>NW_027531185.1:123137-123520 GCF_008692635.1 Crocuta crocuta | reverse complement strand
CATGACTCCATTCTCCTCTTTCCAGAATTCTGTCCCTCTCTCAAGATACACAATTCTGTCTAGACAGCAGTTTGGAAAGTTTAGCCCAAAGTCTTTCCGGTGTCCTGGAATATGATTATTTTAGGAAAACTGCTTCTTAATCTCTTCTTGTGTCTCTGTTTTCAGTTTTTTCCCACTAATGTTTGTTGTACCCTTTCTTGGTCTTACAATTTTATTAACAGTAGATACATGGAGATAAAATAGGAATTTTGTTGGTTTTTTTCTTTGTGTCAGTTAACATTATAGTTCTTTTTATTTCTGATGGAAGTTTTAAATACACTTTTATTATCCTCAGAATACCTCTTTCTAAGACTCAGGTTATTCTGAACCTTGGCTTTTCTAGT
>NW_027531185.1:118329-122922 GCF_008692635.1 Crocuta crocuta | reverse complement strand
GTCACTCTTTTGTCGTTATTATTGGTTATATCTCTGTTACATCAGTAGTGTGATATATACCAACATGAGAGTCAGACTCGTGTTGGAATCTTACCTATACTTTTTTCCAGATGTGTGCTTTGAGGTTGGTTATTTAACCTCTGAGATTCCATTTCCTTATCTATAAATAAAGTAATACTGCTGATACCAGGACCAACTTTATAGGATTTTTCTGAGGCTTGAATGAGATAAAACACATTAAGCATGTAACAAGGTTCCTGACACAGAGTGAATTACTCAGTAAATGTTATTGCTATTGTTATAAAATTTTTAAATCCGAGATTATAGAAAACTTTTTATAGCTATGTCTTTGGGTACCTACTGTTTTCCCCTTCTTTGCAATTTTATAATCAGAATTTCCTTTTTGAGAGCCTTCCAGTCAGCTTATGTAAATTAAAGTTCTCAGGGAAGGAGATTGCATATCCTTTAAATTGTGAAATTTCATCTAATTTAATTACAACTGGCATTCTTATGCTAGTGCTGCGATGGTCCTCTTACTGAGTAGTAAATACGTATATTTCACAGCTCTGTCTCCATGCAATTGATGTGTAGGTGTTAAATTAGCCTTTCTGGTTAGCCATCCATAAACATTTCAAAATACATACCTCATGTGAGTACCCAGCTTGCTTCTACATGCTAGAAAAATTCTTGCTTGTTAGACATTTCGCATTATCGTATGTCCTACCTGTATTTCTTGCTGTATTTTAAAACAGGTTATGGTTATAGTATATTCTCATACTTCTCTGGTGAAATAGGAAGTGTGTCAGACACTTGATTTGAACTCTGAACAAGAATCATCTAATTGTATATTTTGTACATTGTCTACCCTATTGTCATTTAGGTGTTTATCACTAACAATTGTGTCTAAAATTATGTAGCACTTGTATAAAGGTCAACAAATTGACGTTATTATGAGTGTAGTCCAACTAACCTGTTTTTTTTTTTCCTAAGTTAAAGTTGGTAATCTTTTTAATCTTGGTAAATTCTTTAGGTTTCGTGTTTGATAGGTATAATTCTGGAACCTCCCAAAACTATCTTAATTAGAGGCATGTTGGAATGTGTTTGAAATTTTTCTGCTTAAGAGTTCAGTTACTTCGGAGCAGTATTATGTAATCTTAAGGATGTTAGTTTTTTTCAGGGATTCAACCTTTCCTGCTTTCTTTCACCTATTTTTCTCAGCTCTCCACCTACTCCTGGCAAGAATAAGAATCCAAATTGTTGTTAGTCTTTTGGAGACATTTGGAACTAGGGTCTTGCTGACTCTTAACCTTTGAATGTTTTAGATTGATTATGAAGGCCAGCACTGGCATTATGGCCAAATTCTAACTTAGGTATTTAGATTCTGATATCAGAAATCGAATTGAAATGGCACAAGATCTAGTATTTTCCTTCTAACTAACAGGAAATGGTGGTATGTGGTGGCTAAGCACTATGCTATGTCAGTGATTCATTGGTGAATTAATTGCTAGATATGATTTGTTTAAATGCTTGTAGAGTGTTGAGGCCTTTGCGGGGGGGAAGGGATAAAGGATTGATTAGTAGTGGTTCAGGATGCTTCGTGTTTTTTGGGATGCTTCATGTTAAATTACTTAATTGTAACTTGCCAGCAAAAATAGAGATAAAAGGGACTGACGCCTTGGGCCCGAAATGAGGATGAGAGCCCACTCTGTGCTTTCATGACCCACTTCTCTTTCCTTACCTCTTCCTTTAGCCCAACCCATGACTTTGTTTTTCTTTTAAAAAAATTTTTTTTAATGTTTGTTCATTTTTGAGAGAGAGACAGAGAAACAGAGCATGATGGGGGAGGGGTAGAGAGAAAGAGGGAGACACTGAATCTGAAGCAAGCTCCAGGCTCTGAGCATCAGCACAGAGTCTGATGCCAGGGCTCGAACCCATGAACTGTGAGATCATGACCTGAGTCGAAGGTGGACGCTCAACTGACTGAGCCACCCAGGTACCCCTACTTTGCTCATCTTAGAGAAACATATTCTGACATATTCTGGCTTTTTTTTTTTCTTCTTCCTTCCTTCCTTCCTTCCTTTCTTTTCTTTTCTTTTCTCTTTCCTTTCCTCCTTACCTTCTTCTTTCCTTCTTTCTTTCTTTCTTTTCTTTTCCTTTCTTTTCTTTTCTTTTCTCTTTCCTTTCCTTCTTTCCTTCTTCTTTCCTTCTTTCTTTCTTTCTTTCTTTCTTTTCTTTTCTTTTCTTTTCTTTTCTTTTCTTTTCTTTTCTTTTCTTTTCTTTTCTTTTCTTTTCTCTTTTCTTTCCTTCTTTCCTTCTTCTTTCCTTCTTTCTTTCTTTCTTTCTTTCTTTTCTTTTCTTTTCTTTTCTTTTCTTTTCTTTTCTTTTCTTTTCTTTTCTTTTCTTTTCTTTTTCTTTCTCTTTTCTTCAGAATCCTCTTGCTTAAACCCGTTTCCACATTGTACCATGTTTCTGGGAAAATGCCCTCTCCTTTGTCTGCCAAACCCTTTCTCTGCTGTCAGCCAGTTAAAGCTAGAAATCACATCTTCATTAAACTCTGTTGACCTGAGTGTCACAGAAGTGACAGTGCCCTGAGGCATATAGATCATGTAAACACTTCTACTTGTCAGTTTATGTAGCTGTTCAGTGTTTTTATACTGCTGTCTTGGTATCTTTGTGGGATAGTTATTTGTTGTCTGGCATCTTAGATTTTCAAATCCAAAGGAAAAATCCTATCAGACTTGCTAGGTATTCAGCCTCACAAGTAAGTAGAAATTTAATGGATGGCTCTTTGATGGCAATGTCATTAAGGGCAAAAGTTGACAAACAGCCTCTGAAAAATTAGAACGCTGTTGCTGCTTGCTGAACTTTCTAATAGGTAGCTGAGGTTATATGCTTAGGAAATTAAACTTGAATCATTTCAATTCTTGGCCATATAGTATCTACTACAATACTTTAGAATTTTTATTTTTTTTTCTTTGTAAACTAGTCAGGTGACTCAAAGATTTGACTTTATTGCTACATAATCCTACTACATTGCTTAAGCATGATAATACTGTCTTTGAATTTATAAGCTATTGACTGGAGAAGTCTTAAATTTCTGTTGTTGAATTCTCTATGAATCTGACTGAACATGTGGTTGATTTCTACCTCTGGGAGTGTCATTATCCATTAATTACTTAAATAATGACTTTTAGGGAAGAAACAGAACCTTCCACAATCACAACTCTGCCTTCATTTCTTCTTGTATGTTCTACTATAAGCTATCACTCATCTAGTTCCAAGAATAACAAACTAATTACAGTTTCCCATGCCAACTGCCACATGTTTAGTCATACAGTGTTATCTCCTCTTGAAATAACTTTCTTCTGTTGTTGCAACTCCTTATTTACCCGGCATATTCTTTTTTTAAATGTTTATTTATTTATTGTTGAGAGAGAGAAAGAGAGAAAGAGAGAGAGAGACGGAGACACAGAATCCCAAGCAGGCTCCATGCCCTCTGTGCAGAGCCAGCACGGGGTCAAACTCACAAACTGTGAGATCATGACCCGAGCTGAAATCAACAGTCATATGCCTAACTGCCTGAGCCATCCTGGTGCCCCTGGCTTATTCTTGACTTACCTCAAATATCTTCTTTTTTAAAATGTTTATTTATTTTGAGAGAGGGAGACAGAGAGAACGAGAAAGAGAGAGCATGAGTGAGGGAGGAGAAGAGAAAGGGAGAGAGAGAATCCCAAGCAGGCTCTGTACCATCGGCACAACACCCGATGGGAGCTTGATCCCACACAGGGCTTGATCACATGAACCATAAAATCATGAGCTGAGGCAAAATCAAGAATTGAATGCTCATCTGACCTAGGTGCCCCACTTCAAATATCTTCCATTCTGTGGTAACTTTTTTTTTAATGTTTATTTTTGAGAGAGAGAGAGAGAGAGAGAGAGAGAGAGCGAACGAGCTCTGGGGAGGGGCAGAGAGAGAAGGAGACAGGAATCAAAGCGGGCTTTGTGCTGAGAGCAGAGAGCCTGATGTGGGGCTTGAACTCACTAGCCATGTAATAATGATCTGAGCCAAAGTCAGACACTCAACTGACTTAGCCACCCATGTGACTCAGGTGCCTCATGTGATAACTTTTTGATTCCTACACCCAGCAATGATAGTTACGTAGGTTTAAACATTTCAGCATTGTATTTTCACTATTTATGTTTGTACTTTCCCCCCACTGATTCTACTGTGAGTTTCCTAAAGACAGGACTTTGTTTTCCCAGTCTTGCAGAGCTCTTGACACCTCAATACATGTTGGAAGGAATGAATGGATGAACCAAGGACAGGCATATCAATGGAATTAGAACCCATGGATGTGGGGACTTTTGCTTGTGACTTTGAGAGACTAACCTNAAAGTATAAGAGATACTAAAGCAATTAGAGGCCTAAATCCCAGAGAAGAGAGATGTATTGAGGCGAGCCCAACATTTTGAGCAATATTTCCTTTCAAGGCGTCTGCCAATAGAAGTGGCAATATCAGTGGTGGAGAGACTGGGAAGCCAAACTGAAAGTAGTAGTTAAGAGACAAAAAAGCTGAGCAGAGGTTTTAGCAT
>NW_027531185.1:109138-118260 GCF_008692635.1 Crocuta crocuta | reverse complement strand
TTAAGATGCAGAGAACTAAATCATAATGAACTTAGTCCAGTATTTTACACTACTTTTCCCTTGGGACATTTTCTGATTTCTAAGTGATATAGGTCAAAGAAATTGAAAAATTAAGCAGAAAGTGGCAGATACAAATCTGAGAAGCTAAGCATAGCTTTCAGAAGTTTCACAACGCTGGAGAGTCAGAAATTGGAGTTTAGAGCCTGCCAAAGAGGAGGGACACTGGTAATTACTTCAGGTTTTCATTTGGGATTCCCAAAGGGCTAAACTCCGGGAGAAAGGATAAACTATAAAATACCATTCCACACAAAGAGTAAAGCACAGTTTTGAATCGGCTCAATCTCAGGCAGGATTAAGGTGATCTGTCCTTCATCACCTGGCAGGAACAAAAGTAAATCTCTCTGAAGGAGGATAATATCATCCAGAGCTCCTCCAACTTTTAATATGCAATATCTGGCATTTAATCCAAAATTACTAGGCTTACCAGTATGAGTTTGCTAGGATTGCCATAAGAAAGTACCATAGACTGGGTGCTTTATTTATTTATTTTTTTATAGACTGGGTGGTTTAAAAATCAGGTTTATTGTCTCCTAGTTTTGGATGCTGGAAGTCAGAAACCAAAGTATTATTGGCAAGGTTGATTTCTTCTGAGGGCTGCTAGTAAAGGATCTGTTCCAGGTGTCTCTCCCTGGCTTTAAGATGGTCGTTTCCCCCCAATGTTTCATCACATTGTCTCCCTTCTATGTGTATCTCTTTGTCCAAATTTACTCCTTTTTATAAGAATGCCAGTCATATTGGATTAGGGCCCAGCCTATTGACCTCACTTTAACTTGATTACTTCTGTAAAGATTCTATCTCCAAATAAGGTCATATTCTCAGATTTTCTAGATCAGAAGAAAATACTCAGACCGAAGAATCAAGAGGGGGAAAAAAAGAAAATACCAAAAACACGTCAACAATTCATTGTTGAATGTTCGTTGTACATTTGCTTCACTTTAGTGTACCTGTTGGGAAGCCATGAAAACCTCAACTCAGCCTGTGCAGTGAATAATAGATTTATAGTCAGACGGACATGGGTTAGAACCCTAACTCTACCTCTAACCCTTTTACTATGTGATCCTGGATTAGTGATTCTCTGAGCCACAGTTTCTTCATCTGTAAAAGAAGAACAATAATACCTCCCTGACAGGATTATCATGGGGATTAAATGAGATAATGCATGTGAAAGTGCTTTGTAAACTACAAAGCCACACATGCCACACATATGACAGCATTTGTTCTCTATTGTGCATAATATACAATACTTTGGGATATTTCTACTGTTCTGAGCTGAAGTCTACAGATAACTTGTTTTCTAGAACCAATATCTGCCTTAAAAACACGAGTAAAAGTGTATTCCAACTGTTATTGTGTAACAGGGGTGTTTGCTGTGCTATGCATTATCTGTCAGGTCTTATCGTATCATCTTTGTCAAAAGTTAAATCTGCTTCTTTAAGATTGCTGATATTTTCTTTTTTTTTTTCTATTCCTAAAACATTTTGTAGAAATTTATCTTTTTTGGGTGTGTTAAAGAGTTTTTATTTGTATTTCATCTGTCAATTTATATTTTTCTTTTATTGCTGTTTCTAATGTCTTCAATTCTATAATCAACTCATTCAATAAATATTTGTTCACATACTATGTGCCAGGAACTGTGCTAAGTGCTTGTGATAAAGATGAATAATATATCTAGTGGGAAAGTTAGATACATAAATAATTTTAATATAGTAAGATGAGTGCCAAGGGGGAGGCATGTAAGCACAGAAAAGAGGTCACCTCTGTCTGTGGTGCCACCACTGAGAAGGTGACATTTGAGTTAAGTCTCTAATGGTTAGTAAAAATACCTTCTTGACAAAGGGCAGATGCTCATTTCAGGTAGAGGAAACAGGATGTACAAAGGCACAGGGGAATTGAAGGATCTGATGTATTGAGGGATCAAATGTAATTTGATGTGACTAGGTTGTAGGATGTGAGGCAAGAGGAAGGGATGGGGTGATAGATTTAGCCGGAAAAGTCTGCAGGTCCTTAACTTGAAGAGAAAAAGGAGAGGAATAATAATGAAGGGTTTTAAGCAGGGGAGTTGAATAAACTCTACATATCAGCGGTGGTGTGGACAGTGGACTGGAGAGCGGTGAGAGGAAAGGTCAAGAGACGAGTTGGGAGGCTGGTGCAGCGGCCCAAGTGACAAATGATGAAGGCCTGAACTATGGCAGTGGCAGTAGCAGTGCCAGTGGGGATGGAGAGAAGAGGCCAGATTTGAGAGGTGTGACAGAGATAGTAGATAAAACACATCCATACCTCTTGGTGTAAAGATTTCTCCTCACAATTGAATGGATAGTTTGTATCTATTATTCCCTTTCTAGTAAACTATAGAGTACCACCATTGGGTGAAGGTTTATTGAAGAAATTAGAACAAATAGAGAGCGTAGTTGAACATATACCCACTAAGTAAAATGAATCCAGCTGGGTTGAAATTGATGTGGAGGTGCTAGGATTTGGTGATGTGAATAGCTGGATCTGGGTGAGTTTGGTTAGAATGGATATCCTTGGATGACTATTTCCTGGCCTCTTTTTTTCTCGTTAACTCTTTATCACATCTTTCCTCTTTACTCTCAATTCCATGTTTCTCCTTTCATGAGAAAAGAGAAAGCGATCAGTTGTGGACCTCCAAGGGTTCCTTCTCCACACCTATTCACCTACTTGGATCCGTGTCTATTTTCTCTATCTTCTCTTCTGTTACTATAGGTAAACTGTTCCTACTTTTATCTAAAGTCAGCCCCTCCACTTATGCACTGGATTCCATCATCTTTTGCCTACAGGAGGACATTCCATCAGCATTTATGCCCATAGCTCTTCTCTTTCTCTCACACCCCACAGCCAATCCTTTAAGCAGTTTTATCAGCTCAGAATTTTAAATATATCCAAGCTGCTTCTCATCCCCTCCACTGCTACTACCCTGATACAAACCACCATCATCTCTGAACTAGATTATTTCAATACCCTCTTAACTGACCTTTCTGCTTCTACCCTTGCATCCTATTTTATTCTTATCTGCACAAAATAGCCATATGGTCCTTTTAAAGTGTAAGTCGAATCATGTTGCTCTTCTGCTCCCATTGGCTTCTTATCTAAACAGTTCTTAATATGGCTTACAGAAAGCTACCTTTTTGACCACATTTTCTACCACTCCATCCCTTACTCTTAGTATCAAACATGCCAAATGTGCCTTGGGGTCTTTGCACTTTCTGATCCCTCTGCCTGGAGTGTCTTTCTCCACCTCCACAAATAGGCACCATATGGTTTTCTTCCTCACTTCTTTTGGGTCTTTCCTTAAATCACAAATATCCATCCAGATCACACTTTATAGCACACAAAAATCTCCTGCCCACTGTCTTTGTTTAATGTCCTTTCCTGCTTTATTTTTCTTCATATCCTTTATCCACTAGTTTACATTGTTTTCATTTGTTTATTGCATATTCTCCCCTTAAAGTGACATGGTTCTTTGAGAGAAGGTATTTTGTTTTGTTTGCTGCTGTATCCATAGTACCTAGATGTATTAGGTGCTTGATAAATATTTCTGAATGAGCAAATGAATTAATCAATTAGTGAATCCATCCTGCAGAAAAGTCATGAGGAGCATTTTCAAAGCATGAAGGGATATGACTTGGTGGAAAAGAGGGGGAAGGGCATTCCAGACAGAAGCAGTGTCATTTACCAAGACAAGACTGTAAGAATTGAGCTCTTGAGGTTTGGGGGACAGCAAGCATATTGTCTTACTAATATGAAATAGCTGTTAAGACGTGAATGGAAGTACGTAGCATTATCTTCTTGCGTTTTAATTCCTATCCAATCTTTAAACCCTTAAACTATACTTCCCTGAGGCCTCGTTTGACACTACAAGTTTTACTTTCACAACTATAATGTTCTTTGGAGGCAGGAACTTCAGTTAAGTCTTGTGTACTAAATCAGGCAGAGAAGGACAGATACCATATGTTTGCATGTATAGGAGAATTAGGAGGAACTTAAGGGAGGACCGTGGGGGAGAAGAAGGGGGGAAAAGTGGTGNCTTTTATCATGGGAAAATAATCATATATGTCAGACTTCATCAAATTGTTCATTTAAATTGGATGATTTTATTACACTTTAATTCTTCTTTAAATATTTAGTAAATATTTAAAATCATGCCAACCTGGAGTCTTCTTTGTTGGAAGGTTTATAACTACAAATTAAATGTATTTAGTAGATGTAGAACTGTTCAAATTTGTTCATTTCTTCTTGAATGGCTTTGTTATTTTGAATCTTTCAGAGAATTGGTCTGTTCAAACTAAGCGTCAAATTTATGGGCATAAAATTGTTCATACTATGCCCTTTTTGCCTTTATAATGTCTTCAGGGTTATGTTAAACCCCACTTTCATTTCTCATATTGGCAATGTGTTTCTTGCTTTTATTTATTGGTTTGTATAGCTAGAGGTTTATCAATTATGTTCATACTTTCACAGACCAACTTTTTATTTCATCAACTTTTCTCAATAAGAAAAAAAAACAACTTTGATTTCTCAGTGGAACAGAATTGAGAGCCTAGAAATTGACCCGTGCTTATATGGTCAATTACAACAAAGACAAAAAATGTGCAATGGGAAAAAGAGTCTCTTCAATAAATGGTGCTGGGAAAACTGGACAGCTACATGCAAACAAAAAAAAAAGGAAAAGAAAAGAAAAAAGAAAGAAAAGAAAAGAAAAGAAAAAAGAAACTGGATCACCTTTTTATACCATATAGAAAAATAAACCCAAAATGGATTAACGACCTAAATGTGAGACGTGAAACTGTAAAACTCCTAGAAGAAAACACACACAGTAAGTTCTTTGACATTGACCTTAGCAACATTTTTCTCTACATATATTCTCAAGAAGGGAAAACCAAGGCAAAAAATAAATGTTTGGGACTACACCAAAATAAAAAGGTTTTGCACAGCAAAGAAAGCCATCAACAAAATGAAAAAGAACCCTATTGAATGGGAGAAGATATTTGCAAATGATATATCTGANCAAAGTATATAAAGAACTTCTATAACTCAACACCAAAAAAACCAAATAATCTGATTTAAAAATGGGCAGAGGACCTGAATAGACATTTTTCTAAAGAATACATGGAGGAGATGACAGACAGACACAAGAAAAGACTTTCAGTATCACTAATCATCAGGGAAATGAAAAGCAAAATCACAATGAGATATCATCTCACACCTGTCAAAATGGCTAGTATCAAAAAGACAAGAAATAACAAGTGTTGGCAAGGATGTGGATAAAAAGGAACCCCCATGCATTTATGGTAGAAATGCAAATTGGTGTAGCCACTGTGGAAAACAGTATGCAGGTTCTTCAAAAAATTAAAAAATAAAATTACCATATAATCCAGTAATACCATTATTTGGTATTTGCCCAAAGAAAATGAAAATCCTAATTCAAAAGGATACATACACCCCTATGTTTATTGCAACATTGTTTATTATAGCCAAGATATGAAAGCAACGCAAGTGTCCATACATAGATGAATGGATAAAGATGATATTAGAGAAATGAAGCCAGATCTGTGGGTATTTTTTCTGCCCAAGTTGTCTCAGATTCATTCTTAAGGAACTGAGAACCTAATCTTCCAAAACGCCAAAAAGACCATCTTATGCCCCACCTCCCAACCCAGCTCCTACAATACAATTGCCCAGCACACCAGGGTTTGTGGGATATAATCCATACAGTCAACTTGTCCATAGCTGCAGGCTGGGAGGTAACTCAGGCACCAACAGCTAGGTCACAGCATCCTCTAGTATTACATTTCTAGAACTCCCAAAGCCACCAGATAAGTTATTGATACCCTACATGAGGTACAGTAGAAAGGTCTGGGACCAAGTAAAAGCTTCTAACCCTGACCTAAACTTGGGGGAGATTGGCAAGATTATTGGTAGCATGTGGCAAGATCTCACTGATGAAGGAAAACAAGAATATTTAAACAAATATGAAGCAGAAAAGATAGAGAACAATCTCTGAAGGCCTATCACAATTCCCCCATATACCTTGCTTACATAAATGCAAAAAGCCATGCAGAAGCTGCTTTAGAGGAAGAAAGTCTACACAGACAGACTCACATGGAGAAAGGAGAACGTTACGTGAGTATTCAGCTTGCTGAAGATTGAGATGATTACAATGATGGCTTTTCAGTGAAGCATTCAGCCACCTTCCGTTTCCAGAGAAACCACCGCCTCACCAGTGAAATCTCACTTCATGAGAGTGTGGTGCCAGATGTTCACTCAGTTGTCACAATAGCTAGAATGCTGGCCCTCAAATGACAGGTCTAGTCCTTAATGGTTCATCAGTGAAAACTAGAAGTGGAACTTCTTTATATAGAGGAACACCACCATGAAAAGAAGAGGAAATTCATGGAAGGTACAGACAGACAGTAACCTCATTGACATTAGCTATAGCAACTTCTTTCTAGACATGTCTCCTGAGGCAAGGAGAACTCAAGCATAAATGAACTATTGGAACTTCATCAAAATAAAAGGCTTCTGCACAGTGAAAGAAACAGTAACCTCATTGGCATTAGCTATAGCAACTTCTTTCTAGACATGTCTCCTGAGGCAAGGAGAACTCAAGCATAAATGAACTATTGGAACTTCATCAAAATAAAAGGCTTCTGCACAGTGAAAGAAACAGTTAACCAAACTGAAAGGCATCCTTCAGAATGGGAGAAGATATTTGCAAATGAATACTTGATAAAGGGTTCATATCCAAAATCTATAAAGAGCCTATAGAACTCAACACCCCAAAATTCAAATAATCCAGTTAAGAAATGGGCAGAATATATTAATAGACATTTTTCGAAAGAAGACATGCTAATGACCAGCCGACACATAAAAAGATGCTCAGTATCACTCATCATCAGGGAAGTACAAATCAACACTACAATGCAGTATCACCTCTCACTAGGCAGAATGGAAAAATTAACAACACAAGAAACACCATGGGTTGGTGAGGATGTGGAGAAGGGGGAATCCTCTTACAGTGCTGGTGGGAATGCAAACTGGTGCAACCACTCTGGAAAAGAATATGGAGGTTCCTCAAAAAGTGAAAAATAGAATTACCCTACGATATAGCCATTGCACTACTAGGTATTTATCCAAAGGATACAAAAGTGCTGATTTGAAGGGATACATGCATCCCAATGTTTATAGTTGCATTATCAACAATAGCCAAATTATGGAAGAATGTAAATATATATGCACATACACACATATGTATAAAATCATATGGTATTTGTCTTTCTCTGACTGACTTATTTCACTTAACATGATACTCTCTTGAACCTCCTTGTCCTTGCAAATGGCAAGAGTTCATTCTTTTCTATTCCTAGTAATTTTCCACTGTATTGGAAATATAAATAGCTGGGAATTAAGTTCATCCACTTGAAATTGCTCTACAGTTATCAAAACATTCAAAAGCTCAGGCTAAGGATCTCATAGATCAGAGTCTACCTTTTTTTTTTTTTTGAGTTTATTTATTTTTGAGAGAAAGGGAGAGAGAGCAGGGGAGGGGCAGAAAGAGAGGGGGAGAAAGAATCCTAAACAACCACCACGCTATCCCAACATGGGGCTCAAGCTCACTAACTTTGAGATTATGACCTGAGCTGAAATTAGGAGTTGGACCCAGGGACCTCAGAGCCTACCTTTTTGATAAATTCTAAGTAAAGTTGTGGAGACTAGATGCAAGATAGTTTGTGACACATATACTTTTCAAAAACTAGAATAGATTTTTCCTGAATAGTGGTATAACAGATGGTATATGTTTCTTCAAGGTCCGAATGTAATAAATAAGTGGGAAAAAAGATGGTGTGATATATGTATGCAATGGAATATTATTTAGCCGTAAAAATGAATGAGATCTTGCCATTTGCATGAATGGACCTAGAAGGTATTATGCTGTGTAAAATCAGTCAGACAGAGAAAGACAAATACTATGTGATTTCACTTAGATGTGGAATCTAAAAAACAAAACAAATGAACAAAGAGCAGAAACAGACCCATAAATACAGAGAACAAGCTGGTGATTGCCAGAGAAGAGGAGTTAGGAAGATACAGAAATGGTTGACAGGGAGTGGGAGATAAAGGCTTCCGATTATGGAATGAGTAAGACTTGGGGATAGAAGGTATGGCATAGTGAATAGAGTCAATGGTATTAGTGCTGTATGATGACAGATGGTAGCTATACTTGTGGTGAGCATGGCATCGTGTATAGACTTGTGGAATCACTATCCTGTAAACCTGAAACTAATGTAGCATTGTTTGTCAACTAACATTTAAAAAATTTTAATCATTGATTTCTGTTATTATAATTATTATTTCTTGCATTTTGCTTACTTTCAACTTCATTTGCTACTTTTTTTAGTTTTATTAAGTTGGATGCTATTCAATTAACACCTTTGTGTTTTCTAATATGCTTATATATTTAACGCTGTAAATCTCCCCTAAGCACTGCTATAGTTGTTGAAAGGAGTGGTAAGAAGGCATATCCTTGTTTTCTTCTTGATCTTATGGGGAAATTAGTAAATCTATCACAATTAAGTATCTTTTTCACTCTAGGTTTTTAACAGATGCTCTTTATCAGATTGAAGAAGTGTTTTTTTTTTCAATTCTATTCTATTCGTAAATAACAAAAATTCAACTGAGTAAATTTAAAGGTCACATTGTCTCTATTCAACAATTCATTAATTAGACAGCATCACATCTAGCGAATATAAAGGAGCTCCATCAAGTTGCAGAATAGGAAAGTTTTTTAAAAGGAAGAGAGGGAACAGAATAAAATTAATTATTAGCAAAGAATGCATTGTTTTAGGCAAGGTTATCCTCCCTAAGGAGAATCCTATCAGTGGATTACCTCCTAGTGCTGAATGGGAAATTCCAGGTTAACTGGTGAAAGGTCACATTTCCAGGAAAAGCTGAAGCTGAGATTAGGTTAGGTATTAAGTTTTGGTAGGGTTTAGTGTAAGTGACTCTATTTCAGGCCTGCTGTCTCTCTTTAGCACTAGTTTGCT
>NW_027531185.1:107834-108749 GCF_008692635.1 Crocuta crocuta | reverse complement strand
AAACTAGTTTGCTTAACCTTCTTTTTCAAGAATAGGTATTGATATTTGTCAAATGCCTTTTTTTGTGTGCCTGTGGAGATAATCATCTGCTTTTCCTCCTTTAGTCTGTTGAATTACATTGACGTTTGAATATTATATTGAAGATTTTTATAGCCATGTTTAAGGTGATATTGGTGAAGTAGTTTCCTTCTTGTAATACCTTGTTTGGCTTTGGTATCAAGATGATACTGGCCTCATATAAAATGAGTTGGAAAGTTTTCCCTTCTCTTGTATTTCCTGGACATTTGTGTGAAACTGGTATTATTTCTTCCTTAAATNGTGACTATTCGAGTTATCTATTTCTTCTTCAGTGAGCTTTAATAGTTCCTGGGTTTGTTGTTGTTTTTATTTTTTTGTTTTGTTTTGTTTTTTTAAGGAATTGGTTCATCTTGTTTAAATTGTCAAACTTATAGGCATAGAGTTATATGTAATTATTCCCTAATTATCTTTTTAATGTTTGNTTAATAATAGTGCCTCCTTTTTTTATTTCTGATATTGGTAATTTGTGTCTTCTTTCCTATTTTTTTTTTTTGGTCAGTCTCACTATATAAATTTGTCACTTTTATTGGTCCCTTCAAAGGACTGGATTTTGCTTTAAAAACAAAAATAAAAGAGACAAAACAATTGCATCAATTTCTGGTATTATCTGTGTGTCCTTCCTTCTTGCTTGTTTAATTTGCTTTCTTTCTGTAGCATTTTAAGTTTGGAGGTTAGATTACAAATTGTAGTCCTTTCTTCTTTTCTAATATAAACATTTAATGTGTAGTTTTCCTTGTTCACACTGCTCTAATTACATCCCAGAAATTTAATATGTTGAATTTTCATTTTCATTAGGTTCAAAATATTTTATACTTTCCTTGAGAATTCTCCTTTGAC
>NW_027531185.1:98043-107681 GCF_008692635.1 Crocuta crocuta | reverse complement strand
GAGATTTCTTCTTTGACTTATGGGTTTATGTAGATGTGTGTTGTTTAATTTCCAGATATTTGGAGGATTTTTTGCATATCTTTATGTTTTTAATTTAATTCCACTGTGGTTAGTGAACATACTTTGTATGGTTTTAATCCTAAAAAAAAACCCCTTTTTGTCATACCTATTAGGATGGCTACTATAAAAAAAATAAATAATATTAAGTATTGGCAAAGATGTAGAGAGAAAAGAACTCTTGTGCACTGTTGGTGGTATTGTAAAATAGTGCAACCAGTATGGAAAACAGTATGGAGTTTTCTTTATAAATTAAGAAATAGAACTACCATATGATAACAGCAATGCCACTTCTGGATGTATAACCAAAAGAATCAAAAGCAGCATTTCAGGGATATCTGCACACCCACGTTCATATCAGCATTATTCACAATAGCCAAAAGGTAGAAGTGGCCCAAATGTCCACTGGCAGTTGAATAGATAAACCAAATGTGGTATATATATACAATGGAATATTATCTAGCCTTTAAAAGTAAGAAAACTCTATGGCACCTAATACTGTGTTGGTTTTGTAGTCCCCTTGCTTATATTTAAATGTGGTAAAAGTCAAAGTTTCAGACCTGAAATTCATTACGTGAGGATTTCACCACATTGGATTCGTTTGATCAACTGATTTTCTGAGAAGCAATATCATACAAAAACTAGGCTTAGAAGCAAACCAGCTAGATTTGAATCTCAGTGCAGGTATTTACCATCTATAATGCATTGAAGACATTATTCACTAAGCTTTGGTTTCCACATTTATAAACTAGAGTTCCAAATAATTAAGTACCTATTTTATAGAACTATTGAGACAACTGAACAAACTGAAGCACATAAGATTATTAGCATAGACTATGGTACACAGTAAATGTCCAATAAACGCAGCTCTTGTTATAGTTGTTGGTAGTGGTGGTATGACTGATTTGGACCCATTGCTCAAATACGTTTTGAATCTGGAGCTTGTCATGTGCTATAAATCCATTTAGCTGAGCCATCATCTTAAAAAAAAATGCAAAGAAATCTTCTTGTCACATGCTACAACATAGATGGACCTTAAGGATATTATGCTAAGTGGAATAAGCCAGTCAAACACTGGCATAAAAAGTCAAACACTGTATGATTCCACTCATATGAGGTATCTAAAGGAGTCAAATTTATAGAAACAAAAAATGGAATGCAATTACCAGGGGCTGGGAGGGAAGGAGGAAAGGAGGAATTGGTTAATGGTATAATGGGTATACAATTTTGGATTTGCAAGATAAAAAACTTGAAATCCATTTCCTACAATATGAATAAATTTTACACCACTGAACTGTACACTTTAAGATGGTGGGGCGCCTGGGTGACTCAGTCAGTTAAGCAGCTGACTTCAGCTCAGGTCATGATCTTGTGGTCTGTGAGTTCAAGCCCCGCACCAGGCTCTGTGCTGACAGCTCACGGCCTGGAGCCTGCTTTGGATTCTGTGTCTCCCTCTCTCTTTGCCCCTCGCCTGCCTGTTCTCTCTCTCTCTCTCTCTCTCTCTCTCTCTCTCTCTCATAAATAAGTAAACATTAAAAAAATATTTTAAATGGTTAAGATGGTAGATTTTATGTTATGTGGAGTTTTTTCATGCTTGACCACTTTTAATAATGAAACTTTAAAAATAACCAAATTATGGAAACAGCCCAATGTCCATTGACCAATGAATGGATAAGTAAGTGGTATATATACAATGGAATATTACTCAGCCATAGAAAATAATGAAATCTTCCCATCTACAATGACGTGGATGGAGCTAGAGAATATGCTAAGAAATATGAGTCAGAGAAAGACAAATACCATATGATTTCACTTTTGTGTGGAATTTAAGAAACAAAACAAATGATCATAGGGAAAAAGAGAGTGGCAAACCCAGAAACAGACTCTTAACTATAGAGAGAAAACTGATGGTTACCAGAGGGGAGGTGATGGGGAGATGGGTTAAGTAGGTGATAGGGATTAAGCAGTGCACTTGTCTTGATGAGCATTGCGTATTGTGTGGAAGTGTTGAATTACTATATTGTATACCTGAAACTAACATTACACTGTATGTTAACTAACTGGATTTTAAATACAAACTTAAAAAAAGAAACACATAGAGACTCCCCCACAATTTGGGAGCCATTTAGACAAGTAGATATTTACTATGAAGCAAAACAGATATTTACTATTAAGCAAAAAGACAGCATTAAAAAATCCTCAAATTTAAGAAGGATGCCTGTTCAAGTCTTTGATATGTATTTACATAAACATGAGAAAATAAAGAATATTTTAATTTCGAGGAAATCAACTCTGAGTCCTCACCTTATTTCACATGTGATCTCCTGTCTCGTCTTCGTTTTGACCGCATAACCCTCCATCTCCACTGACCTGCTACTTCCAGCACTGCATGATCACTGGCCGGGAAGCCTTCTCCCTCCTGTTTCTATGTGGGGTTTTTTTGACCACGATTAAAAAACTTTCTGCAGTTTGTTGTACAGACCAGAATATGGTCTAACCTGGTGAACATTCCTTGTGTATTTGTAAAGACTATGTAGTTTGCTCTTGCTGGATGAAGTGTTCTATAAATGTCAATTAGGTAAAGTTGGTTAATAGAGTTTTGTAGTTCTATATCCTTAACTGATTTTCTGTCTACTTGTTCTATTAACTGCCAAGAAAAGAGTGTTAAAATCTCCAACTATAGTTATCAATTTTCCTATTTCTCCTTTTCAGTTGTATCACTTTTTGCTTCATGTCCCCTGAAACTTTGTTGTTAGCATCTTGCATATTCAGGATTATTATGGCTTTTTGTGAATTGATCCTTTTATCATTATGTAATATCCGTATTTATTATCCCTGGTACTATTCCTTATTCTGAAGTCTACTTTATCTTTTAGGTAGCTACTTCAGCTTTATTTGAATTAGAATTTACATGGTATATACTTGTTCTTTCATTTTTAACTCATATATGTCTCTATATTTAAAGTGGATTTCTTGTAGACAACAGGTAGGGTTTTTTTTAAAACCAGTTTGACAATCTCTTTTATTAGGTATATTTGGACAATTTATATTCAGTGTANCCCAATGTAGGGCTTAAACTCATGAACTGTGAGATCATGACCTGAGCTGAAGTCAGAGGCTGTTTTTATTAGGCCATTTTAAATTGTCTATTGGCGTTTTCCTAAATCTCATATTTGTATCTTGGTGCTTGCTCTATGGATGACAAATCACATACTTAATATTGCAGTGTCTACTTTGAGTTAATATTGCACTACATCAAGCAAAATATAGATGCCTTACAATTGTATGGATCTGTTTACCCTACTCCGCTTACCTTTAACATTAATATATGTATTACATCTACATACTTGGAAAATTCTACATACCACATCATGGGCTTTGCTTCCATTAGTCATACAGATTTTAAAGAATTTGAGTATAATTTTTAATATTTACTGTATANCTACATATAGAAGTCTTGGTTTACACTGTATTTGTTTAGCACTTTAAATATGCTTTTCAACTGTTTTCTGACCCCCATCGTTTTCTGTTTTGTTCTGTTTTGCTTGAGAAATCCATGGTTCTTTGAATCTTTGATCACCTATTTTACAATGTGTAATTTAAAAAAAAAATGATTTCAATATTTTAAAAAAATCTTTGGTTTTCAACACTTTGATTATGATGTACATAGACATAGTTTCCTTTGAGTTTATTATGTCTGGAGNGACTTTCACCAAATTTGAGAAGTTTTTAATCATTATTTCTTTAAATATATTTTATATACCCATTTTTCTCTTCTTCTGGAATTCCAATAACATGATTGTTAGAATTTTTGATGTTGTTCTACAAGTTTCTGAGCATTTATTAATATTTTTTTCAATATTTTTCCTCTGTTACTCTTGATAATTTCGGTTGCTCTTAAATTTCACGCTGCTCTGTCATTTTTTTTTTTAAATGTTTTATTTATTTCTAGGAGAGAGAGAGAGACAGCGTGAGCAGGGGAGGGTCAGAGAGAGAGGAAGACACAGACTCTGAAACAGGCTCCAGGCTCTGAGCTGGCAGTCAGCACAGAGCCCGACGCACGCTGCTCTGTCATTTACATTGTAGTTTGAGCCCATCGAGTTATAAAATTTTGAGATTTTATATGATTTATCTAAAATTTGCATTTTTTATAGTTTCAATTTTTTCTGCTGAAACTACTATCTTTGCATTCATTTAAAGTATGTTTAATGCATGGGACATAATTTTAATAGTTATATATTCATTTTCTATCACTGCATAATAAATTGCTACATGTTCAGCAGGTTAAAACACACACATTTAGTATCTCTCAGTTTTTGTGGAGTCTGGGTATGGCCTGGTTGCCCAGTGTCTCACAAGGCTATAATCAAAGTGTCACCTGAGCTACATTCTTCTCTGGAGCTTGGGGTCCTCTTCCAAGCTTACATGGTTGTTGAAAGAATTCACCTCTTAGCAGCCTATAGTTCCCTCTCACCTGACCCTCCCCACAGGCAGTTTACATTATAGCACCTATAGCAGCTTGCATCTCCAAGGCCAGCAAAGAATCTCTCTTTGGAGTCTGCTAAGACGTAGTCTTATAGAACATGACATAATCACTGAAATGATATCTCAACACCTTTATCATGTAATGTTATCTAATTAGGGGAGTGATATCCCATCACGTTTCTATTTTCTATTGCTTAGAAGCAAGTCACATATCCTGCCTACACTCAAGGGGAGAGACTTACACAAAGCCATGGCTACCAGGAAGCAAGAAATCACTTGGAGGTCTTAGGATGTTTGCCATAAGCTGCTTTCAAGTCTGATAATTACAGCATCTAGGTCATATAAGGCATCTGTTGATTGGTTTTCACTTGAAAATTTGTCACATTTTCCTGGTTCTTTGTATGTTGAGTAATTTTGGAGTGTATCCTGGGCATTGTGAAAGTTATATCATGGTTACTCATGTAACCTTGAGTTACATTACAATCCTTTAGAGAAAACTTTGTAAAGATACTCAAGTTAGGGTTGGAACCAAGTTAGGGTTGGAACAACCTAAACCAAGTTAGGGTTGGAACACAAGTTCAATCCTACCTTTTGTGGATGGAGATTCTAATTTCAGTTCAGTTCCAAGTTATTAGTTTGCTGTTTTATTTCTGTTCTGTGCATGTGCCACTCAGGTGTTTGAATGCTGGGTCGTAGTTTAAATCTTAGTTCATTCCTCCTTCCCTTTGTTATGATCTTTTGGGTCTTTCCTGCACTTGTACAGCCAGGGAATGAGCCCAGGACTTGTGTGAGTGCATTTACAGAATTAGGAGATCTTTTTCTCTAGCTATCTCCTATACAGAATTTCCTTGAAGAACCCTCTGTTGGGGCCATGATGTCACCTTTCCTGGTTCCTCTGGCCAGAAAGAGCATCCCTTGGGTTTTTGGTTGCTTACACAGCCATGACTGCCAGACAGCTCCATTACTGGGCAAAGCTACTACAGAACACAATACAAAACCCAAAAGAATTACATCTCATTCTTTGAGTCAATAGTAGTTTCTTATATGGTTATTCTACCTAGTAATACGGAGTTTCTATTTAAATTTCACCAGTCATGCCACTGTTCTGCTGTATAGCTCTGCAGCTGCGATCCACCCTCAGGAAAACTCTGCAAGAGGAAAAAAATAAATAAAACATCCACCTTGTTGCAGGCCCCTTCTCTTAAGTTTTAACTCCCTTTCAAAATCTACCTGCTTTTGGGGCACCTGGGTGGCTCAGTCGGTTGAGTGACTTCAGCTCAGGTCATGATCTCACAGCTCATCTCGTAGGTTTAAGACCCACATCGGGCTCTGTGCTGACTGCTCAGAACCTGGAGCCTCCTTCAGATCTGGGTCTCAGTCTCTCCCTGACCTTCCCCTGTGCGTACTCTGTCTGTCTCTGTCTCTCTCAAAAATAAATAAACATTGAAAACATTTAACAAAATCGACCTGCTTTTGATTACTTTTTCAATCTTCAGGTACTTGATTTTTGTTCATTTTTAGTTGTTTATCAGAAGAAGACACAGGCTGTAGTGGACTTACTCTATCTTGGCCGGAACAAATTTGTCCTTTCACTTGTAAAGTATCTGTATGTATATATTTTAAGTACATTTTCTATAAACAATAAGAGTTTGTGTTTTTTAAATCCAGTCTGATAATATATGGCTTTCCATTTGAAAATTTAGATAATTTTCATTTAACATAATTATGGTTATGTTTAGGTTTGAATTTACGATTTTGATATTTGGATTCTATTTGTTCCATTTGCTCTTTAGTTGTTTGTTTTTGTGTGTTTTTTTTTTTTTTTACTATCTCTTCTTGCCTTCTTTTGGAATAATTGAATTTTTTTAATCATTTCATTTTATCTCCACTCTTGGCTTATTAAGCTACACATCTTTGTTTTTAGTGGTGCCACTAGGATGTTTTTATTACAGTCTCTCTTAAAGTAATATTACACTATTTCACATACAGTGTAAGAACTATATAAAGGTATACCTTTATTTTGCCTTTTCTATCCTTTGTGCTATTGTTGCAATATATTCGTTTTACTTCTGTACATGCTATAAAACCCACAATGCATTGTTGTTATTTTTACTTTAAATAGTAATTTATCTTTTAAGGAGCCTTTTAAAATGACAAAAGCTCTTTTATATTTGGCATTTATGGCACCCTTTATTCCTTTATATAAATCAAAGTTTGCTTCGGGAATAATTTTTCTTCTGCCTGAAGAGCTTCATTTAAAAGGTTTTTAATACGTCTGCTGCTCATCAATTCTCTCAGCTTTTGTTTGCCTGAAAAGGTCTTTATTTAGTGCTCACTTTTGAAAGACAACTTCACTGGGTAAAAAATTCCAGGTTGACAGATTTTCTTTCATTACTCTAGAGATGTCACTCTACTGTCTTCTAAATGGAGTAGTTTCTGATGAGATGTCTGTGATCATTCTTACCTTTGTTCCTCTATATGATATGCCTTTAATTTGAATATTTTAGTGTTTTTTTTTAATTACTAGTTTAAAGGAATCAGATTATGGGCATCATAGTATGGTTCTTTTTGTGTTTATCTTGCTTGAAATTTATTGACCTTCCTGAATTTTTAGATTTATCATTTTTAATGATAATGACAAATTTTGGCCATTATTCTTCTTTTTGCCTTTATCTCTTTTTGGGAGTCCGATGATCTGTTCATTAAAAAATTTTTTTAGTCCTTTCGCTCTTGGCGCTTCATTTGGGATGACTTCTATTCCTTAGTCTCCAAGTTTACTTATCTTTTTCTTCAGTGTCTAATCTAGTGTTAATCCCATTCATAATTATTTTCATTATAGATATCATTTTTAATCTCTAGACCTTCTATTTTTTTTTATTTCTGTAACATCAGTTAGTGATGTCTTCCATTTCTTTCCTGATTCTACTAATTCAATCATTATCTCTGGCTTTGTCAGTCTAGCTAAAAGTTTTTCAATTTTGTAGATATTTTCAAATAACCAATTTAAGGTGTTATTTATTTTCCCTATTATTTTTCTATTCATTATTTGAGTAATCTCCATAATTTAGACCAGGGGAGGGGTTAGAGAGGGAGCTAGAGAATCCCAGGCAGGCTCTGTCCTGTCAGTGCAGAGTCTGATGCAGGATTCGAACTCACAAACTGTAAGATCATGACTTTAGCTAAAATCAGGAGTCAGATGCTTAACCGATTTGAGCTCCCAAGTATCCTGAGTAATCTCCATTCTAATCTTCATTATTTCCTTTCATCTGCATACTTTGGGTCTAGTTTGCTCTCCTTTTTCTAGTGTCTTAAACTAGATTATTGATTTGAGATCTTTTTTTAATGTAGACACAGCTATACATTTTTAAGTCTTGTTTTAGCTGCATCCTATAAGTTTGATACGTCATGTCTTCATTTCTATACATCTCAAAATATTTTATAATTTCCACTGTGATTTCTCCATCAACCCACAGATTATTTAAAAGTCTATTGTTTATTTTTCTACATATTTATTTCTTTCCCAAATTTATTTCTGTTAGTGATTTCTAATTTCATCACACTGTAGTCAGAGAAGGTTATTTGCATGATTTATGTCTTTAAATTTATTAAGGCCCAGGGCATCTGGGTGGCTTAGTAGGTTGAGCATCTGGCTCTTGGTTTCAGCTTAGGTCATGATCTCACAGTTCGTGGGTTCAAGCCCCACATTGGGCTTTGCCATGACACCACAGAGCCTGCTTCAGATTCTCTTTCTCCCTTTCTCTCTCTCTGCCCCTCCCCAACTTGTGCTCTCTCTCCCTCTCTTTCTCTCAGAAAAATAAACATTAAAAAAATTATTGAGGCTTGTTTTATGGCCTAGCTTGTGGTCTAGATGTTCCATGTGCATTTGAGAAGAATGTGTATTCTGCTGTTTTGGGAGAGAGACTTCTATCCATGTATGTTACATATATTTGGTTTGTAGTTTTGTTGAAAGCTTTTATATCTTTGTTGATCTGCCTAGTTGTTTTAATCATTGCTGAAGGTGGGATATTGAAGGCATCAGCTATTATAGTTGAATGGCCTATTTTCCCCTTGAATTCTGTCAGATTTTGCTTCATGTATTTTGGAGCTGTTTTTAGGTACATACATGGTTTATGATTGGTATGTCTTCCTGATGGATTGACCTTTTTATATAATGTCCCTGTTTATCTTTAGTATTTTTTAAAGTCTATTTTGTTTGACATTAGTATAGCCACTCCAACTTTCTTATAGTTGTTGTTTGCATGATTTATCTTGTTTCATTCTTTTACTTTCACTCATTTTAGACCTTTGAATCTAAAGTATATCTCCTATAGACAGTATATAATTGAATCTTATTTTTAAAGCTTTTTAAAAACAAGTTTATATATTTATTTTAAGTGAGAGAGTGTGTGTTTAAGTGGGGGGTGGGACAGAGAGAGAGAGAGAGAGAGAGAGAGAGAATCCCAAGCAGGCTCTGCACTATCAGTGTGGAGCCTGATGCAGGGCTCGAACTCACAAACCGTGAGATTATGAACTGAGCCAAAGTTGGGCTTTGACTGAGCCACCCAGGCGCCCCTGAATCTAATTTTTAAAAAAGTTTTTTTTTTTTTAATGCTTATTTATTTTTGACACAGAGAGAGGCAGAGCGTGAGCAGTGTAGGGGCAGACAGAGAAGGTCGTACACAGAATACAAAGCAGGCTCCAGGTCCCCAGCTGTCAGCACAGAGCCCGACATGGGGCTGTAACCCCACAAACCGTGACATCATGACCTGAACCAAAGTTGGATGCCTAACCAACAGCCACCCANATCTCTCACCTTTTATTGGATTGTTTAAATCATATTTAATGTTATTGATGTAGTTGAATCTATACCTGTTACTTTACTTTTGGTTTTCTGTTTTGTGTCTTTTTTCCCCCTCTATTTGTGTTTTGATGCTTTCTTTTGATTAAATCAATGTTTTGTAGCATATTATTTTAATCACTTTTATGATTTGTTTCTACTATATTTTTACTCCCCTAATTGTTGCTCTAGAGCTTACCATTACATTTTAATATATCAGAATGTAGTTCATATTTTTACCAACTTAATTTCTTTCAGA
>NW_027531185.1:94376-97956 GCF_008692635.1 Crocuta crocuta | reverse complement strand
AGAGAGAGACGGAGCACGAGTGGGGGAAGGGCAGAGAGCGGGGACAGGGGGACAGAATCTGCAGCGGGCTCCAGGCTCTTAACTGTCAGCGTAGAGCCTGATGCAGGGCTCAAACTCACGGACCGCAAGATCATGACCTAAGCCAAATTTGGATGCCTAACTGACTGGGCCACTCAGGTACCCCGAACTTATTATATTTCTATATGTTATATGCCCAACAATTCCATAAGACATATATTCATGCAAATAAATTAATAAAAAGAAATGAGAAAAATACACATTTCATTGCCTTTCCTAATTATCGAATAACCTTTACCAGTGCTCCGTGTTTTTTTATTATAGGATCAAATTGCCATCAGGGTCACTCTCTTTCAGCCTGAATAACTTCTTTTAACATTTCTTGTGAGGCCGATTTGCTAATAAAAAAATTCTCTCAGTCTTTGTTTTTCCCAGAATGTCTTTATTTTACCTTCATTTTTGAAAATAATGTTTCTGGATAGAAGATTCTTGGTTGACAGTTTTTCTTTTTCTTTCAGGATTTTAAAAATATCCTACTGCTCTTTGGCCTCCATTGTCTTTGGTAGGATTTCAGCTGTTAACCTTATTGGGTTCCCGTGTATATGATGAATTGTTTCTCTCTTGCTGCTTTCAGGATTTTCATTTTTTGTCTTTCAACATTTTTTGCTATTATTTGCCTGTGTGTGGCTCTCTTTACCTTTATCTTACTTAGAATTTATTAAACTTCTTGTATGTGTAGGTTAATGTTTTTCACCAAATTTGGGGAGTTTTTCAGTTCTAATATTTTTTCTAATCTCTCTCATTCTATTACTATATCACATATATGTTGGCTTATTTAATGGAGTCCTGCATTGCTCTGAGGCTCTGTTCATTTTGGTTCATTTTCTCGGTTCTTTTGGATTTTACAATTTCCTAGTCTTTCTTGAATTCAGTTCACTGATTTCACTCTTCTACCTGTAAAATCCATATATAACACCTCTAGAGAATTTTTCACTTCAGTTATTATAATTTTAACCTTCAGAATTTCCATTTGGGTTTTTAGAATTCTATTCATTTAGCTTCTATATTAGATGTGGTATTGTTAAGATAGCTTCCTTTATTTCTTTAGCCATGGTTTACTTTAATTCTTTAAACATATCTGCTTTGAAAATTTTATTTGTAAAGTCCAGTATCTGAGCACTCTTAAAGACAGTTTCTGTTGCCTGTTTTTTCCTCTGTGTGAGTTACACTTTCCTGTTTCTTTGCATATCTTGTATTTTGTTGTTGTTGTTCTTGTTGAAAATTGGACATTTTAGATAATTATAGAAACATGAGTACTGATTACAGCTCCATCACCCCCACCCCTTCCTGGGCTTCTTCTTGTCTGCTGTTGATTTGTTTAGTGACTTAACTATACTAGTTCATTAAAGTCTATTTCCTGCAAAGTATAAAGCCTCTGATGTCTCCTCAGAGGGCATAGGTATAGTGTGTGAATAGTTATCTTGGGATGGCAGTGGTTTTAGCAAAACCTATTTGACCTTTTTTCTAATCTCTCTGTTGTCTGTCTCTATTGGCACAATCAGCATTAATTGCCATCTGGTTGTTGTATTGTTTTGACAATGTCCTGAGGCATAAATTGTTCCATCTGATCCAAGTAAATTCAGGACCTTTT
Source organism: Crocuta crocuta (assembly GCF_008692635.1). Lineage (NCBI taxonomy): Eukaryota > Metazoa > Chordata > Mammalia > Carnivora > Hyaenidae > Crocuta > Crocuta crocuta. The sequence goes on along the minus strand of NW_027531185.1, from coordinate 96,287 downwards.
GCAGGGGTAGTTTTCCCTGGGAAGCCTCTTCTTAGCTACATCTTTCCCTGGTTCTCTCTTTTCAGCTTCTAGCTGATGTAAGGTTTTGCTACCGTGGGCCAACCAGCCCCTTCTTAAGTGCTTACCACCAAAATCTCCATTGTTCTCCATAGTGCTCTGAGGTTTGAACTTCCTCATCTTCTGTTCAAAATAAAATCAGTTCCCTTCGGGAGACTTCTGGAGTTCTCCATTCTTATGGCCTTCCTGTTCTGCTGGGAAAACATTTCTTCCCATTTCTCCAGATCTAGATGTTAAGACAGTGACCTGCTTCTCAATTATACCCCTAGTTTATTCACAGTCTTCTAAGTAGAGATGGTAGCCTCTAGACTTCTTGACTTTACTTTCTTGGTATGCAACCTCATGTTAAATGCAAGCTGAGGTGAGGGCATTTGAGGCCCAGGATTCCTGGCCTGCCATGCCTGTCCTATTAGTGGTAGTTGAGTGGAGGAGAGGGGTCCTAGTCCTTTCAGCCATGCCCAGTCAGATTAGAGCTTCTGAAACACAGGGGTGGGGATGATTTATGTGTGCATGCTGCTATACCCCACGTGATATTGTAACCCTAGGTTTTGAGTTGGGGGGTAAAAAGCCCAGGTAGTTGTCTGCAACTGCCAGAGTAGCTTCTGTCACACTAAATTGGGGGCTGGAGGGTAGAAGCAGGGAATGGATTATGTCTTAAATGCAACACTGTCATTGTTTTTACCAAAATTTAGTACATTTTCTTGAAGAAATGTTTCTTGGTTTGCTGTGTGTCCTTAGGAAAATTTCCAAAGAACATTAGTGGTTGTTACTTTTTTTTTTTTAAATAAATTTAACTAATTATCGTTCTTTACTGGGTTGAAAGTCTGCCAAGCTCTTCATGCCACTATCCTATAACTCATTCCCTCTATTACTTTGTCATGGTTTTATCCCTAGCTTTCAGTAGCTTTCTCTCATATATACAGATAATATAATCAGCCAAAGACTCAAGGAGATGTCTTTGTAGGTCTCTGGAGCTCACAGTCTTTATACAGTTCCCTTTTCTCCTGTATTCTCCTCCATAATTTCAAACCACATTGGCCACTCTGAACTCTAACCTCTGTCTCTTCAACTCTATGAGCTCTGTTTGAATTCCCTCTCTTTGCACTGTGGCCAGAAAGCTGCCTCCACACAGTAAACTGGCACAATGTTGCACTTACCTTGTTTATTTCCCTTGTGGGGGGCAGATCATAGTCCTGTGTTACTTGTCTGATATCTGAGAAAAGGTTGTTTTACCTCTTTTTCCCTACTGGTTTTCTGTCACTTAAGGAAGTACAGTAAATCTGGTCCCTTTTAGTCCACCTTGGCTGGAAGTAGAATTCCCATTCCAGTGTTCTGCTACTTCCTTTTTGCACAGTGATTAAGAGCCACAATTCTGGATCTGCTTTCTGGCTCTCCAGTGGTTAAGGCAGATCACTTCACTTTTCTGCGCCTCATCTTCCTCTTCTACAAAGTAGAGATAATAAAAGTACCTCCCATCTAGAATTGTATTGAGTTAATGCTTTTTAAGTTTTGATGACAGGATATGGCCAATAGGAAGCTGAAATAAGTTTTACCTACTATTATCACCACCACCATTATTGCTATTACCACTACTATTTTCATTTCCAATATATCACTGGGGACATTGCCTAAAGCATTACTTGTGGGAGAGGTATAGAAGAGGACTAGATCAAAATATCTAGTAGTTGTAACTAAATATTTATATAGCAGCTGGATTTTTGTATGTATAAACTCTCAATTATTTGTATTAGTATACAAATTTAAGACGATAGACTCTTAGAGATCTACATCTATGCTATGTTGATTCATTTATTTTGCACAGGAGCAACATTAGGTCTGTAGAGCTGATTCCCT
>NW_027531185.1:92108-94185 GCF_008692635.1 Crocuta crocuta | reverse complement strand
TCTGGGCTCATACTATATAATAAATCAGTCTCTGATCTCCATTAAGTACTTTTGGTGTCACACTATAATGTTACTTATCTTTTCTATACCTAATGCCTTCTTTCACCACAATCCAAGTGAAAATGGTGCTAGTAAATCTCTAAATTTATGTGACTTAAAAAACTGATGTAGAACCAAAGATAGTGTTAAATGACCACAGTCNTTTGGGTGATTAACCCAAGAGTAGGTAGATATGTTCAAAACCCAAGCATTTGCATATCCATGGCCTATTTCTATTTTATGAAGATCTGGAAATAGTTAAGGTGGCTAATTTTGGAAATGTGTTGTATTTCCATCTGGTCTGAATCAGTGAACTTGAACTTTATGCTACATGAGATGGAGACACTTTATTTTTTTTTTAAGTTTCTGTTTTAAATTTTAGTTAGTGAACATCCAGTGCACTATTAGTTTCAGGTGTACAGCAGTGATTCAGCACTTCCATACAACACTCAGTCCTCATCACAAGTTCACTCCTTAATTCCCATCACCTATTTAACCCATCACCCCAACAACTTCCCCTCTGGTAAGCATCTGTTTGTTTTCTGTAGTTAAGAATATGTTTCTTGGTTCCCCCCCCTCTCCTTTTACCCTTTGCTCATTTGTTTTGTTTCCTAAATTGCACATATGAGTGAAATTGTATCAGTCTTTCTCTGACTGGCTTATTTCACTTAGCATAATATATTCTAGCTCCATCTGTGTCTTTGTAAATAGTAAGATTTCATTTTTTTTTATGACTGAGTAATATTCCATTGTATATGAGTACCACATCTTTATTCATCTATTGGTGGACATTTGGGCTATTACTATATTTTGGCTATTGTAGATAATGGTGCTATAAGTATCGGGGTGCATGTATCCCTTTGAATTAGTATTTTTGTATTCTTTGGGTAAATACTCAGTAGTGCAATTGCTGGTTCATAGAGTAGTTCTATTTTTAACTTGTTGAGTTACCTCCATACTGTTTTTTAGAGTGGCCTCACTAGTTTGCATTGAGATGGAGACATTTTATGAGACACTAGATTTAGAGACTGTTATATAATATTCCCAGAATCTTCTTCTTTTGATGTTTATTTATTTTTGAGAGAGACAGAGCACAAGCAGGAGCAGAAAAAGAGGGGACAGAGGATCTGAAATGGGCTCCACACTGACAACAAAGTGCCCGATGGGGGGCTTGAACTCACAAACTATGAGATCATGACCTGAGCCAAAGTCAGACACTTAACCGACTGAGCCACCCAGGCACCCCCAGAATCTTGTTTTTGTGTTAGAAGTTTAGGGGTGCCTGGGTGGCTCAGTTAGTTAAGCATCTGACTTTAGCTAGGGTCATGATCTCATGGTTTGTGGGCTAAAGCTTTGCAATAGGCTTTAGGCTGACAGCTTGGAGCTTGTAGCCTGCTTCGGATTCTGTGTCTCCCTCTCTCTGCCCCTCACCCTCTCACACTCAGAATCTCAATCTCTCTCTCTCTCTCTTTCTCTCTCTCTCTCTCTCTCTCAAAAATAAAGAAACATTAAAGAAAAAGAAGTTTAATTACTTGTCTGGGCACAAATAATGTGGTATTCGTACTATCTGATGAAGAAAGCAAGTGGATGCCTCCTATTGACTTTGATATCCTACTTTGAGCCCTCAAACTTTCCATGTATGAGTGACATACCATGTCAGGAGAGCAGGGCATTTGGTGCTTTTTTGTAATTCTCTTCACCAGGTCAAGGTGGTATTCTGATAAANTGATCCATTCATCTGTTGATGGACACTTAGGCTCTTTCCATGTTTTAGCTATTGTTGAGAATGCTGCTTATCTCATATGCTTCTTATAGAAACATTTGGAAGTGGGTATTATATTCCAATTTTACTGAGGAGGAAACTGAGGCTCAAAAAGATGAAGTGTCTTTTCCAAGATTACATAGCAAGCTGGGAGTAGATATAGAATTCTGACCCTGGATGTCTTACTCTGAAGTCCTGTGCATCCCATAGTGTAGCTATCTAATGCGTGGCTCTACTGCATGAACTCTTAAAGTCAATGTCATAACGATACTCCAG
>NW_027531185.1:88012-92032 GCF_008692635.1 Crocuta crocuta | reverse complement strand
AGTAATTAAAGGTTTTGTGTTAGAAAAGATTTTTGATGAAAGAATGCAAGAATATAAAGAAGTGCTATGAACAGAAGCCCTGAATGGTATCCACACATTGGTTTTACCAGCCAGCAGGTGATCTTCAAGAAAAGAGGATTGTAAAAGGTTAAGCAAAAAGACATTGTAGTCATTGTGGCTACGGGGTTGGGAGGATAGTGCTGTTAGGTGCTTTATATACTTATGATCCTCATAATAATACTTTAAAAAAGATGATGTCACCCCATTTCTATATAAGGAACTTGAAACTTAATAACTTGCTTAACTGCACAAGCTTGTATATTCTTGTAGAATTTGTCAGTCAACCTCCAGGTCTGCATATTCTACAGTCCATGATCTTTTTTTCCTCTCTCACTCTGCCTAAAGCATCATCCACATAGCATCAGCCCTGTGAGTAGCTGCTCTTTCTCTCTGCTAGGGGGTCTTCTGGATCATTTTTCAATGGATGTGTTTTCCCATCACTTAATTATTTTTTACCTAGAGAGCTATGTGGTATTATTTAGATCACACTTAATTCATCTGGAGTCTATGAAGGGCAGGAATGGGGATCTTTGAGCAGTTTTCACATCCTGATTAACATGTCCAGTTTCTGTTTTACCTTGAATTGTGTCAACCTGTGATAATACTCATCTCATACTGATCACAAGTTCCATTGAGTAGCTGTATGTTTTCAGTTGATAAAACCTTAAAGAATGATTAATTAATAAATGTCATTTGTCTAGGAGGTTAAAACTTTCAGAAATGGGGTCCTTTATGGAGAGGGATAGAATAAAAAAAAACTTGATGGAAATATTTAGAAGCCACTTCACTAACAGATGAGATCAGAAGTTTTTTGAGTTAATGCTATTTGAAATTGGTGATCTTGCTAGCTAATGGTTCTGCCTCCTGTCTTCCATTAGCTAACTTTTAATCAGAGCTATTAAAAGGAAAAAAAAAACACCAAATACATGGCTTTGAGCTCCCAAATCTTTTGACTTTGGCTCTCCTTTGCTCTAGAGCATCAAAGTAGTCATTGCTTATTAAGAAGGAAGAGACCTCACAACCTCACTAATGCAAATTGACTTATCAGTGTTCCGAAACATAGAATGCCCCAGAAACATTCAGTTATAAAAACTAAATTATGAAAACCAAGATCTTCTACTCCTCCCTTCCTTTTGCATTCCCCATCTCATTCTGTCATTGTTTTCTTTCATTCTCTTTCTCTCTTTTGTTCTCTCTCATCCTCTCTCTCTCTGTCTCCCCTCTCATTCTCTTTTTCCCTTGTTCTCTCTCCCTCCCCCCATTATTTGTATTGTAGCTGCCTCTCCTTTATGTAAAAACTAAGCAAGAAGTATGTTTGCTTCAGGTTGCCATGGAAATTTTGCAAGTGGGCCTTTTAAGGACCCTGGCCTATTCCATTAGTGAAATCACCCAGATCTTCTAAGGTTGATAATTTAGGGATATTTTCTGCATAGACATTCAGAGTTCAGGACTCTGAAGTTTAGCCACCACTCCCAACCTGAACTGTTCTCCTGAATCTAGTTTTCTCTTATTGTTCTTCTAAGAGATTTGGGTATAATTTTATTAAGGGAAAGAGTGGATTTCTTCAAACTTCTATTATGATTTAAAATTCTTTTTAGGGGCGCCTGGGTGGCTTAGTCGGTTGAGCGTCCGACTTTCTCTTAGGTCATGATCTCGCGGTTCGTGGGTTCGAGCCCCGCATCAGGCTCTGTGCTGACTGCCAGCTCAGAGCCTGGAGCCTGTTTCAGAGCCTGTGACTCCCTCTCTCTCTGACCCTCCCCTGCTCACGCTGTCTCTCTCTCTCTCTCTCTCTCTCCTAGAAATAAATAAAAATATTTTAAAAAAATTCTTTTTAGCCATCAAAACATCTTTTGTGACTTCCAATATGCTCCTTTTCAGAGCAGAAAAGAGAGTATAAGTTGGAGTCTTGGGCATACACAGCCTGTCTTGGAATGGGAGCAAAAATATTTTGAAGTGAGGAGAGAAAAGTCTTAACTCTGATAAGGAGAGGCAGATAGGAAAGGAACAAAGGTATTGCTAGCAAAAGGGGGTTCCTCTCCTCTCTTTTGGCACCAGAAAAAAAAAGAAATTGGAGAGAGGCACCACCTCTGGATGAAGGTTAAATAGATGGACCATATTTTCCTGGCCTGTAGAAATGGAATGAGGAGAAATACTTGGTACTCCTTTGGTCCCCAGTGGGAAGGGGTTTGATGTCCAATACAGCAGTAGAGAAAGACAACCACCTGAAAGGACCAAACATCAGTAAGGGGTGTCTGCCACTAGCAGGGGCTGCCTCCATGCACTGCAGTAGGTAGCTATTTCCTCACTTCCCAAAAATATGTTCTGAGGACTGAGACACTGGAGATACAGTTATTAATGGACATAGTCCCTAACCTCCTAGAACTTAACAGCCCTACTATTAGAAAGGGGGGCAGGCAACAAATTTCAAAAATAGTTAAGAAAATGTCAGATTGTAATCAATATGAAGAAGTAAAGAGTCTGTATAGCAAGATAAATAATGATGAGAAAGATAGTTACAATAGGATAGTTAGAAGGCTTGTTTGAGGAGATAACATTTAAACTGAGCCTTATCAAGGAGACAAATCTAGCTATACAAAGAGCCTCGAGAGAAAAACTACTACAGTTAAAGGAAAAGGTGAGTTCAAAAGCCCTGAGATTAGGAAGAGTTTGGCCTTTCTTAGAACACAAGGGAAAATATGAGTAGTGTGAAACATCAGTAGAGGCCAGATTATTCAGAGTGGCATTTATAGGCCATGGTAAGGAATTTGGATTCGTTCTGAGGTTAGTGGGAAGCCATGGGAAACTTTTAAGGAGCAATGCAATTGATCACATTGTGCTTTAACAAGATTACTGTCTACAGAGTGGACATTGGATTGTGGGACGTCAAGAGTGGAAGCTGGGACACTAGTTTGGATGATGAGGTTTGTGGGGGTGACAGTGGGATTCATGGGGTCTGGAGCCAATGACCAAGAAAGAGTTCTTGAAGACAACTTTGGTGGAAAAAAGTGATTTTATGAAGCACAGGGACAGGACCCTTTGGGCAGGAAGAGCTGCCCCGGGACCATGAGGAGAGACTGGTTTTACGCTATGGGGTTGGGGGAGGTAAAGTCCAGGGGAAGTTTCCAGTGAGATTTTCATATTCTAAAGAAGACTCACAGGATGCTGGAGGCCTAGCTGTTGTCAAGCTAAGGTTGTTTTTCTCTCTAGCAAAGCATTAGCATCAAGACAGACTTTAAGACAGTCTTTAAACATTAAGACTCCATAGGGAGTTCCTGGAGAAACATTTACTCTGCCAGCCTCAAGTATTTGTCAATGGGCTGCAGGTTATAAGGAAATTTAGTTCTATTTGCCATTTCCTTCTGCCTTTGTTTCCCACCNTCAGCTTCCTTATGCTCCCTCATCAAGGAGGCAAGTACTTTTGTCCTAGGGAGAGATAATGTCGTCTTACATTAGGATGGTAAGGATGGAAAATAGAGAAGTGGGAGGATTTGAGTTATAATTTGAAAATAGAGTCAACAGGGCTTGCTGATAGATTGGATTTGGAGATGGAGGAAAGGAAAAAATTTAAGACTTTCCTGTCTTTCTAGTTTTAGTATTTGGGTAGCTCAAAATAGAGTGTTGGAAAGTTGGTGGTCTGGATTAACAGGTGAGACAGTGATTTGAAAAACTAGAAGCCCAAATGAGACTGGCAGAGGCTAGGAATTGATAGACTAACAGCAGTCAGTTCAATAGCTGCCATGCCAATAAAGAGAGCAAATGTAGGAGGATGAAAGTAGCCCCTGGAGGAGACTGATGGTAGGAAGGGGGAGCAGTTAGCATGTACAGAAAAGAATGGGAAAACTTGGAGATGTAGTATTTGAGTGGGGTTGGGGGGTAGTTTGAGGTCTCTTCTTGCCTTCATTGTGATTCATATATCTTAATTTTGGCCCTCAGGCTGCTGTGCTCCAGAGAAACACCATA
>NW_027531185.1:87277-87913 GCF_008692635.1 Crocuta crocuta | reverse complement strand
AACACCATTAAACTTGTAATAGAAAAATCTTTGGAAATGAAAAACATACTTTTCTGTTTACAAAAGAGAGTTGATTGGATAAAGGGAGGAGAAATAAGATGATTTGCAAGTTCTGTATCTGCCCACCTCCAGGAGTATGCAAAGTTTTATTACTAATGACTGTGCTAAAAAGGCCTGTCCTGTGAAATGTTGTAAGTGTGCATCTTATAAACAGAGTTACCATTGGTTATGATGGTTGCTTTTAAGGAATTACAGCTTTGATATTATTACATTAAAAAAAAAGCAGAGGATCTTTATGGTAATTGGTAAACCAACAACCATTATTTGACTGTCTCCTTTGTGAAGACGGGATAGTATAGTAGCTAAAGGCATGGACTCTTCAGATACCTGGATTCAAATCTCTGTTCCACCATTTACTTGCACTATGATCTTTGGGTCAGTTAATTGACCTTCTCAAAGCCTAAGGTACTATGTATGCAATGAAAATAATAAAACTTCCCTTATAAGGTTGTGTTGATTAGATGTGTTGATATTTATAAAATGCTTAAAACAGTATCCATATTAGTGTTTGTTAAATAACATAAAATAAACAAGTACTTGGATAGGAGGATAATCAATAAATATAAGACTGGTCGG
>NW_027531185.1:81612-87130 GCF_008692635.1 Crocuta crocuta | reverse complement strand
ACCAATAAAAAAGGAAGTGACTGGGAGTTGAGACACAGGTTTAGAGTGGCTCTGAAATCGGACCAGGGGTACTTGTTATGACTTGATTAGTCTTTTTCTGGCTACAAGACAAAAGCTGATGTAGAATTCTTGAGGCCTGGAGATAGGTGAAGAATCCCTAGATTCTGTAAGAACATTGAACTATATACAAGTAATAGAAACAATGCTATGCTTACATTAGGTCTAATAGGATATTAGTCTCTGAAAACCACTGTTTTACCAAAGCTAAATATAACTCCCAATGTGTCCGTTAAGAAACGATGGGGGCACTTGTGGGGATGAGCACTAGGTGTTGTATGGAAACCAACTTGACAATAAACTACTTAAGGAAAAAAAAAAAGAAACGATTCCTCTCTCTGAGGTTTCTTTTTCTTTTTTCTTTCTTTATCTCTTTGTTTCCTTTCTTTTTTGGAAGAGATGGAGCTATCACTTCTGTCAGGAGAAAGTGTGAAGGAAAAAAACAAAACTTTGATAATTTATTTTTCACTTTAAATTTTTTGTTGCTATATATAATTTTTTATTATTATCCAAAACATTTCCTCCTTCCTCCCATTTTATCTCAAGTGTGCCCATCCAAAAGACATATAATGGCTTCTTTATATATTATGCTGAATGGTGCTTTGTGAGCATCACATGGCAAAAGTCAGCATCTGTGGATGGATCAGGATAGTAATTATAAGTGGCACATTTACCTTATTCCATCTGTGGAGTTCACAGAGTTAAGGCCCTTTTTAGAGTTACAGGGCTGCTTGAGTTCGGAGAGGTCTCATCTACTCTCTTCCTTCTAGGCCTAACTCTACCTAAACCTGTCTGGAAAGATGAATCTCTTATTTTTAAGGGGCCTTTGGGAATGAAATTTTGAAAGCTCCTTTTAAGTCCTTTAAGTCACAAATAATAGATGCAAATGCCTCACAAAATATTAGCACTGAATCCAACAACATATTTAAAAAATCAATACACTACAACCAAGTGGGAGTTATTCCCAGGATGCAAAGGTGCTTCAGTATTCACAAAACAACCAATGTGATATGTCACATCAATAAGAAAAAGGATAAAAATCATATGATCACTTCAATAGATGCAGTAAAAGCATTTGACAAAGTATAACATCCATTCGTAATTAAAGCCCTCTGCAAAGTAGGTCTAGAGGGAATATATTTCAACATAATAAAGGCCTTATATGAAAAACAGTCAAGAGAGGTGCCTTGGTGGTTTAGTCAGTTAAGCCTCCAACTTTGGCTCAGGTCATGATCTCATGGTTTGGGGTTTGAGCCCCGCATCGGGCTCTGTGCTGACAGCTCAGAGCCTGGGGCCTGCTTCAGATTCTGTGTCTCCTCTCTCTGCCCCTCCCCTGCTTGTTCTCTGTCTCTCAAAAATAAATAAATATTAAAAAAACATACAACATCATACTGAAAGGGTAAAAACTGAGAGCTTTTCCCCTAAGGTCATGAACAATACAGGAATGTCAACTCTCACCACTTATCTTCAACATAGTACTTAAAGTCCTAGCCACAGCAATTAGACAACATAAAGCAATAAAAAGGAATACAAGTTGGTAAGAAAGAAGTAAAACTCTCACTATATGCATTTGACATGATATTATACATAGAAAACCCAGAAGACTCTACCAAAAAACTACTAAACTGATAAATGAATTCCGTAAATTTGCAGGATATAAAATCAATGTACAGAAATCTGCATTCCTATACTAATAATGAAGCAACAGAAAGAGAAATTAAGACAGCAATATCATTTGCAATTGCACCAAAAATAATAAAATACCTAGGAATAAACCTAACTCAAGAGGTAAAGACCTGTACTCTAAACACCATAAAACACTGATAAAAATCATTGAATATAACACAAAGAAATGGTAAGATATTCCATCTATATTCCATCAATTCCATGGATTGGAAGAATGAATATTGTTAAAATGTCTATACTCCCCAAAGCAATCTATACATTTAATGCAATCCCTATCAAAATACCAACAGCATTTTTCACAGAGCTAGAACGAATAATTATAAAATTTGTATGGAACTACAAAAGACCCCAAATAGCCAAAGCAGTATTGAAAAAGAAAAGCAAAGCTGGGGCCACCTGGGTGGCTCAGTTAGTTGAACATTTGACTCTTGACTTCAGCTCAGGTCATGACCCAGAGTCATGAGATCAAGCCTGGGAAAAAAATTAAAAAAGAAAAGAAAAGCTGGAGGCATCGCAATTCTGGGTTTAAAGTTATATTACAAAGTTGTAGTAACCAAAACTGTATGGCACAAAAATAGACACATCAATCAATGAAACAGAATAGAAAACCCAGAAATGAACCCATAATTATATGGTCAATTAATCTTCAACAAGGAGGGATGAATATCCAAAGGAAAAAAGAGAGTCTCTTCAACAAAGAGTGTTGGGAAAACTGAATAGCCACGTGCAAAAGAATGAAACTGGACCACATACAAAAATAAACTCAAAATAGAATAAAGACCTAAATGTGAGACTTGAAATCATAAAAATCCTTGACGAGAGCACAGGCACTAATCTCTCTGATATTGGCAGTAGCAATACTTTTCTAAAATTTTTTTAATGTTTTATTTCTGAGACAGAGAGAGAGAGAGACAGCATGAACAGGGAAGGGTCAGAGAGAGGGGGAGATACAGAATCTGAAACAGGCTCCAGGCTCTGAGCTAGCTTTCAGCACAGAGCCTGACGCGCGGCTCGAACCCACAAACCGTGAGATCGTGATCTGAGACAAAGTCGGACGCTTAACTGACCGAGCCACCCAGGCGCTCCAGAAATACTTTTCTAGATATGTCTCCTGGCGCAAGAGAAATAAAAGCAAGAATAAACTATTGGGACTACATCAAGATAAAAAAAAAAAAAAGCTTCTGCACAGTGAAGGAAATAGCGAACACAACTAAAAGGAAGCTACTGGATGGGAGAAGATATTTGCAAATGACACATCTAATAAAATGTTCATATCCAAAATATATAAAAAAAGTGATGTAACTCAACACCCAAAAAACAAATAATCCAATTACAAAATGGGCAGAAGACCTGAATAGACGTTTCTTCAAAGTAGACATCCAGATGGCCAACAGACACATGAAAAGATGCCCAACATCATTCATCATCAGTGAAATACAAATTAAAATTACAATGAGATATCACCTCATGCCTGTCAGAATGGGTAAAATCAAAAACACAAGAAACAACAATGTGGAGAAAAAGGACCCTGTGCACCATTGGTGGAAACACAAATTTGTAAAGCCACTCTGGAATATAGTAGGGAGTTTCGTCAAGAAGTAAAAAATTGAACTGCCATATGATCCAGCAATTGCACTACTGTGTATTCATACAAAACAAACCCACAAAAAAACCCACTAATCAATTTATTTTTATTTATTTATTCAGAGAGAGAGAGAGAGAGAGAGAATGAGTGGGGGAGGGGTAGAAAGATAAGGAGAGAGAATACCAAGCAGGCTCTGTGCTTGATCCCATGAACCATGAGATAATGTCCTGAGCTGAAACTAAGAGTCAGATACTTAACCAACTAAGCATCCCAGGCACCCCCAAAAAACACTAATTCAAAGAGATACATGCACTCCTATGTTTACTGCAGCAGTATTTACAATAGCCAAACTATGGAAGCAGTCTAAGTGTACATTGATAGATGAATGGATAAAGAATTGGTATGTATGTGTGTTGGTATGTGTGTGTGTGTGTGTGACACACACACACAGGAATACTATTTAGCAATGAAAAAGAACCAAATCTTAACATTTGCAACTATATGGATAAACTATATGGAGACTAATGCTAAGTGAAGTAAGTCAGTCACAGATAAGTGCCATATGATCTCACTTATCTATGGAATTTAAGAAATAAATGAGGGGCACCTGGGTGGTTCAGTTAGTTGAGCGTCCGACTTCAGCTCAGGTCATTATCTCACAGTTCACAAGTTCGAGCCCTGTGACAGGCTCTGTGCTGACCTCTGAGAGACTGTATCCTGCTTTGTATTCTGTGTCTCCTTCTCTCTGCCCCCCCTCCCATGCTCTGTCTCTCAAAAATAAATAAACATTAAAAATATTTTTTTAAAAAAGAAATAAATGAGTAAAGAGAAAAAAAGAGAGACTCACCAAGAAACAGACTCTTTATTATAGAAAACAAACTGATGGTTACCAGAGGGAAAGGGGTAGGGGATTGAGGATAAAAGGAGATGAAGATTAAAGAATAGGGTTATCATCATGAAAAAAAAAAATTTAATGGCATTTAAAAAACAATGACCTAGTAATTCCACTCTTAGGTGTATACTTGAGAAATCAAAACATAAGTCTGAACAAAAACTTTACAAAGATGTTTATAGAAGCATTATTCATAATAGCTGAAAAGTGGAAACAGCCTAAATGTCCACCAACAGATAACTGGGTAAACAAATTGTAATGTCACCATACAATGCAATATTATTTGTTTATAAAAAGGAATGAAATTCTGATGCATGCTATAATATGGATGAATCTTGAAACATTATTCTAAGTAAAAGATGCTGGTCAAAAAACCTAAATATTGTATTATTCCTTTGGTATGAAATATTCAGAATTGACAAATTCATACATACAGAAAAGTAGATCAGTGATTGAGGCCTGAACAGGGATGAAGGCTGCAGCAGAAATGAGGAGTGACTGCTAATGAGTGTAGGGTTTCTTTCAGGGATGTTAAAAGTACTTACAAATTAGATTGTGGTGATGATTGTACAACTCTATGATTGTACTGAAAACCACTGAACTATATATATATACACACACACACACATATATATATATGAACTATATATAGGTGAATTTTATGATATATGAAGCCAATCACAATAAAAACTTTTTAAAAAAGAAAAGGAATAAAAGAGATAGAAGCAATTCAGCTACCTGACTGCAAAGACTAGATGGAGAAGCCACATGGAGAAAGAGGCCCTGGAAGTACATGCAGAAGGAGAGATGCCCTGACTTCCTAGCATTGAAATGAAACCTTTACAGGACTCCAGTCCCAGCCATCAAGTACTGAAAGTATACATGAGAACCAGAGACAAGATTAGTGGAACTGCCCAGCTGAGTCGAATCTTCCTTCACACACAGCTATGGAAGCTAATAAAATGAATATCATTTTAAGCCACTAAGTTTAGGGGTAGTTTGTTATACATCGATAGATAACCAAAACACCAGTTGGGCAAAGATACCACAGATTCCAAATGGGTCAGATCTACATGCAAAATCAGAAACAACACAAGTATTAGAAGAAAATATGGCTAGATTCTTCTATACCCTGTGTATGAGGAGAAATCTTTCTAATTATGTCTCAAAATGAAGATGCAATAAATAAAATATTGACATATTTAATTACTTTAAAAAATTTAAGGCTTTGCAGGACAAAAAGTCCATTAAAAATAAATAAAGGGGGAGATGCTGCAGACCCAGAACCCAGAACTGCT
>NW_027531185.1:80188-80767 GCF_008692635.1 Crocuta crocuta | reverse complement strand
AACTGCTCCAGAGGTAGTGAATAATAGCTCTTCAAGCCTGAAATAAAAAGTGGCCTCCAATAAAACTGCATTGCAAAATATGGGAAAGAAACAGAATGGAAGGAGAAAAAAAGTAAGAGAAGCAGAGCCTGAAGAATCTGTGGTGGGAAAAGACTGAAATGACATGTAGTAAGTTGGAAGGTGGAGTATTTCCTGAAGTGAAAGGGATTTACGGATGCTGACAATACATGGGCACCTGAAGAAAATTTAGATTGTCCAGAGTTAATTGAAGCATTTCTTTAATTCTCAAAAAACTGACAAAGACTGTACAAAAAGAAAATCTATCTGACAGTGAATCTGATGATAGCAAATCAAAGGAGAAAAAAGATGTTACTGATAAATACGGAATGAATAATTGGTGCCACAGACAACAATGGAGAATGAATGTTTCTCATCAAATGGAACGATTCAGATGAGGTAGACATGGTGCTGGCAAAAGAGGCAAACATGAAGTGTCCTCAAATTGTAATTGCTTTTTATGAAGAGAGACTAACTTGGCCTCTTGTCCAGAAGATGAAGCTCAATAATTTTTTACATTGC
>NW_027531185.1:79784-80111 GCF_008692635.1 Crocuta crocuta | reverse complement strand
TAGCTCTGGTTACGTTGAACGAATGAAAGCTTTCTGTAGTTGCTTTCTTTGTCAGAAAAGAATATTTGAGACCATGGGGAAATCTTTATAGTTATTGCTCAGTCAGAATTTGTGTTTTACTCCTATATGCCTAAGGACTATCTGGGGTTTTCTATTTGGGTTGTTTTTGTGTGTTTTCTATTTGGGTTGTTTTTGTGTGTATACGTAAGTAGTTTCCTTTTCTTTTCTTTTTTTTTTAATGTTTTATTTATTTCTAGGAGAGCGAGAGAGAGCGTGAGCAGGGGAGGGCAAGAGAGAGAGGGAGTCACAGGCTCTGAAACAGGCTCG
>NW_027531185.1:69681-79757 GCF_008692635.1 Crocuta crocuta | reverse complement strand
ACTGAAACAGGCTCCAGGCTCTGAGCTGGCAGTCAGCACAGAGCCCGACGCGGGGCTCGAACCCACGAACCGCGAGATCATGACCTAAGCGAAAGTCGGACGCTCAACCGACTAAGCCACCCAGGCGCCCCATAAATCGTTTCCTTTTCTTTCCTTCCTTCCTTCCTTCCTTCCTTCCTTCCTTCCTTCTTTCCTTCTTTCGACATTCACCAAAACAAAAGCAGCATTTCATAATTATGGATAAGCCCATGTTTCTGGGATGCCATCATTTTCAGCAACCTAAGAAATAAATCACTTAAAGTTAAATTGAAATTTTTCCTGAAGCCTTAACTTTTCAAATTTTGTAATTAATTAGACAACTTAAATATATTGTAAACAATTTAAATTGAACAATCTAAAAGCAGCCATATCAGAATCCATTTCCATATCTAGAGTCGTATAAATGCAAGATTATTTGCAAGATCCCTGAAAGGATAATTTTATCACTACCAACAACCTCCCCACGCATATGAGAAAACTAGACAAGTCCTGCTATGTTTTAATTAGGTAAGTGAAAGTTAGTTAAATGGACATTTAAAGGTTCCTTCTACTGAAACTTCCTTTTCAAGAGGTTGAAATTTCTGTGCTGTATTGACTAAAAGATCATGGAATGTCTAAGACTTTGTTCATGGAAACCTAGTCATAATCAAATGGTTAGAGATGTTGGCAGTTTAGGACCTGCTGGAATAAATGGGTGAACAAACTTCTGTATTCTAAATTCTTTGACTTGCATGTTTTTTCTTTACCCCAACTTCTTCCTTACGTGTAGGCTCAATCTTCTCAGTATTTGAGTTTCTGGTTCAACAGAAACCAGGAAAAACACTAACTTTGGAGTAATCATAGTGTTACCCAACTATATATTGTTTACTTTACTGGTAAACGGTGATCAATAATTAGTTTTATATTCCTTTAAAATAAATAAAAGGCTCTTGGGAATGTAATTTTGTAACCTCCTTCTAAGTCATTTCTGTGTTTAGGACTTTCACTGTCAGGACATCTTTCCTTTTATTCAAGTAAAATCCCATTACAAAAACAAAGATATTTCCATACCCTCCTGGAAGCTCTATAGTAATGGTGCTCTGTTTGCACTGACTATAGTGGACTACATTACTACAAGTAAACCTATAGAAGAAAATGGTTTTTTGGGGCCCTGATTTTGTAAGAGCTTGTTTATAATACAAATATCTGGTTTTATGTCTGCTTTGTGTAGGGAAGAAGAGTACAAAACTCTAGAAGAGATGTGGGATGTTTCCTTTGTAACCTTTCCTAGTTACTGCTAGGTTGTGATCATGTGCTCATTTGCCATTAACAGCATGAAGTGAGCTATCTTATTTTCTGGTCCTATGGATTAAGAATGTGATTTCTAGCAATCCACCAATTATTTTAAAAACTCACACTCAAACCAGAGGAATGGGAGGTTTAGTTGAGGGGAGAACAATTGGTAATGAACTCTTACTTGCATTTAACATGAGTCCCCTCTTTCCCAGTATTTGTGAGTCTTCTGGTCTTTTTGATTTTCTAATTTTTCTGATTGTAGCCCATGAGAAAGTCCTGGTAGATGCTGTTGAACTCAGAAGGAACCAGTCAAGCTATGTCTCCTTAGTAATTAAAGGGTATGCTGCAAATAATTTATTAAAGAGAGTGCTGACCAAACTTTGTTGGTCATGTGTGATAGCTCACAGTTAACATTTATTTAGCCAACTTAATTCCAAAGTTGAACATGAAGTCTCTCTTTCATCAATTGTATTGATTGTGTGATCCTGAGAATTCAAGGTTAAATCATGTTAATCTAAAGAATCTCTTTTAGGAGGTAAAAGGTTATCATCTGGTATACATTTGACTTATTGTAGTCTATAGATCTTCCCTTATAACTGAAAAGATATTCTCACTTCATCCCAGCAGATACTGTGTTAGCTGCTTAACAGAAACCTGTCCATGAGGAAGAAAATCTTACACATTTAATTCTGCTTGGAGGGGCACTGCAAAGCATTACAACCAGAAAGCTGAAATTTCATAATAAAGCCATTATAGATAAGGTATCAAGATATCATTTTAATAATCCAAATTTTAATCATCTAAACTTCACCTGTTACATCATATTTTATTTTCTATTAGCCACACACCTCTGAAATGCTCACTAAGGGGCATTGAAGATAGAATCTACACCTGTCCTGATATGTTTTCACTGCCAGGATTTGATAGATCTTTGTGCAAGGATCTCCATATGGGCTCAGTCTCTCTATGGGATAAACTCTTTATGTGGCTACAGATACTAACTTAATCACATCTTTTGGTTATGGAACCATCATTCTCAAGCAAAATATTTGCGTTTTTGTTGTATATCTCTCAGAAGTAAGGTTTATACTGACACGTCCTTTAGATGCTAAAATAATTCATGTTTATATACTTCTAGTTCTACTGCTATATGCTCTTCTTTGGAACTTTACTTGCAAATGTCAGGTACGATGTTTAAAAAGTGTCCATCTCCATCTGTATACACAAAGAGTAATGATTAGGCATTGTGATTCATCCAGTAAATTGAGCATAAGCCAAAAACTCCAGTGCTGTGGAGAGTAAACTATTGCCCATGAATTGGATGAAATAAGGACCTTGTATTAAAAGCTCCAATGACATGGACTAGATTTTCCCAGAGAAAGAAGATTCAGTTCCAAAATATTACTCCTATAATTTTAGNGCTCCAGGCTCTGAGCTGGCAGTCAGCACAGAGCCCGACGCGGGGCTCGAACCCACGAACCGCGAGATCATGACCTAAGCGAAAGTTGGATGCTTAACCGACTAAGCCACCCAGGCGCCCCCACATTTAGGCTTTTTAACTGTTGCTTAGACCTAGGAACAGCATTTATATTGAGCAAGTATTTTTTGAGCAAATGTTTGAGACAAATTTGTCACCCACAGAAAAAGTAGAGACCTCTTTCTATGTTGATACTGATGAAATTAATTGCTGAAGGGAATTTGGGATTATATCTGACTCTTGGTTCCACACAACAATTTATGTACCATCTGATCTATTTGTCCTCTGATCATTTTGATTTTTAAAGTTTACTTCAAGTCATTATATATTTGCATTAATTGAAAAAATGGAATNTGTAACTCTGTATCTTTAAGTATCTTTCCCTTCTGCTTGTTTTGGGGAAATCAGTGACTTTTTTTTAGCCAGCATTGTTCCCCTGATACAGCATTGTAACTAATGATAGCTGGAATATATTCAATTCCAGGTGGACCGTTGTCATTTTTTCTGTACAGCAGAAGTGAATAAGATTATCTGTAGATTAGCCAGAAGGAAAATGGCTTTGTGTTTTACCTTTGTAGCAGACTCTTGGAAGGTACTTAATTTGATATTATTATCTGTAAGAAATAGAATAAAGCAGGATGAAGCATGTACATTTAAATGTGTAGCTGACGGCACTCCTGCAAGCAGAAAGTGCTAATTTTTTACTTTAAAAAAATCTGGAAGAAGGCCCCAAATAATTCAGGGGAAGAAAAATGATGCCCAAGTGAAATCACATGACTAAGTAGATAATTCCAGTGAAACCCAGGAAGAACCGCATTAGTGATAGTCTGTAAGTATACACAGTACTTTACAATAGGTTGATTGCACTAAACAAAGAAGAAAATCCTTTCACTGCGGAGCTTACAATCTAAAGATACAAGTTGGTGCAGTGCGATATAGAATGAGAACAATAAGTGAGCCCCATAGTGGGTGGTCTTCAGAGCTGAAATGCTTAAAAAATAAATGCCTTCTTAGAAAGGTAGAGGTTTGAGAGGGAGTGGTCTGGGCGTGCAAAAAAGTGGAAAGCTATTCTTTGGGGGCTGGGAGATGAGGAGAAGGAAGGGAGGATTGGATCCTGTGTCTGAAAAGAGGCTCAAAATAAGAATGGGTAAAGAGATCAGACTAACATTGGCGTGGTAAAGCTTGGTGATTTAAAGAACAAGATGAAATGCCAGTAGAGAAGGATTTAGAGAGAGGGGACAAACAACATACCATACGACTTTCTATTACAGCATATACCACATCTTTAAAGACCCAGATATGGAGAATGCTGCTTGAAACAGCTTCTTGCCAATGTGAATGACTTCTACAACAAAGAATAGTCCAAAATGGTTCCATTGAGATAACTGTATGTGAAAGGGTTTTGTGAGCAGCAAAGCAGTACAAATGTAAGTCATTATCACATTCTGCTTAGCTTTGACTTCGTTACATTTTTGTTTGGTAATATATTTTATGACAAAAGGTTAGCAGTAGAAGTTATTTTCAGAAATGTTGTCAAGAACAGATTTCTTACTGTAAATGCTTCATTTGTCTCCCTGTTAGTTTATTACAAATACTCATAGTAAATGTTCCCCAAAGGGTTCTCTCCAGTTTTCTTACAATTGAACTGATACCTTTACATCAGTGAAGATCATTCTAATCCTCATTCCTGCTCCCTCACTTGCTACCCAGTCTTTTTTTCCCACCTTTGTTCATATGTTCATGTAGTTTTTTTAAGGCTCACAGTATCATTTTATACTCTACCCCATTCTAACAGGATTCGAGCTGGCTTACTGAGAAACTAATACAATGACAGGATGAACAAATTGACAAAGAAATGAATGTGAAGGGAAAATAAATGTAAGAAACTGAAATGAGGCCACAGTAAGGACTTTTTTTCAGAATAAGAGAGTGAGCAGGGAAAAGGGGCAGAGGGAGAAGGAGAGAGAGACAGAGACAGAGAGACAGAGAGACAGAGAGAGAATGAATCTCAAGTTGGCTCCGTGCTCAGTGTGGAGCCTGACATGGGGCTCAATCCCCTGACCCTGGGATCATGACCTGAGCTGAAATCAAAACTTGGACACTCAACTGACTGGGCCACCTAGGTGCCCCAGTAAGGTGTTAATGCAGTACACAGCGTTGGGGACTTTATAGTTATAATCTAAATTGGCTCTGTGTGTCTTAGCAGATGAAGAGGGAAATAGTCACTGTAAGATCTGCACAGATCCATGACGTCAAAACGAACGAATTTCTCAAAAGAAGCAAGCACAGATTTTCTTGAGACCTCTGAAAAATTCTTCCCATGGGTTTTTATGAATTACAGTTTGGTGAGTTTGGATTTTACCCTGAAGGCACTGGGAAGCCTTTTGATCCAGGGGATGACCTACACAAACCTGTCTTTAGAGCACCTATAAGAAAGTTTAAATGAATAGGGGAAACTAGATACAAGAAAACCAGTTAGAGATGAGCTCTGAGGGTATGGAAAGGATGCATCAGAGTGAATGGAAGGGAAAGGAAAGCTATAGGGGGTGGTTAAAAAGATGGCCAAGGTCACTACTTAGATATGAATGGAAAGGGAAGAATCAAAGATGCCTGTTGGGTTCAGTTCTTCCTGGAATGATGGTATCATAATCCCTCACAAATATAAGAGGAGGAGGGATGTGTTAAATGAGAAAGCACAGAAAGTTATGAAAAGGGTAAGATAACCACTATGGAGTCTTATAGTTCTATTTTGGAGTAAGCAGAACAAAGTAAATGGAAAACTACCACTGCTTAACAATTTATATTTCATGAAGTATTTTACATATGATATCTTATTTTGTTATTATAACAATCCTGTGAGGGAAGTAGTAAGTACCCACATTTACAGACAAAAAAAAAAAATCTGAAACTTGATTATCTGGTACATCTAAAGCCCTATGACCAGTAAATGCCTTGTTTTTTTCCCCTCACTGTCTGACAGCACCTCAAAAGGCCTTCTGCTTGTAGCTATTAGTGTAAAGTAGGATCCAGTAGGATGACAAAATCAGGACAAGGTTAGAGTTTTGCCAACATTATGAACCTCAAGTTTTTGCTTTGCCCTACTCTAATTGTTGCACTGGGGACATTTGATATGAATAGGACTGTTTCCCCCCCCACTAAATGTCCCCTGAGTGCTATGATTTTTTAATTTCATATCTCCTTTTTATATTTCTTTAATCTCTTCCACTGATGTCAGCTGTTACTACTTGGTGTGTTTGGCTGTTCCCCATTCCTATTCAGTTTTGACTGTTATTTTTAGATGCAATTTTAAGAGTGACTATACATTGAACACATAGGCAATCGTCTTAAGAGAACCTAACCCTAATGTTACCTTATAGTATATTTTTGTGAGCAAAGGATATGTGGCTTAATGCTTGATCATTCTTAGAATGTATATTATTGGCTGCCCTCTAGGTTACTGGCTAATTCTGGACAGTTGAAGGTATTGGATAAGTTACCTAGGTATATTTACTATATAACTCCTGACCCTTTTAAAAGCAGATGCTATTGGTGGCAACAGGGAAATACACACAGGAGGCTGTATATTTTTGGTGCACAGCAATCTAGTTGCCAAGGTCTTGAAATTACTGCCCAATCCCCTTTACTCCAGAATGATTTCTGGCCACTTCTCACAGTCCCCAATGACCTCTGCTAGAAAGGTTACAGGCATTCCCTTTTGTTTCCAATAAGTCTTCCCTCCTGAAACAGCCACGGAAGTTTTCAACCAGCCCTCCCCTGGTTCACTTGTCTCTCCCTTTTTCCCTCTGTAAGGAAGGCTTTTCATAAAGATTTATTGACTATCCACAGGGGCATTGTTCCTATAGGAAGCACTGCACTCCTCAGTGTGAAATCTGTGTCTCCAGCTGGCTGAATAAAACATTTTGTGACACTTGGTACAGTGTGTGCGTAATTCAGATGTGTGAACTGTAGACAGTCTGGGCTTCATGAGCACCCAGTCTATCTCCAAACACAAGTGATGTTTTTTCCAAATCTACTTTTCAAATTAATTTTAAAGGTGATGAACAGTCAATAACTAATCCATACATTCATTAAGCAAACTGAACTGAGTGGAAATAATAAAGAAGCAAGAGGAAAGGTGATTTCCCTTTATATTCTACTGAAGTATGAAATTAATAAAAGTTGTTATGATTAGAACTCAGCAAGGTCCATAACTAAAGTGCCTGTCCTGTCAGATGTTGATAGGTAAGATTTTATTCTTCATGGTGTTAGGAAGGAAAAGTGTTTATCCTTTGCATAGGTACTTTGGGACAAAGAAACTACTTTTATTTTTATTTATTTATTTCTTAAGTTTACATCCAAATTAATTAGCATACAATTTAACTCCTGATTTCAAGAGTAGATTCCTTAATCCTCCTTACCCATTTAGCCCATCCCCCCTCCCACAATCCCTCCAGCAACCCTCTGTTTGTTCTCCATATTTAAGCCTCTTATGTTTTGGCCCCCCACCCATTTATATATTATTTTTGCTTCCCTTCCCTTATGTTCATCTGCTTGGATCTTAAAGTCCTCATATGATTGAAGTCATATGATATTTGTCTTTTTCTGACTAATTTCACTTAACATAATACCTTCTAGTTCCATCCGTGTAGTTGCAAATGGCAAGATTTCATTCTTTTTATTGCTGAGTAATACTCCATTGTGTATATATATACACACCACATATTCTTTCTCCATTCATCCATCGATGGACATTTGGGCTCTTTCCATGCTTGGGCTATTGTCGGTAGTGCTTCTATAAACACTGGGGTGCATTTGCCCCTTCGNTATTCATGTCTTTTGCCCATTTCTTCATTGGATTATTTGTTTTTTGGGTGTTGAGTTTGAGAAGTTCTATATAGATTTTATATACCAACCTTTTATCTGATATGTCATTTGCAAGTATCTTCTCCCATTCCTTTTTTTTTGTTTTAGTTTTGCTGATTGTTTCCTTCACTGTGCAGAAGCTTTTTATTTTGATTACCTCCCAAGAGTTCATTTTTGCTTTTGTTTCCGTTGCATCTCAGGATGTGTTGAGTAAGAAGTTGCTGCAGCTCAGGTCAAGGAGGTTTTTGTCCTGCTTTCTCCTCAGGGATTTTGATGGCTTCCTGTCTTACATTTAGGTCTTTCATCCATTTTGAGTTTATTTTTGGGTATGGTATAAGAAAGTGGTCTAGGTTCATTTTTCTGCTTGTTTCTGCCCAGTTTTCCCATCACCACTTGCTGAAGAGACTGTCTTTATTCCGTTGGATATTGTTTCTTGCTTTATCAAAGATTAGTTGGCCATACGTTTGTAGGTCCATTTCTGGGTTCTCTGTTCTATTTGAGTGTCTGTTTTTGTGCCACAAAGAATCTACTTTTATTGTTAGCTAGAAATATTTGCATAGCTACTATGCCCAGAAAAATGGGAATGATTTTGGATTTGCTCTGGCCTATGGAAAATATATCTGTGATAATAGCATCTTATGGCTCTGATGACCTTTGAGAAGGAGAGGAATTTGCTTTCTGTGTTTTTGTTTTTGTGTCTAAGTGTCTATTATAGGAGCATACATTTGGTGGGCAATCAAACGTCTCTGATGAAATGTTTATTGGTGAATAAAAAAAATGTTTTCTGAAGGGAGCAAGTGGTATGCTTTCAAAAGATAATCAAATTTATCAGTTTGAGAATATGACAGTGCGACTGAAGTATCTAGATTGAATGGAAAGCTATGAATTATGCCTACAGAATGCTGCAGCTGCTCCCTTATGTGACCTCGACTCTGGCAGTATAATGAAAGTAAATTATTAAACATTTAAAAAACCTCACTAAATGAAATCAATTAGTGGCTAGATATGTTATATTTGGACCTAGTAATAGAGAGGCTTCACTGGTTATGGTACTTGTGAGTACTGAAACCAACCTGATATTTGAGGTACATTAGGCAAATTTCCATAAAGCAGCATGGTTTGGAGTTCTTTGCCTGATGCATCAGTTAGCTTTAGTGCCCTCTGACTAAAAAGGTTATGATGATGAGTGATTATCAGGCCTAAGATTTAAGCCAATGAGAGTTGAGGCTTTAGACTTTAATTGCATATCATCTGTCAACTGCATTGAACTTTCCTTTCAAAAACCAGACTAACACTGACCTGCCAGAGTCTATAGGGAGACTCTTCTATAATACATCTTGATTAGGTATCAGTAGAAAGATATGATAGGGACAAGTAATGAGCTAGCGAGAAAGGGAGAGGTGAGTGTAAGAGACATTTTTTGAGCTGAGAATAAGATAATGAGATAAGACCAAAAGAAAGTTTATATTCCTTTTTGTCCTTCCTCTCTGCTAGTACCTTGGTCTAGTTCTAAACCTTATTTGCAGATCTCTTATCGTTCCTTATTTTTGTTTTCTTCTACCACTACCACCTTCATTCATTCCTTGCTCCTGAGACTCTGTGTCCTAATGGAAATTCACTATTAAGGTATCACATAATAAGAGAAAGACACCAAGGGAAATTGTTAGTTTTCCTTTTTTTGTTGTATTTTTGAAAAATACTTCCCACTTTTACCTTCTTATCTTTCTTTATTAAAGCTACCCAGATAAAACCTTTATTAGACAGTCTCCTCTCCCATATTTTTATAAAGTGACTCTATTATAAATGACTGGAGCTGAGATCATTGTATTTATATAAGGAACAACATTCTCTTGATGGCATCTTGATCACTCTGACATCGTATCATCTAGGGTGGTATCCCTAGATGTTTATACTTTTATCTATAGTTAGTGTGAAATTCTCAAACCAAAATTAATTTGAAGTCATCGTCACTTTAACTTAAAATGATTTGGATAAGATCCCCAAATCAAATGGTCATAGGCACAACACCACCTAACATTTAGAAATTTTTGCTTTAAGAAATTGGCTTTTGGGGCACCTGGGTGGCTCATTCGGTTAAGCGTCCAACTTCGGCTTAGATCATGATATGACGGTTCATGCATTTGTGCCCCGCTTTAGGCTCTGTGCTGGCAGCTCAGAGCCTGGAAACTGCCTCGATTCTATGTCTCTCTCTGTCTCTGCCCTTCCCCCACTCATGCTCTTTCTCTCTCTCAAATAAAAAAAAAATACATTAAAAAAAAGAAATTTGCTTTTAAATTATTTTACTCATGGAGGAAACAAAATTGTATTAACGCTCCATCCTTAGGGGGAAGAAAAACCAATCATTTATCACCAAAGAGCCAAAATTCTGGTTTCCTATAGCCACACATACCCCCACAAAAGA
>NW_027531185.1:69187-69490 GCF_008692635.1 Crocuta crocuta | reverse complement strand
TTGCAAAAATAGTAGTAAGAACTCTGACATTTCCTTTATCCAAGTTCCCCCAATGGTTACAGTTTGAATAACTAGAGACCTATATCAAAACCAGGGTATTATATGTGTATATAGTTCTGTATCATTTTATCATATGTGAAGATTTGTATAACCAACCAAGAGACAGCACTATTCCATCACCACAAAGATCTTCCACTTGTTACCCATACCTTTGGAATCAAGCTTATCTCCTCCTATCCTTCATTATCCCTAACTTATGCCTTCACTGTCATTAACTTCTAGAAATCACTAATCTGTTTTCCA
>NW_027531185.1:66829-68805 GCF_008692635.1 Crocuta crocuta | reverse complement strand
TTTAACCTCTAGCAACCACTAATCTGTTTTTCATCTATAAAGCTTTGTTATTTCTGTCATTTCTATAGTATTATATAAAGGAAAACATACCATATGTAACCTTTTGAGATTTACTTTTGTTCACTGAGCATAATACATTTGAGATACATCTGATTTGTCCATTTCAGTTTTTTATTTTTATTGTTGAGTAATATTCTCTGGTACGGATGAACTATAGTTTGCTTAATCCTATACCCATTTTATTGTTTTTTCCAAGTTTTCTGATTCTTTCCTCTGTTCTGCCCCTTCTGCTGTTGAGCCCATCCATTGAGTTTTTAATTTGGCTATTGTATTTTTCAGTTCTAAAATTTCCCTTTGGTTCTTCTTTATATCTTCATTGTTGAGAATTCCTACTTTAAGTTTTTGGGTTTTTTTAAACTCCAGTTAGTTAGGGGCACCTGGATGGTTCAGTTGTTTGAGTGACTTCAGCTCAGGTCATGATTTCATGGTTCATGAGTTTGAGCCCTGCATCAGGCTTGCTGCTACAGCACAGAGTGTCCTTCAGATCCTCTGTCCACCTCTCTCTGCCTTTCTCTCCCCCCCGCCTTTCTCTCTCTCTCTCACGCGCGCGCGCACACACACACACACACACACACACACACACACACACACAAATGAATAAACATTAAAAAATAAACTCCAGTTAGTTAAAATACAGTGTAATATTAGTTTCAGGTGTACAATTTAGTGATTCAACACTTCCATACCATACCTGGTGCTCTGATGAGTGATTCTTAATTGAATCTTGGACATTTTGAGTATTATGCTATACATTCTGGATCTTATATCAGTTTTAGCAGGCCTCCTCTGATGTTACACCTGCGAAGGAAGGTGGGCACTGCCTAGTTCATACCAGGTGGGTGTGGATATCTAGGTTCCCTTCTCAACCTTTCTTGACACTCTAGTCTAGAAAAGAATGCTTTGCTAGGTAGAGGTGGGAGTTCAGGCTCCCTGTGAGACCTCCGCTGACACCATCCTGGCAGGGAGGAAGTGGAGTGCCTTCTTACCACTAGGTGGGAGTTGAAGCTCAGGCTTACCAGATGGTTTCTAATGACACCAAGTAGTGGGGAAACCTTGTTACTGCCAGGCAAGGATCAAAGTCCCAGCTCTCTATTCAGTCTTCTGTGACATCTCCCCAATGGAGAGGTAATAGGGGCACTTCCTCACAGATTGGCTGGAGTTGATATCCAAGTTTCCCACTTGGCCTTTACTGANTTTGGGGAGAGCAGGGAGAGGATTGGCTATAAGTTTTCTGTTTTGCTCGTCTGCCACTTTCCTGGTACTGTGGTCAGAAGACCTGGTTTTTCTGGGGGCTTGATGTTAAACACTCAGAAATCTTTAAAAGTAGTAAAATAATTATGAATAACATTGTGATTGTGTTAACTTGTCATATTTTTTCTTATAGCTTTTAACATTTTTTGAGGTATAATACACATATAATAAAGCACATTTAAAGCATACAATTTGATGTATATACCCGTCACCACAATCAAGATAATAAATATCCATCACCCCCTAAAATTTCCTGGTACTTTTTTGAATTCCCTCCATTCCCTGCTCCCTCACTTCCTTCCCTTCAAGGTAACTACTAATCTACTTCCTGTCACTACAGATTAATTTACAGATTCTAGAAATTTCTATAAATGGATTCATTTATAGAATGTATGAACTCTTTATCTGTCTTCTTCCACTCAGCATCATTATTTTCATATTCATCCATGTTGTATGTATGACTAGTTCATTCCTCTTGAATGAGTAGTAGTATTATATTGTATAGATACATGACACTTTATTTTTCCTTTGAACTACTGATAGATATTTTACTTATTTTCACTTTTAGCTCTTGTAAATACAACTGCTATGAACATTTGTGTACAAGGATTTCGGTGTACATATGCATTTATTTCTCTTAGATAAATGAATAGTGGAATGTCTGG
>NW_027531185.1:66310-66791 GCF_008692635.1 Crocuta crocuta | reverse complement strand
TTTTTTTTTTTTTTTTTTTTGATTTGCCTTCTTAAAAACTGCCAAATTTCCAAATTTTGTATTACCACTAGCAATGTTTGAGAGTTCCAGTTGTTCTACATCCTTTCCAAGACTTGGTATAGTGAATTTTTTAATTGTAGCCATTGTACTGTGTGTATAGTATTATCTCATAGTGATTTTAATTCGTATTTCTCTGATGGCTANTCATCACAGAGCCCGACGCGGGGCTCGAACCCACGAACCGCGAGATCATGACCTAAGTGAAAGTCGGACGCTTAACCAACTAAGCCACCCAGGCGCCCCCTACTAAGATCTTTGAATATTACTACTGAGTTATAAGAATTCCTTATGTATTTTAGATACAAGTCCTTTGTCAGATACATGTTTTGCAATTACATGTTTTCCCAGTCTGTGGCTTGCTTTTACATTTGCACAGTGGTGTCTTCTGAAGGGTAAACGTTTTTAATGTTGATGAACTCCA
>NW_027531185.1:64799-66186 GCF_008692635.1 Crocuta crocuta | reverse complement strand
GTTACTGATTTTTTTCCCTTTAATACTTTGTGAGTTTATGTCATATTTAAGAAATCTTTAGCAACCAAAAAAGACACTGAGATTTTCTCTTATGTTTTTGTCTAGACGTTTATCGTTTAAAATCTTACACTTAGGTACATGATTCATATTGACTTAATTTTATATATAGTGTATGATAAGAGCCAAGGTTTATTTACTTATTTATTTGCATGGAGATATCCATTTGTTTCTCCATCATTTTTTGAAAAGACCCTTTATTTCCCAGTGTATTGCTTTGGTACCTTTGTTGAAAATCGATTGAGAATATAAGAGCATATGGGCGCTTGGGTGGCTCAGTCAGTTAAGCGTCCGACTTCGGCTCAGGTCATGATCTCACAAGGCTCAGGTCATGATCTCACAGTTCACGGGTTCGAGCCCCAGTCAGGCTCTGTGCTGACAGCTAGCTCAGAGCCTGGAGCCTGTTTCAGATTCTGTATCTCCCTCTCTCTCTGAACCTCCCCTACTCATGCTGTCTCTCCCTCAGAAATAAAGAAAAAACATTAAAATTTTTTGAAAAAAAAAATATAAGAGCATAATTGAAGTAGATAGTATAATGAAATATAATGAATGACAATATAATGAAATATAATGAAAATCAAATGTCAATATTCATTTGTCTATCTTTACACAATAATATACTGTCTTGCTTATTGTAGATGAGCAACATAGTGTAAATCCTTCATTGTTCTTTTTCAAAATTCTTTGGAAGATTTTAGGTACTTTATATTTCATTATAAATTTTAGAATCAAATTGTTAATTTCTACAAACATTTCCTTTTATGTGGATTTAATTTGTTCTTATTTTACTACTTAATGTAGAAACTGTATTTTTTCTAATATACACATTTACATGCTATAAATTTCCCTTGAATTTTTTAATTCTGATATATAGTATATTCATCATCATTCAGATCAAAATCTTTTTCTAATTTCCCTTTGGATTTTTTCCTTGACCCATGGATTAACTAGAACTATGTAACCTAATTTCCATAGAATAATCAAATACTTGATTATTTTCCAGATGTATTTCTGTTCTTGATTTCTGTTTTAATTCCATTGTGATGAGAAAATACTTTGTGTGACTTGAAATCCTTTTAAAGTTATGGAAACTTTTTTATGGCCCAGAATATAGTCTATCTTGGTAAATGTTTCATATGCAGGTGAAAAAGAATGTGTACTCTTCGGGCGCCTGGGTGGCTTAGTCGGTTAAGCGTCCGACTTTCGCTTGGGTCATGATCTCGCAGTTCGTGGGTTCGAGCCCCGCATCGGGCTCTGTGCTGACTGCCAGCTCGGAGCCTGGAACCTGTTTCAGTCTGTGACTCCCTCTCTCTCTGACCCTCCCCTGCTC
>NW_027531185.1:64245-64508 GCF_008692635.1 Crocuta crocuta | reverse complement strand
CTCTCTCTGACCCTCCCCTGCTCACGCTGTCGTTCTCCCTCTCTCCTAGAAATAAATAAAACATTAAAAAAAAAAAAAAGAATGTGTACTTTTGAAATGCTTAGTGTTTTGTTATTTACATACTAGTTAGTTCTTACCTTGGTTGACAGTGTTTGCAGTCTTCTATATCCTTACTGATTTTATGTCTACTTACTTTTTCACTTATTGAGGATGGGGTAATGAAATCTCTGAGTATATTTGTGCATTTGTCTATCTCTCCTTAC
>NW_027531185.1:63358-64043 GCF_008692635.1 Crocuta crocuta | reverse complement strand
CTCCCTCCCTCCCTCCCTCCACCCCTCCCTCTCTTTCTCCCCCTCCCTTCCCCATTCCCTCTCTCTCTTTCAAATACATAAGTAAACAAACTTTTAATAAAAAATGAAATAAAATATACTTTGTACGAATAACATAATAGTCTAGATTTATTTTGATTAGTGTTAACAATGTAATATCTGTTTTCATCCTTTTACTTTAAACTTTTTTTGTCTTTAAAATAAAGCATAGTTTTTGTAGGCAGCCTATAGTTGAGTCTTTCTTTTTTAAATCCAGTCTGACAGTCTCTGCCTTTTAATGGAAGTGTTTAGAATATTTACATTTAATGTGATTGTGCATATGGTAAGATTTAAATCTGTTATCCCATCATTTGTTTTCTTTTTCTCTCATCTATTCTTTGTCCCCTTTACCCTCTTGTTCTGTTTTCTTTTGGATTGACTAGTGTTATGATTCTCTTGCATGGGTTATTAGCTATAATTGTGTTTTATTACTTTAGTAGTTACTTTCAGGTTTATAGTACACATAGTAAGAAAACGATCTTATGCAATTTGCCCATGTAATTACCATTTCTGGTGCTCTTTATTCCTTTAGAGATTCATGCTTCTGTCTCCTGTTATTTGACTTTTTCCTGAAGGATGTGCTCTAACACTTTTTATACTTTGGATGTGTTGGTGATAAAATCCTTAA
>NW_027531185.1:61211-63319 GCF_008692635.1 Crocuta crocuta | reverse complement strand
GAAATTCTTTTAAATTTGAAATAACTTTTTATTTTGAGATAATATTTTATTGTGTGCACATGTAAGAAACAATACAGAGAGGGGCACCTGGGTAGCTCAGTCGGTTAAGCATCCAACTTTGGCTCAGGTCATGATCTCACATTTTGTGGGTTTGAGCCCCGTGTTGGGCTCTGTGCTGACACTCAGAGCCTGGAGCCTGCTTCAGATTCTGTGTTTCCCTTTCTCTTTGCCCCTTCCTTGCTCACACTCTGTTTCTGTCTCTCAAAAAAAAATGTTAAGAAATTAAAACAAAGAAATAATATAGAGAGATCACCTTTACGCTTCACCCAGTTTTCACCATATAGTAATATCTTGCAAAACTTTAATACAATGTAAAAAACTAGGATGTTGACCTTGGATACACTAAAGATACAGAAAAATTCCATTACCATAATGATCTCCCCTGTTGGTTGCCCTTTTATTAGCCATACCCTTGAACCCTTTATGTTTAACTCATGACAATTACTAATCTATTCTCTAATTTTCTAATTTCTAGAATGTTATATAAAAGGAACCATTCAGTGTATGTCCTTCCGAAATTGATTTTTTTTCATTCAGTGCAGTTTCAAGTTGATGTTTGTATCAATAATTTGTTCCTTTTATTGCTACAGTTTAACTATTCACATGTTAAAGAACATCTGGTCTGTTTCCAGTTTGGTGCTATAATGAATTAAACTGATATGAACAATTTATATACAAGTTTTCATGAATATAAGATTTTATGCTTCTGGGATTATTGCTTAAGTGCAAGTGTTGGTTGTCTGGTTTAGTTTTATAAGAAATAGTCCAATTGTTATCCTGGCTAGCTGTATCATTTTGCATTCTCACCAGCAATGTATAATTGGTCCAGGTTTTCCACATCCTTTCAAGTATTTGGTATTATCACTAATTTTTATTTTAGCCATTTGGATAGGTGTATAGTGACATCTCTTTATGATTTGAGGCTACATTTTTCTAATGACTAATGAAGTGAAATGTCTTTGGATGTGCTGTTTTGCCATGTATATAATATCTTCAATGAAATATCTCTTTCCATGTCTTTTATTTTTTCATTTTCTAATTGGATTTTTACCATTGCATTTTGAGAGCTCTTTATATATTTAACATACTAGTCTTTTGTTGGATATGTAGTTTGTAAATATTTTCTCCCAGTCTGTAGCTTATCTTTTCATCCTCTTATGTGAGTCTTTTGAAGAGCAAAAGATATAATAAGGATGAGGTCCAATTTACCACCTTTAAATTTTTTTTTAATGTTTATTTAATTTTGAGAGAGACAGAGCATGAGTGGGGAAGGGGCAGACAAAGAGGGAGACACAGAATCTGAAGCAGGCTCCAGGCTCTGAGCTGTTAGCACAGAGCCCAACACAGGGCTCGAACCCATGAACTGGGGGGTCATGACCTAAGCCGAAATCAGATGCTTAACCGACTGAGCCACCCAGGTGCCCTCACCTTCTTTTTTTTTTAAGCGGATCATGCTCGTTGGTGCCAACTCTAAAAACTCATTGCCTAGTACTAAATTCTAAAGATTTGCTTTTGTGGGTTTTTTTTTTTTCATTCTCTTGTAACTTTTGTCTCCTATCATGTTGTTTTAAAAACTGAAGTTTAGGGGCACCTGAGTGGCTCAGTCGGTTGAGCGTCCAACTTAGGCTCAGGTCATGATCTCACGATTTGTGGGTTCAGGCCCCGTGTCAGGCTCTGTGCTAAATGCTTGCTCAGAGCCTAGAGCCTGTTTCGGATTCTGTGTCTCTTTCTCTCTCTGCCCCTCCCCAGTTCACGCTCTGTCTCACTCTGTCTCTCAAAACTAAATAAAAAATGTAAAAAAAAAAATAAAAAAATAAAAATTGAAGTTTAGTTGACCTACAATGCTATATTAGTTTCAGGATTACAACATAGTGATTATTTTACATGTTACACTTATGTTCATAATCCATATTGACTTAATTTTGTATAAGGCTGAATTTAAGTTCAAGACTGATGTTTTTTAAAACTATGTATGTTCAACTGCTCCAGCATCATTTCTTGAAAAACTGTCCAGGCCAGCTGTTTCATTTTGCATAGATGACCCAAAC
>NW_027531185.1:58400-61157 GCF_008692635.1 Crocuta crocuta | reverse complement strand
GTACCATGATAATTAATAAAATATTTATACATTTATAAATGAACTTGCATTAGTCTTGAAAACATGCTAAGTGAAAGAGGCTAGTTGCAAAAGACCACAAATAGTAGTATTCAATTTATGTGAAGTGTCCAGAATAGGAAAATCCATAAAGACAGAAAGCTGATTAGTGGTTGCAGTGGCTCAAGTGAGAAGAGAGTAAGAAGTGACTATGTTAGGGCATAAGAATTCTGTTTGGAGTGATAAAAATGTTCTAAAATTAGATAGTGATGATATTTGCATAACTCTGTAAATATACCAAATAAAGCTGTCATAAAAAATAAAACAATTAGGGGCATCTGGGTGGCTCAATTGATGAAGCATCTGACTTCAGCTCAGGTCATGATCCCCCAGTTCATGAGTTCGAGCCCCGCATTGGGCTCTGTGCTAACAGCTCAGAACCTGGAGCCTGCTTCAGATTCCGTGTATCTCTCTCTGTTCATCCCCTGCTTGCACTCTGTCTCTCTCTTTCTCTCTCTCAAAAATAAATATTAATATTTTTTTCATAAAAATTAGGCATATTTACTGTGGGTCCATATGGGGTTCTCTATTTTGTTCTGTTGATCTCTACATGTAATGCTCTGCCAATGTCACACAGTATGGTGTTAGCTCTAGGTATTTTGTAGATGTTTTTTATCAAGTTGAGAAGTTTCTATTCCTAATTGCTGAGATTTCTCATGAAAGGCTGTTGGATTTTACCAAATACTTTCTATGTGTCAGTTGATATAATTTTCTTAGTTATCTGTTGATATAGTGGATTACCATATTAACAATGTAATACATCATATTGATTGATTTTCAAATGTTGAACCAGCCTTGCACATGTGGAATAAGACTTACCTGACCATGGTGTATAATTTATTTTGTACAATGCTAGCTTCAAATTACTAATATCTTTATTGAGGTAAGCTTCAAATAACATAAAATTCACCATTGTAGTCATGTAAAAGCATACAATTCATTGTCTTTTAGTACATTTACATTGTTATGCAAACATCACTACTCTCTAATTTCAGAACATTTTCATCACCCCCCCCCCCAAATAAACCCTTAGAAATTAAAAAGTCACTCTCCATTTCCTCCTTTCCCCAGCTCTAGCAACCACTAATGTACTTTATATATCTATAAATGTGGACATTTTATATAAATGGAGTCATAATAGTAACAGTATATAGTCTTTTGTGACTGGTTCTTTCACTTAACAAAATGTTTTCAAGGTTCATCCATGTTGTAGCATGTATCCGAATTTAATTTTTTCTAAGACTGAATAGTATTTCATTGTGTCAAAATACCACGTTTTGTTTGTCCAATCATTTATTGTTGGGCTTTTGGTTGGTTTCATCTTTTGGCATTTGTGAATAATAGCAGTGCTACGAACATTCATATACAAGTGTCTATTTGAGTCCCTGCTTTCATTTCTTTTGGTTAAATATCTAGGAGTGAAATTGGTAAGTCATAAGTTTATTTTGTGTTTAACTATTTGGGGAACTGCCAAAATGTTTTCTGCAGTGGATTCACATGTTATATTCCCACTGTTAATGCACACTGATTCCAATTTTTCCATATCTTCCCCAAAATTTACTTTCTTTTTTTTTTTAAACAAAACCATCCTACTGTGTGTGAAGTGGTATCTCACTGTTTTTTGATTTGTATTTCCCTAATGATTACTGATGTTGAGCATCTCATCTGTTTATTGACTATCTGTATGTCTTTGGAGAAGTATCTATTCAAGTCTTTGTTGATTTTTAATTAAATTGTTTGCTTTTGATGTGTTAAGTTGTAGGAATTCTTTATATATTTGGATATAGTTTTCTGGATGCTAGATATTTTTGTATTCCATTGTATATTCTTTAGCTGTGTTCTGAGCTATAGTTAAGTTTCTGGGAAACTGATCCTTTCCAGTGTTGTTCTTAAGATTAGTTATTTAAGACTGAGCTCAGTCTAGTACTAATGCCTTATGAATTACGAGTTTTTCCATTCTACCTCCCACAAGCATGCATTATTCCTGGGCCCTGTGTGACTACTGGGTGTTGTTCCCTCTAATCCTTTTGGATTCCCCTCAACCCCAGGTCTTGGGTAGTTTTCTCACATTATATTGTCACTGATCTCTGCTGGATACTCAAGTGGGAACCTTTAAGTTCTCCAGGATTTTCTCTCTGTGCTGCTCTTTCTCCTTTCTGGTACTTTATCCTGTAAATAAGACCAAGACCAACTTATACTCTCAGTTCTGTCTCCTCAATTCAGAAACTTCCAACCTATAGCTGAGTTCTTTCAGCACTGCAGTCTGGAAACTCATAGCACTAAGCTAGGGCAACCTGTGGGCTTATTTTATTTGTTTCCAGTTTCACAGGGATCATCCTCCTTTGTTCTCTGATGTCCAAGGCCTGGAAATCCTTTGTTCTATATATATTGTCCTTTAAAAATATTTATTACTTTGCTTTAGTTGTTACAGGCTGTTCCTCCATCTTGACCAGAAGTGAAGCTGTCATATTGTTTTAAATTATAAATTTTTACTGGTGGCTCAGAGAAATCTCTGACTCCAGAGACTTTCCTAAACTTGCACAGCCTCAAGTTCTTTAGACATATTATATTTGAAAAATATACAGATGTAATAGGGAGATCAACCTAATTATCTTGACTATTATCTTTGTTCTCTTTCCCTCCCTCCCTACTCAACTAACTGGAAACCTTTTTCTCTTTCCTAGGCACCCACTCACAGTA
>NW_027531185.1:57927-58388 GCF_008692635.1 Crocuta crocuta | reverse complement strand
GCACCCACTCAAATTATTATTCTATGTTGAATCACACTTATTATTATATTTTAACAGAGGCATGTGAATGACATGATTGCTCCTGCTGTCCCCAACCACCCATGTTTAAAATAATCTCCATGCCTCCTAGTTACCCCAGTAAAACATGGCTCCAGTACTCATGAACTTAAACTTTTAAAATAACATTATTTATATTTGTATTGTGAACCATCTTTTGAGATTCTTGTAAGTTTACTGGCCACCATGGAAAGTATTCCTTCTAATTTTTGTTAGTGTTTCCTAAATTCAAACCCCTGATATTTTAAATAGAACTCTATTCTTCCAATATTTTGACAGACATGTTTCAGTTAATCTCCACCAAGGTCTTCATGTTATGGTCTGACTATGGTAGTATCCCATTTCAGTTATTATCTTTTAAAACTGAAGAGACCTTATTCATCTTTTTAATCTATTACTACCAC
>NW_027531185.1:56078-57673 GCF_008692635.1 Crocuta crocuta | reverse complement strand
ACACTTAGGCTCTTTCCATGTTTTAGCTATTGTTGAGAGTGCTGCTATGAACATTGGGGTCCATGTGCTCCTATGCATCAGCATTTCTGTATCCCTTGGGTAAATTCCTAGCACACACTAATCCTTTCTATCGTTTCTCTATTTCTATCCTATCTTAAGATATAGGTCCCAGAGTTACATTATAATATTCTATATTGTATATAAAATATTTATATCATAGAACGACGGAGAAAAATAATATCCTTTTTTCCTTTCTTGAAAATTCCCACTGATTAAAAAAAAGACTTTTTAGGGGTGCCTGGGTGGCTCAGTTGGTTGACTACCTGACTTCGGCTCAGGTCATGATATCGCAGTCAGTGAGTTTGAGCCCCAAGTTGAGCTCCGTACTGGCAGCTCAGAGCCTGGAGCCTGTTTTAGATTCTTTCTCCCTTTCTCTCTGCCCCTCCCCGTCTTGTACTCTGTTCTGTCTCTCAAAAATGAGTAAATGTTAAAAATTTAAAAACACCTTTTTAATGTTTTTAAGACATCACATAGATTTGACTTCTTTTGGAGATACTCCCATAGTTCTTTTTCACTTATACAACTAACTCAAAGCACATCACATTGTAAGTTATTTATATTGTTACTCACCAAG
The DNA here is from genome assembly GCF_008692635.1 of Crocuta crocuta. NCBI lineage: Eukaryota > Metazoa > Chordata > Mammalia > Carnivora > Hyaenidae > Crocuta > Crocuta crocuta. Next base: position 57,039 of record NW_027531185.1, on the reverse strand, counting down.
CTCATCACATTACCTATATAAAACTCATCTAATTGGTATAATTTATTTTATAAGCTCAATTTTTATTATTTNGGATAACATTTTTTTAATGAACACCAAATTTTGAAATAAGGAGATTATAGATGATAGTTACATCCTGTATCTGTCTCATACCTATTATATTTCTTTATTTTGGTTTTGATGCATATGGAGTAAATTTCAACTCATAAAGATAAATAACTCTAAATGCCAACACATTTTAATAGCTTATCTTAATAATCATAGGTTATTATTTAATCATGAAGCCTAAGAGTACTAGGAAATGTTTGATTTGAAGTTGAATCATTAACTATCTAACAGGTGCTCATATTCCTTATCAAAAATATAAGACAAATTTCCAAAACTCACAAATAAGTGCATTAATAATAATGAAGTATATTGACACCTTTACTTGTTATTTTACAACTGATTCTAATAACGAGACAAAGGCATATGTTGAACAGATGTGCACACTCAATTTGATGCCAGACAAGTCTTAAGTACATATGTGATAGTACTGTACTTGCTTTAAAGTTTTATATGAGCAGAAATGCATATCCCTTAATAAGAGGGAAGCTGTGATCTTCCTAATCATAAATCTATTCAGAAGAACCTAAATAAATGCACAGAAATGGCCAGACAAGATTTATTCTGAGGTTTGAAAAATAAATTATTAGGTGGCCCTTGACATTATGTACAACTTAATCTGTATACAATTTAATTAAATGTTTGTGTTGATAATTCATAATTATTATTACAGATTCTAAAATCACTAAAAACATTTTAAACTCATTTTCAAATTAAGTATAGGCAGAAACCCTGAAGCATCTCTGTATCCTAGAGTTTTGGAGAATACATTATTTAAATCGTTCAAAATCTAAATATTTATTCCTATCCTTTGTTGAACTTTTTTTTTTTTGTTTTATCCTCAATAACTCCCCAA
>NW_027531185.1:42507-56054 GCF_008692635.1 Crocuta crocuta | reverse complement strand
TTGCTAATTTGTGGTTCTATAGAGGTTTCTAATAAATTTTGGGGATGTGGGTAGGTTTTTTTGTTGACAATTTCTCAGCCATTTGGTATGATGCTTAAATCATGGCAAGCTGTACTTTTATAAATGGTAATTTTGATTTCTCACCTGTGTTTCTTTAAAAATCTTGGGTGAATGATACCCCAATTATTTTAATTAAATATAGTTTGTCTTTTTTTATTTTGGAGTTACTGTCAGTGAATTTAGTACATCTAACCCGTGTGTTTCATAAGCCAATTTATGAATAAAAGACTACCTAATATTCTCTAACTACTAACATAATTTGTTTAATCCCTATAATAGTCCTTATTTATCTATGACTATATCCTTTTCACTGTGATCTTTGAGTGGACCTGTCCTTTTCTTGTATATCATATGGTATGACCACAGCCATGAGCCTAGATAGACTCTATTATTTGTAATGCTGTAAGGGGAGAAAGAGAAGTTTTGTGAAATTGCCCCCATATTAGGCATAAGCCACTTCCATACAGCATAGTTTTGCCCCACTCAGCAGAGCCACCTGAACGAAGTAGCACAGCACTGACACTGCCTGCCTCACTTGCTCACACCAAGCCCCACCACCACCTGCACCCTTGTGGAACTACCCTTCTCAGTCATGTTTGCCTAGTCCTGGTACAGCAGGCCCTTCCCCCAGAACAGTAGCACACCTGCTCTCTAAAACCTGGAAGTTTAAATGTCAGCAGGCTTGGCTGGGATAGAGCTAGGAGGGCACGTTGCTACTCCTGGAGAGAAGGCAGGTAAAAAACCCAGAGGCAGAGAGTATGGAAACAGCTATCTGAAAAATGCCTGGGACACACAGAGGGAAGACAATTACTGATTCTAGAAGCCCTTCCTTGAAAGGCAGCATTCACTGAGACACCTCTCTAGGAACAAAGGACCTGATGGTACCGTTTCCTTCCCATACCCCTCAGCATAAACACAAAACCGCCTGAAGGAAGCGACTCAGCTGTGACACTGGCTGCCTAACTTGCTCACACCAAGCCCCACCACCCTGTGCTCTGCTTGATTGCCCTTCTGTGTCAAGCTTACTTCAGTCCCAGTGTGGCAGACCCCTTCCCCAGAAGACCAGCGCTAACCCTTGCCCATACCACATCTCCTGACCAGAGAATTCGGCAGGGCTTCAGTTCTGGTAGAGTTGGTACCTTGTCTCATTTCACAGGCAGACCAGAGGACACCTAGGTAAAACTCACCAGATACAGGCCAGGGACCAGGAAGATATAACAATTGAAAATATTCATGCACCCATTATGGGAACACTCAGATATATAAAACAAGTAATCCTGACCATAAAGGAATGAATTGATAATAACACAATACTAGTAGGAGACTGTAACACACACTTACATCAATGGACAAATCATCTAAACAGAAAATAAGGAAACTGGCTATGAATGACACACTGGAACAGATGGGTTTAACAGATATATTCAGAACATTCCATCCTAAAACAATAGAATACACATTCTTTTCAAGTGCACATGGGACATTCTCTAGAATAGATCACATATTAGGTCACAAAACAGGCCTCAACAAATAGAAAAAGATCAAAATCATAAGATGCACCTTTTCTGACCACAACACTATGAATCAATAAGTCAACCACAAGAAACAGTTTGGAAAGACCACAAATGCATGGAGGTTAAACAGTTTGCTACTAAACAATGAATGGATCAACCAGGAAATCAAAGAAGAAAGAAAAAATACTTGAGAACAAATTAAAATGGAAACACAGTGGTTCCAAATCCTTTGAGATGCAGCAAAATTGGTCATATAGGCATATCTCAAGGAGTTAGAAAAATCTCAAATGAACATCCTAACTTTACACCTGAAAGACCTAGAAAAAAGAACAAGAAACAAAGCCTAACAGTAGCACAAAGAAAGAAATAATAAACATTAGATCAGAAATAAATGATAAATAAAGCTAAACACACACACACACACACACACACACACACACACACACACGAAAAGATCATTGAAACCAGGAGCTGGTTCTTTGAAAAAATTAACAAAATTGATAAACTTCCAGACAGATTAATTAAAAAAGAGACACGGAGATTAGGGGGAGACTTGAGGAAAATCAGAAATGAAAGAGGGGAAATAACAACTGATACAAGAAATATATACAACTGTAAGAAAATATTATCAAAAATATGCCAACAAATTGAATAACCTAGAAGATATGGATACATTTATAGAGATGTGTAATCTACCAAAACTAAAGCAGGAAGAAAAAGAAAATTTGGACAGACTGATTACCAGCAAGGAAATTAAGTTGGTAATCAAAAAACTCCCAATAAATGAAAGTCCAGGACCAGATGGCTTCAGAGGTGAATTCTACAAAACATTTAAAGAAGAGTTAATATCTATTCTTTTTAAACTATTCTGAAAAATTGAAAAGGAAGGAAAACTTACAAATTCATTCTATGAGGCCAGCATTACCCTGATACCAAAACCAGATAAAGACTATAAAAGAGAAGTACAGACCAATAACACTAATGAACATGGATGCAAAAATTCTCAATAAAATAATATCAAACCAAAGTGACAATACATTAAAAAAGTAATTCACCACAATCGAGTGGGATTTATTCCTTGGTTGCAAGGTTGGTTCAATAATCACAAATCAATCAGCGTGATACACCATACTAATAAGAGGAAGATAAGAACCATATGATCATTTCAATAGATGCACAAAAAGCATTTGATAAAGTACAACATCCATTCATGATAAAAACATTTTTAAAAAAGTAGGTTTAGAGGGAACATATCTCAACATACTAAAGGCCATACACGAAAAACCCACAGCTAACATCATCCTCAAAGGGGAAAAACTAAGATTTTTCCCCTAAGATGAGGAACAAGATAAGGATGTCCATTGTTACCACTTCTATTCAACATAGTACTAGAGTGTGGAGGAGGGCACTTGTTGGGATGAGCACTGGGTGTAATATGGAAACCAACTTGACAATAAACTATTTGTAAAAAAAAAAAACAAACCAAAAAAAAACAAAAAAAAACCCCAGAGTACTAGAAGTCCTAGCCACAGCAATCAGACAACATAAAGAACAAAGGGATCCAAATTGGCAAGAAAGAAGTAAAACTTTCACTATTTTCAGATGACGTGATATCTATGTTGAAAACCTGAAAGGCTCCATGAAGAAACTACTAGGACTAATACATGAATTTAGTAAAGTTGCAGAATAGACAATCAATGTACATAAATCTGTTGCAGTTCTATACACCAATAATAAAGTAGCGGAAAAAGAAATTAAGGAGCCAATACCGTTTACAATTGCACCAAAACCAATAAGATACCTAGGAATAAACCTAACCAAAAAGGTGGAAAACTGTACTCTGAAAACTATAAAATACTGATGAGAAAAATTGAGGAGGGCAGAAATAAATGGAAAGACATTCCATGCTCATTAATTGCAAAAACAAATATTGTTAAAATGTCAATTATACATTTAATGCAACCCCTATCAAAATATCAAGATAATTTTTCACAGAACTAGAACAAACAATCCCAAAATTTATATGGAACCACAAAAGATCCCGAGTTGCCAAAGGAACCTTGAAAAAGAAAAAGAAAAACTGTACGTATCACAATTCCAGACTTCAAGTTATATTACGAAGCTGTAGTGATCAAAACAGGATAGCACTGGCACAAAAAATAGACACATAGATCAGTGGAAAAGAATAGAAATCCTAGAAATGAACCCACAACTGTGTGGTCAGTTAATCTTTCACAAAGCAAGAAAGCATATCCATTGGGAAAAGCAGGGTGTCTACAACAAATGGTATTGAGAAAACTGAACAAGAACATGTAAAAGAATGAAACTGCACCACCATATGCAAACATAAATTCAAAATGTATTAAAGACCTAAATATGAGGGTTGAAACCATTAAAATTCTAGAGGAGAATAGAAGCAGTAACTTCTTTGACATTGGCCATAGTAACTTCTTACTAGATATATCTCTGAGGCAAGGGAAACAGAAGCAAAAATAAACTTTTGGGACTTCATCGAAATAAAGCTTGTGCACAGTGAAGGAATAACAAAACCGGAAGGCAACATAGAGGATCGGCAAAGGTATTTGCAAATAGCATATCTGATAAAAGGTCAGTATCCAAAATATATCAAGAATTTGTAAAACTCAGAGCACCTGGGTGGGTCAGTTGGTTAAGTGGCCAACTGCAGCTCAGGTCATGATCTCACTGTTGGTGAGTTCGAGCCCCACGTCAGGCTCTGTGCTGACAGCTCAGAGCCTGTAACCTGCTTCAGATTCTGTGTCTCCCTCTCTCTCTCTGCCTCTCCCTCCCTCATGCTCTGTCTCTGTCTCTCAAAAAAAAAAAATGAATAAACACTTAAAAGATTAAAAAAATAAAAATTTATAAAACCCAACACCCAAAAACCAAATAATCTGATTAAAAATCGGCAGGAGACGTGAATAGACATTTTTCTAAAGAAGCCATACAGATGGCCAAGCAACAAATGAAAAGATGCTCAACATCAGTGAAATAGTGAATCAGCTCATCAGTGAAATATAAATCAAAACTACAATGAGATATCACCTCACACCTGGTAGAATGGCTAAAATCAACAACACGAGACAACAGGTTTGGGCAAGAATACGTAGAAAAAGGAATCATCTTCCACTGTTGATGGGAATGCCAACTCATGCATCCACACTGGAAAACAGGATGGAGTTTCCTCCAAAAGTTAAACTTAGAACTACCCAATGATCCAGCAATTGCAGTACTAGGTATGTACCCAGAAAATACAAAAATTCTAATTCAAAGGGATACATGCACTCTGATATTTATAGCAGCGTTAACTACAATGTCCAAATTATGGAAACAGCCCAAGTATGCATTGACAGAGGAATCGGTAAAGAAGAGGTGGTCTATCTATCGATCGACCGATAGATCTATCGATAGATAGATATACATACATACATACATACAATGTAATATTACTGAGCCAAATAAAAGGAATATAATCTTGTCATTTGTAACGACATAGATGGAGTTAGAGAGTATTATACTAAAGTGAAATAAGTCAGTCTGAGAAAGACAAATACCATGATTTCACTATATGTGGAATTTAAGAAACAAAACAAATGAGCAAAGGGCAAAAAAAGAGACAGGCATGAAGAAATAGATTCTTACCTATAGAAAACAAACATGGTTTCTTTTTTTAAAAATTTTTTATGTCTTTATTTTGAGAGACCAAGACAGAGAGTGAGCAGGGGAGGGGCAGACAGAGAGAGGGGGACACGGAATCTAAAGCAGGCTCCAGGCTGAGCTGTCAGCACAGAGCGTGACCCAGGGCTCGAACCCACGGACTGTGAGATCATGCCCTAAGCCAAAGTTGGGCACTTAACCGACTGAGCCACCCAGGCACCCTGAGCAAACATGGTTTTGAGAGGGGAAGTTAGGGGATGGGTAAAACAGGTGATGGGGATTAAGGAGTGCACTTATTGTGATGAGCACCAGGTGTTGTATAGAAGTGTTGATTCACTATATTGTACTCCTGAAACTAATATTATCTTGTATGTTAATTAACTGGAATTTAAGTACAAATTTTAAAAAAAGGATAAATTAGCATTTCAGAAAATTTTTGCTAAACTGCATATGAATGTTGAATGTGCCGTATATGTAAGCTAGCTTACCGTTTCTCTTTTAAGGAATGAATTTTACATGGACTTCCAATAAATAAGCATTCTTGTAGATTGATTCCTCTGTGTGTGATTTATGACTCCTGTCAGAAGAGACACTGATGGTATTTTTGTAACAAAGTCTAAATTCCTATTCTTGTCCAATCTGTATAATGGCCATATTTAGTTGAGTTTCTGAGGTTTATCTTTTATTACAAACTTTTAAATAATCTTGAATGTATAAGTTTTCCCCANAAAATACCAAAGTCAACCTTAATATGCTGGGACTTTAGAAATGCTGACATGTAGATACTCCCCTATATATACTTGAGACTTTCATTAAACATTTCAAGTCAAGCTGGTGAGCCAAAGTGAGATCTTTGTAGCTACAGTTAAATTAAAGGAAATATTGTTTTATTATTAGACTGTAATATCACTGATCGAGGGGAAAATATCTGGAGGCAGGAGGTGAAACAGACTCTAAACAGTGATAAATAGTGATCTGAAACTCATACCACTAAAGATTTAAGAGTCTGCTTGCCATGAAATATTTGTTAAATGTCTCCTCCATGATCTATTTAAATAGTTTTGGCTTATGTGGCCCCTTCATTTCCTTTCTCGAAGAGCTTGCTAAGTAAACCTTCTAAAACTTCTTGTGGTAAACCATGATTACATTCCATGGTTTTGACAGTTGAAGGGTTCATTGGATTTTTATGCAGGCTGTTAAGTACAATAATCATTAGTTCATGCAAAGTATAAGAGGTCTAGCTATCTGTTTTTCTTTACTTTTGAATTACAGTTAAGGCAACCTCCTGTTTGAGACTGTCTTGCTATNATTTATTTTCTTTATAAATTTATTTTAAAGTTTTTAAAATTTATTTGAGAGAGTGAATGCAAGAGGAGAGAGGCAGAGAAAAATGGAGAGAGAGAGAGATTCCCAAGCGGTCTCCACACCATCAGTGCAGAGCCCAACACGGGGCTCAAACTTGCAAACTATCCATGAGGTCATGACCTGAGCTAAAATCAAGACACTTAACTGACTGAGCCACCCAGGCACCCCCCAGATAGGAAATATTTTGACCTTGTGGGCCATAGTGTCTCTGTTCCAACTACTTGACTCTCTTATGTTGCATATACAGCCATAGATAGTATGTAAATAAATGAGCATAGCTGTGTTCTGATAAAACTGTATTTACAAAAAGAGACAACAACATTTCTTCAAAGAGTATATACAAATGTCCAAGCAGGACATGGAAAGATGTTTATCACTGTTAATTATTAAGGAAATGCACATCACAATCACTTTGTACTCTACTAGGATGTATGTAATTTAAGAAAAATGTAAAAGAAAAAGTGTTGGTGATGATTCAGAAAATTCAGTATCCTGTATATTGCTGTTTGGAATGTAAAATGGTATAGCTACCATGGAAAACTGTTCAGCAGTTCCTCAAAAAGTTAAACATAGGAATACCATATGACCCAGCAATTCTTCTCCTTACTATGTCACTTAAAGAATTGAAAACAGATATTCAAATACTTGTATACAAATATTCATAGAATTATTGTTCACAATAGGTAATAGGTGAAAATGATCCAAATGTCCATATGTGGATGAATGGATAATTAAACAGTGCTTTATCCATATAAAGGAATATTATGCAGTCATATAAAGAAATGAACTAGGATTTTGGTGCCTTCCTGTCTTATGTTTAAGTCTTTTATCCATTTTGGGTTTATTTTTGCATATGGTATAAGAAAGTGGTCCAGGTTCATTTTTTGCATGTCTCTGTTCAGTTTTCCCAGCACCATTTGCTGAAGAGACTGTCTTTTCTGCATCAGATAGTCTTTCCTGCTTTGTCAGAGATTAGTTGGCCATACGTTTGTGGGTTCATTTCTGGGTTTGCTATTCTGTTCCATTGATCTGAGTGTCTGTTTTTGTATCAGTACCGTACTGGCCTATACTGTCTTCATGATTACAGCTTTGTAATACATCTGAGGTTTGGGATTGTGATGCCTCCAGATTTGGTTTTCTTTTACAAGATTCCTTTGGATATTCAGAGTCTTTTCTGGTTCCATACAGANCTATTTTGATAGGGATTGCATTGAATATGTAGATTGCTTGGGGTAGTATTGACATTTTAACAATATGGAGCAAAGAAATTTCCATTTCTTTGTGTCTTTTTCAATTTCTTTCATAAGCTTTCTATAGTTTTCAGTGTATAGATTTTTCACCTCTTTGGTTAGGTTTATTCCTAGATATTTCCTGGGTTTTGGTGCAACTGTAAATGGGATCAATTCCTTGATTTCTATTTCTGTTGCTTCATCATTGGTGTCTAGAAATGCATCCGATTTCTTTGCATTGATTTTATATCCTTCAACTTTGTTGAATTCATGAATCAATTCTAGCAGTTTTTTTGGTGGAATCTTTTGGGTTTTTCACATAGAGTATCATGTTGTCTGCAAAGTGAAAGTTTGACTTCCTTCTTGCTGATTTGGATGCCTTTTTATCTTCGTGTTGTCTGATTGCTGAGACTTGGCTTTCCAGCACTATGTTGAATAACAGTGGTGAGAGTGGACATCCTTGTCATCTTACTATCCCATTGAGGATGATATTAGCAGTGGATCTTTCATATATGGCTTTTATGATCTTGAGGTATGATCCCTCTGTTCCTACTTTATTGAGGGTTTTTATCAAGAAAGGATGCTGTATTTGGTCAAAATAGTGAATCTGTAGTTAAGAATCTATTTCTTCATTTGCCCCCTCTCTTTTTTTGCCCTTTGCTCATTTGTTTTGTTTCTTAAATTCCACATTAGTGTAATCTTGGTATTTGTCTTTCTCAGACTGACTTATTTCACTTTAGTATAATATTCTCTACCTCCATGCATGTTGTTGCAAGTGGCAAAAATTATATTCTTTTTATTTGGCTCAGTAATATTACATTATATATATACACACACACACACACACACACATACATACATACACACACACACCACCTTTTCTTTATTGATTTCTCAGTCGATGCATACTTAGGCTGTTTCCATAATTTGGACATTATAGATAATGCTGCTATAAACATCAAGGTGCATGTATCCCTTTGAATTAGGATTTTTGTATTCTCTCAGTAAATACCTAGTAGTGCAATTGCTGGATCATAGGGTCACTCTATGTTTAACTTTTAGAGGAAACTTGAACTGAAGGGTGGAGAGTTTAAAAAATCTTGTTATTAATAACAAAAAGTTATTTTGTTCTTCGGTGGCCACACAAGCATGTTGCTTAGCAACTCCGTTCAACTGTGATGCACACTAGAGCTGCTTTGTGTGATTATAAAGTGGTACTTGTTTTAAACAGATCCAATATTATTGTACAGGAGCTTTATTCCTGGAGGATTTGTTAATGAAAGTGTCTNAAGGAAGGTGTCCCTGTGTTACAGCTTTGTTTCAAATAAAAGAAATCACAGGCCTAGTGTAGGGAGCCAGCAAATAAAGCATATGATACCCGACTTCTCTGTTGTAGATTAACAGGTGAAAAAACCTTTGAAGCCAACCTGGGACTGGAAGAGCTTGAAACACATCTATAGTATAACCTGTCTGAACTCTCAAACTACTATGGGAACAAAACAACATGTATATACACATTCAAAATGAAAAGAGGTTTTATTTTTTACTTCCCTCACTTGTAGTGCGGAATTACTTATTATATAGAATGAAGTAAGGCCACATCAACAAATTATTTTCTGATGATCATTCACCTGGTCACAAAAATAGTTATATTCTTCAGAATTTAAGTCTTGCTTTGATAGGCATGAAGGAGTAAACATCAGTATATGTCAGAAATAAGTTCAGTTATGGGCACCTGGGTGGCACAGTCAGTTAAGCATCTGACTCACTTGGTTTCGGCTCAGGTCATGATATCGCGGTTTGTGAGTTCAAGCCTTTCCTAGGTCTCTATGCTGATAGTGCAGAGCCTGCTTGAGATGGTCTCTCCTCTCCCTCGCTCTCAGCCCCTCCAAAATAGCTTTCCAAAATGAAGAGGGAGAAATCAAGTCAGAAAAGTGCTTTGTAGGGGCGCCTGGGTGGCTCAGTCGGTTAAGCCTCTGACATCGGCTCAGGTCATGATCTCACGGTTCGTGGGTTCGAGCCCCACATCAGGCTCTGTGCTGACAGCTCAGAGCCTGGATCCTGTTTCAGATTCTGTGTCTCCCTCTCTCTCTGACCCTCCCCTGCTCATGCTCTCTCTCTCTCTCTCTCTCTGAAATAAATTAAAAAAAAAAAACATTAAAAAAGAAAAGAAAAGAAAAGTGCTTTGTAATATGGTAAGTATTAAAATAAGGTATTAGGGGCGCCTGAGTGGCTCAGTTGGTTAAGCGTTAGACTTCACCTCAGGTCATGATCTCATGGTTTGTGGGTTTGAGCCCTGCATCAGGCTCTGTGCTGACAGCTAGCTCAGAGCCTGGAGCCTGCTACAGATTCTGTGTGTCTCCTTCTCTCTCTGACCCTCCCTGCTCACCTGGTACTGGAAGAGCTTGAAACATATCTACAATATAACATGTCTGAACTCTCAAACTATTTGGGAGCTACTCTCTCTCTGTCTCTCAGAAATAAACTCTCTCTCTCTCTCTCTGTCTCTCTCAGAAATAAATAAAAAACATTTAAAAAATAAAATAAGGTATACATGTTGAATCAAGCTTGAACATAAGGTTTTGATACCCAAGCCTGTTTTAAAGCACTTTAAAAGATGTTTCTCCAGGTTTATCCTATCAACACATTTTGAACATGTTGAGCACTCTGGTTATGAGTGTAGTGGCTGCTTAACTAAATTATCTAATCTTTAATACATCATAATAGCTCTGATTAGTGAATATTCACATGACTTTGGTGGATGAAAAGATATAAGGGAAGCCTAGTAAGTTAACAAGACCTGTACCGTGAGCATGTCCTCTTTTGTCAAGGTGTGTGTGTGTGTGTGTGTGTGTGTGTGTGTGAGAGAGAGAGAGAGAGAGAGAGAGAGAGAGAGTTCAGATTCTACTTTTGTTCATGAAGTTGCTTAGCTATATAGTTTATTTAATCCTAGTTCAATTTATAGCTCATTAGTCAAGAAAAGGTATTCAGTATGTGAGCAATTCAATGACTGAAATAGCCTACTGCCAGGAGTCCCTTAATATATGTACATACTTTCTATATTTAATAAGACCATTTAGGATCACAAGTATAGCAGAAAAAGGATGAATCACCTGGAAACCAACTTTTGTTGCTTTTATTCTCAACTTCGTGTTCTATTATAGAATTATATGTTTAACGTGAACCAGGCTCTGTCTTGTTTGAGTAAGTGGAACAAACCTTCTAGATGGTTTGTTCCATAGTATAATATTTAAATATATCACTAGTGCCAGCTGTTCACCTGTCGTCCAAAGTGCCTCATAGAATTTCTTGAATTAATTATAAATTTTGGAAGCCAGTAATTTTCTTGTTACTTGTTTTTGGTTTACGTAGCAAATGCTCTAAAATTGTGTAACCTTTTTACACATATGCCCCCACCCCCAAAAACCGGCAATTAAAGTAGTTTGTTGAGTGAATTACAGTGCTTTGCTTTTCATTTGAATAAAATACTGCCCTTTGAAGGGCATGTTTTTTAAAATTTTTTTTTAATGTTTTAGTTATTTCAGAAAGAGAGAGAGGCAGCATGAGCAGGGGAGGGTCAGAAAGGGNTCTATCTCTGACCCTCCCCTGCTCACGCTGTCTCTCTCTCTCCTAGAAATAAATAAAAATATTTTTAAAAAAAAGTTTAAAAAAAAAAAAAGGAAAGAAAGAGAGGGAGACACAGAATCAGAAGCAGGCTCCGAGCTAGCCGTCAGCACCGGAGCCCAATGCAGGCCTCAAACCCATGAACTGCGAGATCATGACCTGAGCCGAAGTTGGACGCTTAACCGACTGAGCCACCCAGGCGCCCCTGCTTGTACTTAATTTGTCATAGGAAAGATGTGTCTCCTTTAAGGTTATTTACTTTTTTGTTATGGAAAATTCAAACATGTACACATAATAGTACAATGGCCACCCCATGTATGTATATACATCACCCAGCTTCAACAAGTATCAACCCATGATCATTTTTTACAACAAAATTCGAAATTATAAATTTGGAAAATTATTTGTGGGTTTTCCATTTACATCTAGGAACTTGATATAATTTTGAGACAATTTGAGATGTTCTGTAGATAAGATTAATAAAAATAATAAAAATATTTACACACTGGTGCCAAGCCCTTTTTAAATGCTTTACTTATATTAGATGCTTAACTCTCACAAAATCCCATTTTGGGGGATCTATATTACTATAATTTTACAGGTAAAAAATCATCTGAGACACAGAAAGATAATGTGTTTAAGGTACCCAGCTTGTAAGTGATAGAATTGGGGTCTGATCTCAGGAAAACTGGCTCCAAAAATCTAAGTTCTCTACCACAAAAGGGAGAATTTGGAGAAAATAAATGAAATAACCAATTGAAGGTCATTCAGAAATGAAGGCTGTATTGTATGCCCATAGGAAGTTCTAATTTTATAAACATTTGTGTAACTCAGCTTTTTAAGGTTCCACCTGTTTCCCAAAATAAAGGCATACCTGTAGATTCGAAAGGGAACCCAATTAAAATGACAGAAGCTCTCTGATAAGAGCTGTATTTTTGTTGTCTGCATTCTCTCATGCTGTATCATCTTTATCAGTTAAGGTCCTTTTAGGCACAAGTAACAGAAATTCCATTCCAAGTGGCTTTAAGAAAAGAAAGTACCTTTATATATAACTTGATAAGAGACTCACTATTTGTAGCTGTCCTTCCTGTATTTTTTTCACTAAACAAATATTTAATGACTGCTTTTCACTCAGAAATGCTTGAGCTGAAATCTGAAGGATGAATAAGAGTTAACTAAGCAAAGAAAGGAGTGACTAAGAGAGATTCTGGACAGAAGAAACACCCTCTGCCAAGACTCTGTAGCATAAAAAAGCATGGTATATTCAAGGGACGGTAAGAAGACTGATCTGTCCCAAGCACAGAGAACAAAGGGAAGACTGATTTTTAACAAAAGAACTAGATTTGAGATGTAAGTAGAGGTCAGACTCTGCAGGGCATTGTAGGCCGTAGTGAGGGTTTTAGCTTTTAGACAGTGATAGGAAGCTATTGAGGGGCTTTATGTAGGCAATATTGTGATCAGCTTCACATTAAAAATTTTTTGAATTTTTATTTGTGAATTATTTATACTAATAAGTTTCAAAAATAGTACATGGGGTTTCAGTATACCCTTTATTCATATTTCCCTAGTGATAACATCTGAAATAACCATAGCACAATTATCAAAACCAGGAAACTAACATTGATACAGTACTAATAATGCAGTACAGATCTTTGTTGTATTTCACCAGTTAGCTATACGTGTTTAAGAGATCCTTGTGGTTGCACTGTAGAGAATGCTTTGAAAGAGTAGAATGTATGTGGGGAGACCAGTGAAGAGACTGTAAGTGAGATGATACTGGCTCAGATTAGGGTGTTGGCAGAGAAGAGGCTGAAAATTAGACTCACTAGACAGGAAACTATCAACACCNCTCTTGAATGCTGACAAAAACTGAGGACTGATGGATGTGGGGGGGAGGGGGGGATGGGCATGGAGGAGGACACTTGTGGGGATGAGCACTGAGTGTTATGTGGAGACTAATTTGACAAGAAACTATTTGTAAAAAAATAAATAAATAAAGTGACATTTTTTCATTTCAAAAAAAAAAAAGAAAATTAGACTCACTAGATATTTAGGAGGTAACATAAAGAAGGCTAGGTGGTTC
>NW_027531185.1:41042-42399 GCF_008692635.1 Crocuta crocuta | reverse complement strand
AATGTGATGCAATTCACTGAGATAAGGACTAGATTTCTGGCAGGAAGATCAGAAGCTAATCCTTGGATAGATAGAACTGCTGAGTATGAAGTTGGATGTGAAAATCTGGAGCTTGGGAGACGGGTTGTATAGTATGCTATAGTATAAATGTACCAAAACATACTTACTAACCCCATCTTGTTAGACATCAGACTTGTTTCCACATTTTTCCTCCTAAACACAGGGGTACATTAAACATAATTGTAGCTAAATCTTTCTGTACATCCTTAATTATTTCCTTAGGATAAATTTCCAGAAGTATAATTTCCGGGCTGAATAACGTGCACATTTTATGTGTAATACTATTCTCTAAATCATTAAAAAAACCAAAATGATAAAGACATCCAGATGGCCAACAGACACATGGAATGATGCTCAACATCACTCATCATTAGGGAAATACAAATCAAAACCACAATGAGATACCACCTCACACTCATCAGAATGGCTAAAATCAACAAGTCAGGCAACAACAGATGCTGGCGAGGATGCTGAGAAAGAGGATCTCTTTTTGCACTGCTGGTGGGAACAGCCACTCTAGAAAACAGTATGGAGATTCCTCAAAAAATTAAAAATAGAACTACCCCACAACCAGCAATTGCACTACTAGGTATTTATCCAAGGGATACAGGTGTGCTGTTTCCAAAGGGCACATGCACCCCAATTTTTATAGCAGCACTATCCACAATAACCAAAGCATGGAAATAGACCAAATGTCCATCAACAGATGAATGGACTGAGTAATGAACTGATGAATAGTATTACTCAACTATCAAAACGAATGAAATCTTGACATTTGCAAGTACATGGATGGAACTAGAGGGTATCATGCTAAGTGAAATCAGTCAGAGAAAGACAAATATCCTATGACTTCACTCATATGAGGACTTTAAGATACAAAACAGATGAACATAAGGGAAGGGAAGCAAAAATAATATAAAAACGGAGGGGGACAAAACATAAGAGACTCAAATATAGAGAACAAACAGAGGATTACTGGAGGGATTGTGGGGGGGGATGGGCTAAATGGGTAAGGGGCATTAAGGAATGTACTCTTGAAATCTTGTTGCACTATATGCTAACTAACTTGGATGTAAATAAAATTAATTTAAAAACTAATTATTCGTCAGCAGTTTTTAAGCTAGAGTACTTCATGTGGAAAGTATTGGGAACTTGTGGTAGACTGTAATGTTGCTTGTAAGCAATGATACATCATAACAAATCAAAAAAGCTTGTGGAGCTGTATGTGAAATCAGTGGGTAGTCTGGCATGGGATGAAATTCAATATTCTGAGAGAGACTGGAGGCTGGTCAATAAT
>NW_027531185.1:31638-41000 GCF_008692635.1 Crocuta crocuta | reverse complement strand
GTTGGCTGGTCAATAATAGAAAATAACTGAGACTGTAGAAGCTTGGGAAGACGGTGGAATAGGAGGACCCTGAACTCTCCCTATTCGAGGTTTACAAGTGTGTATCTTCCATATCAAAGTACATAAAGCAGAGAGTGATCCAAAGACTGGCAGAATAAACTCCACAACTAAATATGAAAAAAAACCTGCATCTGAAAGGTTTGGAAGCTCAGAAAGGTGGATGGAGGCTGCCTGCAGGAAGGAAAGAGCTGCACACTAGGAGAAGGCAGAGAAATGGGCCCTCCCAGTCAGGGAGCTCACCTGGGAAAGACTAATTCCCATAATGTTTGCCTTTGAAAACCAGAGGGGGTGAATTCCATGAGTTTATATAACCTGTTGCACTTGGGGCCTGGAGCTTTAAAAGCCAACTGACTCAGCACTGGGTGAACCCAGTGGGTTAGTGGCAGATATGTTCCCACCCTTACAGAGACAGCAGCCTGTGCAGAGAGGCAACATAAAAATGTCAGTTTAGACAATACTGGGAGCAAATGGGAGACATACCTGTTCATACTGATTTTGGAGCATGTTTTGGGACTTGCCATAAATGAGGGAGTGGGCAGGCCCTACCTACCAGCATAAACACAGAGCCAACTGCAGGATGTGGCATTGCACAAACACTTGCTACTTAACAAACTAGCAGTCTGCCATGCCCATGAATTTTCCTGAGGATTTGCCCACTCCAGGCCTTCAGGGTTTGGTGTTGGGTTCAGGGAAAATTTTGATAGCACACACACCCAGCCACCACCACACACCACACTCAGCCACCAGATGCACATCTGCCACCACACACCATGCCTGGCCACACACCACCACCCACCTTTGTACCCTCCAGCTGCCCTGGCATGCAACCCACAGCTGAGTCAGTGCTTTGGGAGATCCAGGAGAGGATAGCCCAACACAAATTTTGCTAATACCCCCACCCTGCTCCCAAGTTCCTTGGTGGTCACCCCCCACCCATATCTGGCCTGCTTTAGTCCCAATAAAACCATAGCTCACAACAGGCAGAGAATCCGTGAAGACACCGAAAGGAAAAATGACTCAGACACAGTAGCAGGGTATAAGCAACATACATGTGATATTCCCCTGAAGCGACAAGTTCTGGTAAACAAGGAACACTGCATTTAAGGGCACTCCAAGACCTTTTCTTCATAAAGTCACTACTTTGAAGAGCAAAAGACATAGCTGACACTTTTAACACACAAGAATAGAAGCAGAGAGGCAGACAAAATGAGGACACAGGGAAACACCCAAATGGAAGAACAGGACAAGGCCACAGCCAGAGACCTAAACAAAACAGATATAAATAACATGCCTCATAGAAAATTGAAAGCAATGATTATAAAGATACTCTTTGAACTTGAGAAAAGAGTGGAAGACATGAGTTAGACCCTTAAGACAGAGATAAGGAATAACATAGCAGAGGTAAAGTGCTAGATAAACAAAATGAGAAACATACATGATGGAATGAACAGCAGACTGGAAGAAGCAGAAAAACAAAATACAGAGTAATAGAAGATATTCAAGGTTAACAAAAGAGAAAAAATTATTATGCAATATGAGAATAGTCTTAGGTAAGTCAGTGACTCCATCAAACATAATAGATTTGTATCATAGGAGTCCCATAAGAAGGAGAGAGAAATGGGGAGGGGGTGCAGAAAATTTGTTTGAAGAAATAATAGCAGAAAACTCCCTAATATGGGGAAGGAAAGAGAAATACAGATCCAAAAGGCACAGAGAACTCCCATGACAATCAACAAAGCAGGCCTACAAGAAGATATATTATAACTATATTCGCAAAATATAGTGATAAAGAAAAATTTTAAAAGCAACAAATGTCCGTGAATTACAAGGGAAAACCCATGAGCCTGCCAAGAGATATTTCAACAGAAACGTTGCAAGACCGACACAGTGGCATGATATAGTCAAAGTGGTAAGTGGGTAAAATCTGCAGCCAAGAATATGTTATCCAGCAAGGCTATCATTCAGAATAGAATGACGGATACTTTCCCACACAGACAAAAACTAAAGGAGTTCATGACCACCGAACCAGTGCTGCATGAAGCATTAAAGAGGGCATTTTCAGTGGAAAGGAGAGACCAAAAGTGAGAGTGTAAAGGTTGGAAACAAAAAAAGCAATAACAAGGAATATTTCCATAAAAACAACAACAACAACAACAACACGGAAGGAACTCGCAAAAAAAGGATTTAAAATAAGATATCATAAATAAGATATCTGAGACACAAGAATGAGAGGAGAAAATAATGGATTCAAACATAAATGACACTCCACTTGATATTGACTACTGTATGCAGAGCAGGTTATGTACAAATGTAATGGTGACTATATCAAAAACCACTAATAAATACGCAATGAATAAAGAAAAAGAAATCCAAATATATCAATAAGAAAATCAGCAAACCATGAAAGAGTGAATGATAAGAAAGGATCAGAGGAAATCTTAAGAAACAACCACAAACAAGAAATAAAATGGCAGTTAAAACATATATATCGATGATTACTTTGAGTGCAAACAGCCTAAATGCTCCAAAGGACATAGGGTGACAGAATGGATAAAATAACAAGACCCATCTATATGCTGCCTACAGAAAACTCATTTTAGACCTAAAGACACATGCAGATTGAAAATGAGGAGAAACCCCTATAATGCAAATGGATGTCAAAAGAAAGCAAGGACAGTAATATATATATATATATATATCAGCCAAAGTAGACTTTGAAACAAAGACTATAGCAAGAGACAGAGAAAACAGCTATATAATAATATTACAATAAACAGGAAGACACAATAATTGTCAATATTTCTGCAACCAACATGGGAGCACCTAAATACATAAAAAGTTAATAACAAACATAAGGAAACTAATCAACAATAATACAATAATAATAGGGCACTTTAATACCCCACTCACATCCATGGACAGATCATCTTAACAGAAAATAAACAAGGAAACAATGTCTGTGAATGATACACTGACCAGATGAATTTAACAGATATATTCAGAACATGCCATCCTAGAAATCACATATTAGAGCACGAACTAAGCCCTAACAAATTCAAAAAGGTCAAAGTGATACCTTGCATCTTTGCTGACCACAAGTCAAATACAAGAAGAAATCTGGAAAGACCAGTAACTAAATGACATTAAAAAGTACATGGAAACAAATCAAAATGAAAACACAATGGTCCAAAATACTTGGGATGCCACAAAAGGAGTTCTAAGAAAGAAGTTTATAGCAATTAGGGCCCACCTTAAGAGGGAAAAATACCTCAAACAGCCTAACCTGGCACCTAATGGATCTAGAAAAAGCAAAAACAAACAAACAAACAAACAAAAACCAAGGCTAACAGAAGTAAGGAAATAATAAAGATTAGAGCAGAAATAAAAGATAAATAAAATTTAAAAACCAGTAAACAAAACAATGAAATCAGGAGCTCATTCTTAGAAAAAAAATAACAAAATTGATAAAGTTGTATCAACCTTGTCAAAAAAAGAAAAGGATGCAATAAGTAAAATCATAAATATAAGAGAAGAAATAAAACCAACACCACAAAAACACAAACAATTATAAGAGAATATTATGAAAAACCGTATGGCAACAAACTGGATAACCTGGAAGAAATAGATGAATTCCTAGTAACATAAAAACTACCAAAACTGAAAAAAGGGGTAAAAGAAAACTTGCACAAGACTATTAACCACCCAAAATATTGAATTAGTAAAACAAAACAAAACAAAACCCTCCAAAATAACAAGAGTCCAGGGACAGATGGCTTCACAGGAGAATTCTACCAAACATTTATTTTTTGCTTGTTTTTTGGATTTTTTGGGGTTTTTTTTGTATTTCATAGTTGATTGTCAAGTTGTTTTCCATACAATACCCAGTGCTCATCCCATCAAGTGCTCTCCTCCATGCCCATCACCCACCTTCCCCTCTTCTGCACCCCCATCAGCCCTCAGTTCTCAGTATTCAAAAGTCTCTCATGGTTTACCTTCCTCCCTCTCTCCAACTATTTTTCCCCTTCTCCTCCCCCAAGGTCCTCCATTAAGATTTTCCTAATCCACCTATAAGTGAAAACATATGGTGTCTGTCTTTCTCTGCCTGACTAATTTCACTCAGCATAACACCTCAAGTTCCATCCACGTTGCTACAAATGCCCAGATTTCAGTCTTTCTCATTGCCATGTAGTATTCCATTGTATAGAGAAACCACATCTTCTTAATCCATTCATCAGTTGATGGACAGTTAGGCTCTTTCCATGATTTGGCTATTGTTGAGAGTGCTGCTATGAACTTTGGGGTCCATGTGCCCCTATGCATCAGCACTCCCATATCCCTTGGGTAAGTTCCCAGCAGTACTATTGTTGGGACATAACGGAGTTCTAGTGTTAATTTTTTGAGGAACTTCCATACTGTTTTCCAGAGGGGCTATACCAGTTTACGTTCCCACCAACAGTGTAGGAGGGTGCCCATTTGTCCACACCCACGCCAGCACCTATAGTCTGATTTGTTCGTTTTTGCCACTCTGACCGGCATGAGGTGGTATCTCGGTGTGGTTTTGATCTGCATTTCCCTGATGAGGAGGGATGCTGAGCATCGTTTCATGTGTCTTGGCATTCTGGATGTACTCTTTGGAGAAGTATCTGGTCATGTCTCCTGCCCATTTCTTCACTGGATCATTTGTTTTGTGGGCGTAGAGTTTGGTGAGTTCCTTACAGATTTTGGATACTAGCCCTTTATCTGATATATCATTTGCAACTATCTTTTCCCGTTCTATCAGTTGCTTATTAGTTTTATGGATAGGTTTTTTTGCTGTGGAGAAGGTTTTTATCTTGATGAGGTACCGATAGTTGACATTTTAACAATATTTATTCTTCTGATCCATGAGCATGGAATGTTTTTCCATTTCTTTGTGTCTTCTTCAATTTCCTTCCTAAGTTTTCTATAGTTTTCAACATACACATCTCCTATATCTTTGGTTAGGTTTATTCCTAGGTATTTTATAGTTTTTTGCAATTGTGAATGGGGTCAGTTTCTTGATTTCTCTCTCTATTGCTTCATTATTGGCGTGTAAAAATGCAACCGATTTCTATGTGTTGATTTTGTATCCCACCACTTTGCTAAATTCATGGCTTAGTTCTAGTAGTCTTCTGGTGGAATCTGTTGGCTTTTTTATATAGAGTATCATGTCATCTGTGAAAAGTTAAAGTTTGACTTCTTTGCCTATTCTGATGCCTTTGATTTCCTTTTGTTGTCTGATGGCTGATGCTAGGACTTCCAGCACTATGTGAAACAACAGTGGTGAGAGAGGACATCCCACTCGTGTTCCTGATCTCAGGGGGAAAGCTCTCCGTTTTTCCCCGTTGAGGATGATGTTAGCTGAGGGCTTCTCCTAGATGGCTTTTATGATGTTTAAGTATGTTCCTTCTATCCCAACTTTCTCGACGGTCTATATTAAGAAGGGATGCTGTATCTTATCAAATGCTTTTTCTGCATCTATTGACAGAATCATATGGTTTTTATCTTTTTTGTTAATGTGATGCATCACATTGATTTGCTAATATTGAACCAGCCCTGTAACCCAGGAAGGAATCCCAATTGATCATGGTGGATAATGCTTTTTATGTGCTGTTTCATTCGACTTGCAAGTATCTTGTTAAGGTTTTTTTGCATCCGTAATCATCAAGGATATTGGCCTGTAGTTGTCTTTTTTTGCTGGGTCTCTGTCTAGCTTGGGAATCAAAGTGATGCTGGCTTTGTAGAATGAGTCCGGAAGTTTCTTTTGATTTCTGTTTTTTGAAATAGCTTGAGAGAATGGCTATTAACTCTGAGTTAAATGTCTGGTTGAATTACTCAGGGAAGCCATCTGTCCCAGGGCTCTTATTTGTTGGGAGATTTTTGATAACGGGTTCAATTTCTTCACTAGTAATGGGCCTGTTCAGATTTTCTATGTCTTCCCATGTGAATTTTGGTAGTGAGTGTGTGTTTAGGAATTTGTCCATTTCTTCTTCTAAGTGCTCTAGTTTGTTGACATATAATTTTTCATTGTATTCCCTGATAATTGCTTGTATTTCTGAGAGATTGGTTGTAATAAGTCCCTTTTCATTCATGATTTTGTCTGTTTGGGTGCTCTCCCTTTTCTTTTTGAGATGCCTGGCTCAAGGTTTGTCCATTTTGTTTATTTTTTCAAAAAACTAACTCTTGGTTTCATTGATCTGTTGAACTGTTTTTTTGGATATTGGAACTGATAAACAATACAGTTTATGTCTGCCCTGATTTTTATTATTTCTCTTCTCCTACTGGGCTTGGGGTGCTCTTGTTTTCCTCCTTCTAGTTCCTTTAGGTGCACTGTTAGATTTTGTACTTGCGCTTTTTCTAATTTCTTGAAGTAGGCCTGGAGTGCAATGCACTTTCCTCTTAGGACTATCTTTGCTGCATCCCATAGAGTATGAATTGTTGTATTTTAAGTTCCATTTGTTTATGTATTTTTAAATTTCTTCTCTAATTGCCTGATTGGCCCATTCATTCTTTCATAGGGTGTTCTTTAGCCTCCATGCTTTTTGAGGTTTTCCAGACTTTTTTCTGGGGTTGATTTCAAATTTCATAGCATTATGATCTGAAAGTATAAATGGTATGATCTCAATTCTTTTATATTTATTAAGGGCTGCTTTATGACCCAGTATGTGACCGACCTTGCAGAATGTGCCATGAGCCCGTGAGAAGAAAGTGAATTCCATTGCCTCAGGATGTAGAGTTCTAAATATATCTGTCAAATCCATCTGGTCCAGTGTGTCTTTCAAGTCCATTGTTTCTTTAGTGATTTTCTGTCTAGTTGATCTATCCATTGCTGTTAGTGGAATATTAAAGTCCCCTTCTGTTAGCACATTCTTATCTATAGTATTGTTTCTGTTTGTGATTAATTGTTTTATGTATTTGGGTGCTCTCATATTTGGTGCGTGGACATTTATACTTGTTAGCTCTTCCTGATGGATAGACCCTGTAATTATTATATAATGCCCTCCTTTATCCCTTGTTACTGCCTTTACTTCAGAGTCCAGTTTTTCTGATAAAAGTACAGCTACCCAAGCTTTCTTTTGACTTCCAGTAACATGATAAGTATTTCTCTATCCCCTTACTTTCAATCTGAAGGTGTCCTCAAGTCTAAAATGAGTTTCTTGTAGACAGCAAATAGATGGATTTTGGTTTTTTGTCCATTTTGCTACCCTATGTCTTTTGATTGGAACATTTAGTTCATTTACATTCAGTGTTATTATTGAAAAATATGGGTTTAGAATTATTGTGTTCTTTGTAGGATTCATGCTTGTGATGGTGTCTCTGGTAACTTGTGTCCCTTGCAACATTTCCTTCATAGAGTCCCCCTCAGGATTTCTTGTAGGGCTGGTTTAGTGGTGGTGAATTCTTTCAATTTTTATTTATTTGGGAAGACTTTTATCTCTCCTTCTATTCTGAATGGCAGGATTTCTGGATAGAGGATTCTTGTCTGCATATTTTTTCTGTTAATCACATTGAAGATTTCCTGCCATTCCTTTCTGGCCTGCCAAGTTTCAGTAGATAGGTCTGTCACCACTCTGATAGGTATCCCTTTGTATGTTAGGGCCCTTTTGTCCCTAGCTGCTTTCAAAATTCTCTCTTTGTCCTTATATTTTGCCAGTTTCACTATGATGTGTCATGCATGTGATTGATTCAAGTTAACATCTGAGGGGTGTTCTCTATGCCTCTTGGATTTCAGTGTCTGTTTCCTTCCCCAGATTGGGGAAGTTCTCTGCTATAATTTGTTCAAGGACTCCTTCAGCACCTTTCCCTCTCTCTTCCTCTTCTGGAATTCCTATGCTACAGATATTGTTCCATTTGATTGTATCGCTGAGCTCTCAAACTCTCCTTTCATGTTTCTGGATCAGTTTATCACTCTTTTTCTCAGCTTCCTTTTTTTCTATAATTGTGTCTTCCAAATCACTTATTCTCCTCTCTGCGTCCTGTATCCATGCATTGGACTCCTCCCTTTTATTACGCCCTTCATTTATAGCATTTTTTAATTCATCACAACTATTTTTAAGCTCCATAGTCTTTATAGCAGTAGTTTCTCTGATATCTTCCATGCCTTTTTCATGTCCAGCGATTAATTTTATGACTGTTTTTCTAAATTCTTGTTCAGTTATGTTGCTTATATGTTTTGAGCAGTTCTTTAGCGTTTATTCCTGGAATTTCTTTGGAGGACTGTTCTAACATTTCATTATTTAGGCTAGCTTTCTGTCTCTTGTTAATTTTTTTTATTTTTAAAATTTTTTTATTGATTTCTTGGAGTGAGAGAGAAGGAGACAGCGTGAGAAGGGGAGGGTCAGAGAGAGAGGGAGATACAGAATCTGAAACAAGCTCCAGGCTCTGAGCTAGTTGTCAGCACAGAGTCCAACTCAGGGCTTAAACCCACCAACTGTGAGATCATGACCTGAGCCGAAATCGGATGCTCAATGGACTTAGCCACCTCGGTGCCCCTCTTGTTAGTTTTAAAAGCTTGTTATGCACCCTGCACCTTCGAGTGCTTTTGTACCGAAAAGAAGGCTCTTTGATTCTCCAGGGCCTGTCCATTCAGGAAGTGTTCTTTGAATGGTGTCTTTTGGTCCCTCTTGTTGAGAATTTGGTTATTTTATTTCCCTACTCGTAGTAGTATTTAGGATTCTCTACCATGTGTACTTTGGCTTGTTTCTTGACGTAACCCTGGAAAAGAAAACAGACAGAGAAACACACAGGTAACAAAGGCACACAAACGCACAGACCAATCCAACAAAGAAGCACACCGAAAGGGAAAAGGAAAAGAAGGAGAAAAAAAGAGGAAGGAGGAAAATCAAATAATGAAAAGAAAGAAAGAAGAAAAGATAAGAAAAAGAAAAAAAACCCAAAAGTCAAAGAACAGTGTAAAAGCATAAAACCAGAATTCCCAGCTATAGATAAAGAGCAGGGTATATGCAGTGTTGATGGAAGAGCATATAGAAAGAGAAAAATAACAGGGGCAGGGAGAAAGTGAAATTTGACAATGGCTAGGCAGTGAGACTAAGAGGCTTAATTCACAGAGAGAAAGGAGAATATGTAGGAGGCAAGGAGAAAGAAATGAAGATAATGTTCCTCAGAGAAACCGTATAGTCTTATTGATTACTCCAGAGAGAGAGAGAGAGAGAAAGACAGCAGTGGATGTGTAGAATATACATTAGAACATTGATTAAATGTGACTTTTTAAGCAAACCAACAACCAGAGTGCCCAGTCCAGCAGAGGGGAGGGATACGAGTGA
>NW_027531185.1:25216-31494 GCF_008692635.1 Crocuta crocuta | reverse complement strand
TCTGCTGGGGATGGCTTGGTTTGGCGTAGGCAGGTCTTAGCCTCCACTGAGGTCCCACAGACCTCTCCCTGAGGTCCAGCCCTGGTCGTTGTGTAGAGAAAAATGGTGGCGCCCAAGTCCTTTCTCGAACCAAGTGTTGCAAATCACTCTTTTGGGTCTGATCTCCCTGTGCCGTGGGATTAGCCATGGGGGGCTGTGTTCTATACCCCAAGCCCTGCCTCATTTCTAGGTCTTAGTCTGCACACTTTTTTGATACCTCCTGAAATATAATCCCGCATGCCAGCCACCTCCCAGCTGGGGATCGTGCCAGGAGAGCAATGGAGCAGTTTCTCCTGGCACCACCTTGGACCAGGGCATCCAGCTCAAAGTCAGCACCACAGCTAGAAATAGGATCACTCTCCATCCAGAGCTGATGTTTTTCTCTTCTCCAGGGACAGTTCTATGAGTAGCTTTAGCTGCTCTTTCTCTTCACCTCAACTCTCCGCGGCTACCCGCAAAGGGTGGTCCCTCCACTCCCTCCGTGTGTCTGGGTCCCAGCCCATCCTTATCTTCCCCAGTCCACACTTACGCACCTATGAAGTTGTCCTCTCAGTGGACTCTGTCTCATTTCCTCCCAGACTCCTGCGGTTCAGTGTCCTGTCTCTTCAGGCCTTCTCTGTTGAGAGATGGGGGCGAGTGAAATGTACGGAGCTCCCTACTTCTCCACCATCTTGCCTCTCTCCTCCCTCTGTCAGACATTTAAAGAAGAGTTAATACCTAGTCTTCTTGAACTATTCTATAAATTAGGAAAGGAAAACTTTCATATTTATTCTAAGAGGACAGGATTTTGCTGATAGCAAAACTGGATAAAGACACCACTAAAAAAGAGAACCACAGGCCAATATCCCTGGTGAACATATATGTAAAAATCCTTACTAAAATATTAGCAAGCCAAATTCAACAATATACTTAAAAAGTCATTCACCACTATCAAGTGGGACTAATTCCTGGGTTCCTGGGGTCGTTAGGTATTCACAAATCAATCAACTTGGTACATCACATCAATAAGAAAGTGAAGAGACATATGATCATTTCAACAGATGAAGGGAAAGCATTTGACAAAGTGCAACCTCCATTCATGATAAAAAAAACCTTCAAGAAAGTAGGTTTAGAGGCAAGCTACCTCAACATAATAAAGGCCAAATATGAAAAAACCCACAACAAACATCGTCCTCAATGGGGGAAAACCAATATCTTTTCCCCTAAGATCAGAAGCAAGATAAGGTTGTCCATGCTCACCACTTCTATTCAAAATGTACTAGAAGTCCTAGCCACAGCAATCAGACAACATAAAGAAATAAAAGGCATTCAAACTGGTAATGAAGAAGTAAAGCTTTTACTATTTGTAGATGGCATGGTATTGTATATAGAAAACCCAAAAGCTTCCATAAATAGTCTGCTTGAACTGATAAACTAAATCAGTAATGGGGCAGGATATCAAGTCAGTGTACACAAATCTGTTCATTTCTATACACCAGTAATGAAGTAGCAGAAAGAGATATTAAGAAAACAATCCAATTTTACAATTGTACCAAACATAATAAGATACCTATGAATAATGCAGCCCAAAGAGGTAGAAGACCTGTATTGTAAAAACTATAAAACACCGATGAAAGTAATTGAAGATCACACAGATAGAAAGATATTCCATGCTCATGGATTGCAAGAACAAATATTGTTACAATGTCTATACTACCCAAAGCAATCTACACATTATCAAAATACCAATAGGATTTCTCCCATAACTAGAACAAATTCTTCTAAAATTTGTTTGAAACCATCAAGGACCCCGAATAGCAAAACCAATCTTGAAAAAGAAAAGCAAAGCTGGAGTCCTCACAATTCCAGACTTCAAGTAATATTACTAAGCTGTAGAAATCAAAATAGTGTGTTACTGGCACAAAAATAGACACATAGATCAATGGAATAGAATTGAAAACAGAATAAACCCACAAATATATGGTCAATTAATCTTTGACTCAGCAGGAAAGAATATCCAATGGGAAAAGTACAGGATCTTCAAGAAATTATGTTGGGAAAACTGGACAGCAACATGGAAAAGAAAAAAACTGGACCACCTTCTCATACCATACAGAAAAACAAATTCAAAATGGATTAAAGATCTAAATGTGACACTTGAAACCATCAAATCATAGAGGAGAACCCATGCAGTAACCTTTTTTCACATTGGCAATAGCAACATTTTTCTAGGTTTGTCTCTTGAGGCAAGGGATACAAAAGCAAAAATGAACTATTGGGACCTCATCAAGATAAAAAGCTATGCACAACATGGGGCACCTGGGTGGCTCTGTCAGTTAAATGTTTGACTTCGGCTCGGGTCATGATCTCAGGGTTCATGGGTTCGAGCCCCGTGCCGGGCTCTGTGCTGGCAGCTCAGAGTCTGGAGCCTGCTTTAGAATCTGTGTCTTCCTCTCTCTCTGACCCTACCCTGCTCACACACACTCTCTCTCTCAGAAATAAATAAAACATTAAAAAAAATTTTAAAAGCTTATGTACAACAAAGGAAACAATTAACAAAACTAATTGGTGACCTACCAAATGGGAGAAGATATTTGAAAATGACATATCCAATAATGGGTTAGTATCCAAAATATATAAAGACTTTATAATACTCAACACCCAAAAAACCCAAATAATCCAACTAAAAAGTGGGTAGAAGACATGAATAGACATTTCTCCAAAGAAGACATCCAGATGGCATACAGACACAGGAAAATTTGTTCATCATCACTTACCACCAAGGAAATACAAATGAAAACTACAATGCTATATCTTCTCACACCTGTCAGAATAGCTAAAATGAACAACACAAGAAACAATGAGGTTTTAGTGAGAATATGGAGAAAAAGGAGCACCTGTGCACTGTTGTTAGGGGTGCATACTGGAGCATCCACTCTGGAAAACAGTCTGGATGTTCCTCAAAAAATTAAAAATAGAGGTATCCTATGATCGAGGAATTCCACTACTGGGTATTTACCAAAGAATATGAAAACAGTAAACTGAAGGGATATATGTGCACCTGCGTTTATTGTAGCATTATTTACAATAGCCAGGATATGGAAACAGGCTGTGTCCATTGACTGATGAATAGGTAAAGAAGTGATAATATATATATGTATATATATCACTTTTGTATACATACACGTACACACACACACACACACATACACAATGGAGTATTATTCAGTCATAAAAAGGAATGATATCTAGCCATTTGGAAGATATGGATGGAGCTAGGGAGTATAATACTATCCAAATTACATCAGTCAAATAGACAACCAAGAAATGCGCACTTAATTATAGAGAAGAAAATGATGGTTACCTTAGCAGAGGGGAAGGTGTGTTGGGTTAAATGGATGATAGGCATTAAGGAATGTACTTGTGATGAGCAGCATGTGATGTATGGAATTGTCAAGTCACTATACTGTAGTCCTGCAACTAATAATAACACTGTATTTTAACTAACTGGAAGTAAAGTAAAACTTTAAAGAAATAAATGAACAGACACATGAAACAAATAAACCTAATTTTTCAAGGATTCAGCAATTTCTTTTCCTTTGGTATATTAAGATTTTTTGGGTGTATGAAATAATTATATAAAGCTGATACAGGTACTAACATATCTTTTTTTTTTTAAGTTTATTTGAGAGAGAGAGAGAGAGAGCAAGCAGGAGATGAGCAGAGAGAGAGAGAGAGAGGGAGAAAGAGAATCCCAAAGAGACTCCACACTGTCAGTGTAGAGCCCAATACAGGGCTTGATCTCAGGAACCATGAGATCATGACCTGAGCCAAAATCAGCAGTCAGACACTTAACCAACTGAGCCAACCAAGCTCCCCCAGGTACGAAGATTTCTGAGATGCATTCATACCAACACTTCTATGAACATTCTCTGAATCATATGCATTTTGTAGGATTTGAAAATGATAAGTCAAAGGATGGTTCTTTTGAAAACTAGTTTTAGAAAAATGGTTCTCATACCATCCTTGATAACTAACATCAGTGAATTCTATTGCTTATAATCATCATTATCCTAACTATCCTATCTCCTGTGACTTACCAAGGATATGCTTTACTAATATTTTACTAATTAGTAAATAAATTTACTAATATTTCTTTTATGTAAAGTAGATGATATTTTTTATTATTTGTTTTGAGATATATAACTCAAAAGATTAATAGAAATCAGTCAGAACTATAATTTACTCTGCTGAGAAGGCTAAGGTTGTGATTTAATTTTTGTTTCCACATCTGTGAAGTATTATTAAAAATGGATGCCCACCACCAGTTCTCCTTCTCTTGTGTGGACAAAGCTAAAAGAAACAATGGTAAAGTATGTTGGGAGTGTTAAAACAGGCTTAAATTTTATTGAAAGTGTTGTTACACATAAGGAAGAAATGCTCAAGAACAAGGTTTATTAAATACTTGATCAACCAAGGGAGATAGCTGAATCTCACTCTTGAGAACAGCATTCCAAAATAGGCAGTCATCTAACATGATTGAGTAGTGGGAATGATGTTCATGTAACTAATTGGTGTCATAAGACCCTTTCCAATCTTTGGATTCTGTAAAAATAATTTATTTAAAATCTGTTACCAAAATAAATATGTATTTTTTAATACAGGGTAGAATTGTTTAGTAAGTTTACATTAAGTGTTTACCTAATTCTCACAGAAAATCTAGAATGCCCTGAAGCCTTATGATAATGTTATCATAGGATCTTTGTTATTGATATTATCTCTTACGTTTGAGCATTATTCTAATAGGTGAGGAAACTAAGGAGCAGAGGTTAAATAAGTTTCTTAAGGTCATAAAGTGGCACAAAACTAGAACTTACCTCCATTTTTTTCTCCTAATTTAGTAGTTTTTCTATCTCATCACCCTACTGACCCTAGACTTTCTGTCCTGACACTGGAGGTGAGGATTTCTTTTATCAAGGAGTTTCTGAAACATCCTAACTAATTCTTCTGAGAAATGTCCTGGGCCAACTTAGTTACATAACTAATTAATGTAAAATTCTGATCTACATCAGAATTATAAGACGTGTAGGAGTATCTTCAGCAACCTTGAAATTAAAAAACACTTGGGACGCCTGGGGGGCTCAGTCGGTTAAGCGGCCGACTTTGGCTCAGGTCAGGATCTTACAGTTCGTGGGTTCAAGCCCCACGTCGGGCTCTGCTGACAGCTAGCTCAGAGCCTAGAGCCTGTTTCAGATTCTGTGTCTCCCTCTCTCTCTGCTGCTCATGCTCTCTCTCTCTCAGAATTAAAAAAAAACAAACATTAAAAATATGTTTTAAAAAAGGAAGATGTGAGTGTGTGTTTGTGTAATGTAATTTTATTCATGCACAAAAATGAAGTGTTGGCATTTCAGCATAGATGGTTTTAGAGAGTATAATGCTAAGCATAATAAGCCAGTCAGAGAAAGACAACTACCATATGATTTCACTCATATGTGCAATATAAAAAACAAAGAACTGGAGAAAAAGTTATAAACCAAAAACAAACTCTTAAGTATAGAGAACATACAGACGGTTATCAGAGGTGAGTGTAGGTAGGGGTGAAATAGGTGAAGGGTAGTAAGAGTACACTTAATGAGCACTTAGTAATATATGGAATGGTTGTATCACTGTATTGTACACCTATAACCAGGATAACATTGTTAACTACACTGAAATTAAAAATTTTTAAATAATAAAATAAATATTTGTAAAATCCCCTCCAGTATGAAAACTGGAATAAGAATAATACTTCCTCGCAGCACCTGGGTGGCTCAGTTACCTCATTGTCCAACTCTTGATTTCAGCTCAGGACATGTCAGATTCATGAGATTGAGCTCCACATCTGGCTCTGTGCTGAGTACTTAGAGCCTGCTTGAGATTCTCTCTCTCCCTTTCTCTCTCTGCCCCTCACCTGCTCGTGCACATTCTCTCTTTCTCTCTTTCAAAATTAATAAAGAATCCTAAGAAAAGAATAATACTTCCTCTAAAAATTGGTGGAAGGAGTAAGTAAAGTTATGACTAAAAGGTTTTAGTCTTTAAAAAATATTTTGTAAATTAGGAAACCTTGTACAAATATATATTGCTCTCTGGACAGGATACACCAATCCAAATTGTATAACCAATGATGGCAACTGTACTGACTTATGTATTTTGGCTTCCTATCTTTTCCCATTTTAATATCATTATTTTTATTATTTGTATATTTTTATGTCATGTATTAT
>NW_027531185.1:20441-24932 GCF_008692635.1 Crocuta crocuta | reverse complement strand
AATAAAAAAAAAAAAAAAAAGACCCACACAGGAGAGGTGGGGAGGGCTGCAAACATAAAGCTTCTATTGTCCTCAGGATGAGTTACCCTTCTGGCATCAATATATATTGACATCAGATTCTACCATCTCAGGAAGACCACCTAATTCTCTGTGACTAGACTTTTTATTGGGGCTTCATTACATAGGTTTGATTAGCTGATTGTGAGTGAAATCGATCATTAGACCATCTTATACTGCATGATCCAGTGCCCCCATCCTAAGTGATAGGTTGGTCTTTGTAGTATGGCCAGCCCCCATTCTAACATTCTCAGGTGTGTATTATATCTACACTTGTTGAAAAACTTGGAGGCAGTTAAGACGTTGCAGCAAAGACCTTATAACAGAGCTATTGAGGTACCTACCCTATGAGTAGGCAGGTCAATGTGTATTGTATCCCTCTGAAGGTGAAGGCAAACTGCAGCTGAGAGGATATTCAAATAGGCACTGAATATTAACTAAATCTATGAAAGCAAATTATTTTCCAGATCTTGGAGCCAGAAATTTTAATATTATTGTGTATGGGGGCCTTAATTACAAGGACTGTGTCATTAAGTTGGTGGTAATCCACTATTAAATGTCATTCATTTTTATCAAGTGTAGTTATTGGCTAAGTTGGCAGTCTTCAAGGGGAAGACAGTGTGATTAATGGCCTCGTTATTCAGTAGACCTTGTATAATGGGTCTTATTTCCTGTAGGCCTTGTTTTAATCATATTGGGTCATATTAACTGTTTTAACTATGAAGAGGGTGGTCCATGGGGAATGATTTGGCAAGCTTATTGTAAGTGCCAAATACTTAATTTCATTTCAGTCTATTACTCTTTATATCAGAGCAGCAGTGTCCATGATGGGATATTTTAGGCCAGTGAGCACTATGACCATGAGGANGAGAGAGAGGGAGTCACAGAATCCGAAGACAGGCTCCAGGCTCTGAGCTAGCTGTCAGCACAGAGCCTGACGCGGGGCTCAAACCCACGAACCGTGAGATCATTACGTGAGCCGAAGTTGGCTGCCCAACCGACTGAGCCTCCCAGGCGCCCTGAGGCATACCTTTTTGTCTTCTGTTTTATGTTTGGTAATTTCTCTAAAAGTATAGAGGGCACCTTGTTTCAACTTAGTGGGATCTTCAGGTATACTTATAATTGGAGAACCAATATTGGTTATATGAAGATTTGCCAAGTGGTACATTTTGATAGATGTTAAAATTAATTTAGAACCTACGTTGTAAAGCAAAATCCAGTTGACATCCTGTGTACCTTTCTATTGCAGTCATTTTAAAGTAAATTTTAGATGTCTAATTGTAAAATCATAGACATCTGTTTTAGTTTTTCTTTCCTTCCTCTTTATCAGGGTTTTTGTTTGTTTGTTTTAGCCATTAATGGACATACTTTGAGGTGGAGGAGGGTCTCTCTGCCCTGTTTTTATTTATAATTTTCTTCCTCCAGAGAGTCTCAATTCAGTACCACCAGGTTAATCTCCCTTAGTGATTATTGATTTAGTATGTTTAAAAACCTTGGGGTTAAGTCTAATTTTAATTAACCTCTTGGCATTTGACAAGCCATGGGACTGAAGTGAACCAGAGTCTTTGTTGGTCCCTTTTATTGTTGTCCAATAGGGTGATGATGTTCTCTGGACCTTTTAAAAGGTACCCAAGGATGATTTTCATAAGGGCCCATGCCATTGGGTGTTGTGCTGTTACTCTATAACCCTGAGGATCAAGATCTTTTTTGATGACAGAAACAGCAGCAGCAGCAGCAGCAGAAGCAGTAGCAAAGTCATTTCATAGGGTGCTAGTGATCCATCTGATTTTCAGATTGTGGACTTCAGGATGCCACTTGGTCACTACTCTTCTTCACATTACCAACCACCTAATGGGCCCTCATATCGTATAGGATCTAGTCTTTCCCCTAAACACTGTATATAAAGGGCAAATCCTCATTAAGTTCTACAACCTATGGTCATAGGGTAAAAGTCATTTCCCTAAGCCTAGCATCAGCCATGCATTATGCTACAGTCAAAACATATGATTCAATATTAAACACACAGGTAGACCCTGGCTGATATACACAACCCAAAGCTACTTTAAGGAGGATCCCAAATCCATCCTCCTATTCTTAAATGTCACTGAACTTTCTGTATTGATCAGTTAGATCCATAACATAGGCTAAGCATACTATATTGGCAAATATAGTATATAGCACAGAACACAAGTTGGACAACAGGTAATAGCAATGCTCAAAATATACTCTGGCTAGCAGACAGCACACCAAAAGAAGAAAGACCCCCAGGTGGCAATGGCTATTGCCTCAACATCCTACTCACAGTGGCAGTTGTCTTGTTTCCCTGCCCCGGATGAAATCAATCCACCTATCCAAATGTGATTCAGAAGTCAATGATGCCACACATACACTAGAGGCTCTGAAAGTTTTATTACTGACATAATGAAGTTGCCTGGGGAGAACAAACCTGGCTTCCAAACCAGTCTGAAATAGTTCGAGTAAAGGGAAAGGCAAGTGGCTTTCGTTTTTATGGTGGTTAGGTGATAGGGTTGTCATACGGTTTACTATGCTTACTGTGACTTGCATGGTTTGAACTTCCTTGCCAGCACCATGAGAAGGAATAATCAGGCTTTTCTTATTTGTTTGTTCTGATGTGGGGCAGAAAAGGAAAAGAAAGAGGGGTGGGACTCAAAAGCTATCATTGGTTGCACATCAAAAATGAACTCAGACTCTATTATAATTTCCATCTCTAAAAATAAATTCCAGTGCTACCAGTAGATGACAAAGTTGAAGTTTGCAAGCTAAACAAAAAGGCTAGAATGAAAAGGAAAGCATGCACAGAAACTTTTTTTTTTTTAAATTTTGATGTTCCAATAGTTTACTGTGGCTTTTGTTATCCTTGCCTAAGGAGACATATCTAGAAAGAAATGTCTATGGCTGTTATTTAAAAAAAGTGACTGCCTGTGTTATCTTCTAGGATTTTTAAGGTTTTGGGTCTCAAAATTAGGTCTTTATTCCGTTTTGATTTTTTTTTTGTATATGGTGTAAATAAACGGTCCACTCTTTTTCTTTTGTATGTTGCTATCCAGTTTCTCAATACTGTTTGTTAAAGAGACTCTCTTTTTTTTTCCAATTTGATGTTCTTTCCTGCTTTGTCAAAAATTAATTGACCGTATATTTCTGGGTTTTTTTCTGGATTTTCTATTCTATTGATCTATGTGTCTATTTTGTGCCAATACCATACTGTTTTTATTACTACAGCTTTGTAATATAACTTGAAGATCAGAATTGTGATGCCTCCGGCTTTTCTTTTCTTTTTCAAGGTTGCTCTGGCTATTTAGGGTCTTTTGTAGTTCCATGCAAAGTTTAGGATTGTTTCTTCTAGTTTTGTGAAAAAATGCTGTTGGCATTTAGATAGGGATTACATTAAATGTGTAGATTGCTTTGAGGAGTACAGATATTTTTACAATATTTGTTCTTCCAATCCATGACCATAGAATATCTTTCCATTTCTTTGTGTCATCTTCAGTTTCTTTCATCAGTATTTAAAATTTTTTATCTTTACTTATTCTTGAGAGAGAGAGAGAGAGGATGTGAGCAGGGGAGGAGTATAGAGAGAGGGAGACACATTATCTTAAGCAGGATTCTGTGCTGACAGCTCAGAGCCTGATGTGGGGCTTGATCTCATGAACCACAAGATCATGACCTGAGCTGAAGCCAGACACTCAACCAACTAAGCCACCCAGCATCCTTCTTTCGTCAGTGTTTTATAGTTTTCTGAATACAGGTCTCTCACCTCTTTGTTAGGTTTATTCCTAGGTATTTACAGTGTAAAGAAAACAATTAACAAAACTAAGAGGTAACCTACATAATGGGAGAATATATTTGCAAATGACATATCTGATAAAGGGTTAGTATTCAAAAAATGTAAAGAACATATAAAACTCAACTGTCAAAAAATGAATCATCTAATTATAAGTGGGCAAAAGACATAAATAGACATTTTTCAAAAGAAGACATACTAATGACCAAAAGACACATGAAAAGATGCTCAACATCACTGACCATCAGGGAACTACAAATCAAAGCTGCAATTAGATATCACCTTACACCTGTCAGAATGGTAAAATCAACATAAGAAACAACAGGTGTTGGCAATGATGTGGAGAAAGAAGAATCCTGTTGCACTGTTGGAGAGGTTGCAGACTGGTACAGTGACTCTGGAAAACAGTATGGAGGTTCCTCAAAAAGTTAAAAATAGAACTACCATATGGTCTCCTAATTGCATTACTAGGTATTTACCCAAATACAAAAATACTAACTCATTGGGATACATGCACCCCAATATTTACAGAAATGTTATGTACAATATTCAAATTATGGAAACAGCCCAAGTGTCCACTGACTGATGAATCAAGAAAGAAGATATAGCACATATATATAATGGAACATTAC
>NW_027531185.1:13446-20415 GCF_008692635.1 Crocuta crocuta | reverse complement strand
AAAAAAAAAAAAAAAAAAGAATGAAATCTTGCCATTTGCAACAACGTGGATGGAGCTAGAGAGTATTATGCTAAGTGAAAAAAGTCAAAGACAAATACCATATTATTTCACTCGTATGTGAAATTTAAGAAATAAAACAAATAAGCAAGGGGGAACAAAAAGAGGGGCAAACCAAGAAACAGACTCTTCACTATACAGAATAAGCTGATGGTCACCATAATGGAGGTAGGTGGGAGGTGGGTTAAACAGGTGATGGGGATTAAGTACTGCATTTTGATGAGCACTAGGTGTTGTATGGAAGTGTTGAATCACTGTGTTGTACACTGACACTAATATTACACTGTATGTTAACTAACTGGAATTTAAAGAAAAACGTTAAAAAATAAAAGTAAAACATAGTCAATTTTTAAAAAGCTAGTAGTGTTTTAATGTACTGATATTAATAATCTCAGATTTCTTATTAAAATCATTAGCCATATTTTGCCCTTATACTTAAAATTAAAATGTAGTAATGATATTTATTTCCCTTCCACTATATAATTCTCTTTTTAGCATATTATGCTCCTAAAAAGCACATTAATATTATGCTTTATTTTGAAAATACATGGTTTTATTTCTGAATATTTCTTATCTAAAAATATAGCCAAATACTGCCTCAAAGAAACCAAGACCTCTGCTCTGCATGGCAAACTTGTGTGTCTTTTTGTGTTTCATATTTTCATCTGTAAATTGATCCATCCAGTTAAGTGTTTTAAAGTATCTTCTATGAGCTCGATGTTGAATGAGGTGCTGAGGGTGCAAAGCTGAAGAAGGCATGGTCCTTGCTCTCAAAGAGCTCACATTCTGATGGACATACATTTCTGTAATTGCAGTATGGTATGTTAATTGCCATATTAGAAGTATTCACATGGTGGGGAGTCTGGTTGGCTTAGTTGGTTAAGTGTCCAACTTCTGCTTAGGTCATGATATCATGGTTTGTGAGTTTGAGTCCTGCCTCGGGCTTTGTGCTGACAGCTCAGAACCTGGAGCCTGCTTCAGATTGTGTCTTCCTCTCTCTCTCTCTGCTAGTCCACTGCTCGTGCTCTGTCTCTCTCTCTCAAAAATAAATAGACATTTTAAAAAAGTATTCACATGATGCTTTTATCCATATAATAATTATATGGATGATAATCTTTACTATCTTCCTCATTAGGAGGGGAATAAATTAAGAGCAACCATACTAAAATACTTTGAGATGTATAAAGCTAAACAAAAGTACAAACCAATACCCTGCATCTTTTCATCTAATTTACTCATTTTGACCTTAAGTGCTTATAGATTTTGGTACTCTTAAAATATATTTTGGGAATTTGAATTACTTTAGGACAGTACATAATATATTTCTAATTAAGATTCAATGTTAGTTTCCAGTGTTACATTCTCTAGATAATGGGACTGTGTGTTCCTCTTACGATAATGGCTGAATGCTGTTGGAGAAAATAACGCAAGTGTGTGAATTGTTAATACTATAAAATTATGGTTTCTAAAGACCTCACCTGGGCCCTTAGTGTACCATTTAGAAATTCTTGTATGTACCGTGAATTATTCCCCTCTCCTGTTAGCAGTGTATGCTATTATAAACTTTACTACCTTTCTCGTGACCACTGTTCCATACATTCTCCTTGATATAACCCCTGCCAGACCCATCAGTCTTAACTCCTACCATTCTCTAAGGCACAGTTATGCTCCCTATCTATCTATTGAGTGGGCCATGGTGCTTTAGGTATCTGCACCTTTGCACATATTAGTTCTCTGCCTGGAATCGACCCCCCACCAAACTTAACTTCTGCTTTTGTCAAGACTCAGTCAGCTCCCATATTTTAATTCTGTGTGGCCTTGGTTGACAACCCAAGCATAGCTGGTGACTCCTTCTTTTGTATCACCACCATACAGTAATTTTTGCTACTAAAGAATGTTTTATACTATAATGCACTTGTATAGTTTTATAACTATCTCCTCTAATAAAATGTGGAGTCCTAGAGAGCAGGGACTATCTTATTTATTTTTGAATGCGTAGCTCCTATTATGGTGCCTGACACAAACAAATACTTATTGAAGGGGGAAAGGGAAGGAAGTAGCATAAATATTAGAAGTATACAGTTTCTTTGAGAACACAAAACCACTTTTTAAACTACTTTCAAACATTTAAGTTAATTTTCAATTATATATCTCCGTTTCCTTTTTCTCTCAACCTCCCAGAAAATTTCTTTCCATTTAATAGATGCTGAAAAGTTTCTTAAAAGAACTTTAACAAAGACATCTGTCTGACAGCTGTCTACCATCTGTGCTTTCAGGCCTGGGTAAAATCATCTGGCTCCTTAAGAATAGAAGCTCTATACTAAAGGGGTTTCCCAGGATGATGGTGATTAGTATTCTACAAATACGCCTTGCATTGTCCCACTTTAAATGATAATGTATACAACTTGTCTTTCTAAATTGTGACGTGTCTTTTCACTTGTGTACCACAGTAAAGGTAAAAAAGATGTGTTCACATGTTGCTACATTTTGTCCACAAGAATTTCTTTTATAGTAAAAAACAACATTAAAGGAAAGTAAGTGATTAGTCCAGGGGAGTGTGTGCATGTGTACCCCCTTATTCATGCTGTTTGGCATACATAGCATCCAATCTGTACTCTACAGCAATTTCTCTTCAAACAAAATGATTCAGGTCCAAACTTTTTTTGTTATTTCCCTGATGTGGAACTACCTCAGAGACCATTTCCATTACAAAAATTATTGAAATANGGAGGGAGTGATGGGCATGGAGGAGGGCACTTGTGGGGATGAGCACTGGGTGTTATATGGAAACTAACTTGACAATAAACTATTTATTAAAAAAATAACAAAAAATTATTGAAATAAATGGAGTATATAAAAGATCTGTTTTGCTATGTCCAAGTACCTGCAGTGCTAACTATATTTAACTCTCATTGATAAGCCTCATGTAACTTGCTTGTACAGATCAGTTCTGAAAAATACCTTACTAGTTACCATGAATACCATTACACACACACACACACACACACACACACACATTCACACACACACTTTATTGGAACTGTTGCCTTTAATAAAACTTTGAGTAGCTATCAATAATGATAGTGATTGAATTTCTAAAATTGTGTTCAAATACCATATATTTCAGATTTCACAACTGTGATCCTGGTTCATCCAGTATAATTTATGTTATCTTCTATAATCAAGGAATAAAATATATCTTAAATGATTAGTTTCACTAATATTCACATGGTGGGGAGTCTGATTGGCCTCGTTGGTTAAGTGTCCAACTTCTGCTTAGGTCATGATATCATGGTTCGTGGGTTTGATCCCTGCCTCGGGCTCTGTGCTGACAGCTCAGAGCCTGGAGCCTGCTTTAGATTGTGTCTCCCTCTCTCTCTGCTACTCCACTGCTTGTGCTCTGTCTCTCTCTCTCTCTCTCTCTCTCTCTCAAAAATAAATAGACATTTAAAAACAGTATTCACATGATGCTATTACCCATATAATTACTTTCACTAATCATTTCACTTTAATAGTGTCACAGGATTGACAGAAGTTCAAATTCTAGTGTCATGATTCTGACCTGTGTGTGTGTAAAGATAAGAGTAAGCATATAGATAGAAATCTGGTATATCAGCAAGTGATTAATAAAATGAGATAGAGTAACAGTGGCGCCCATTACAACACATATCTTTCTTCTGGGTGCCCATTATGTTATATCTATACCTGTTATTGAACACTAAAGTCTATGACTCTTGCTTCCACTGGAGTGTTAGTTTCTTGAGAGACAGACTGTTTTTTTAATTAACTTTTTAATTTATTTTTTTATCTCTTGACTTGTAAACATTTTTCTTTTCTTTTTTTCTTTCTTTTTAAAAATTTAAATCCAAGTCAGTGAACATATAGTGTAATAATGATTTCAGGAATAGAATTTAGCTGATTCTTCACTAATATATAACACCCAGTGCTCATCCTAACAAGTGACCTTCTCAATGCCCATCCCCCATTTAGCCCATCCCCCCAACCCAACACCCCACCAGCAACCCTCAGTTTGTTTTCTGTATTGAAGAGTCTTTTATGGTTTGTCTCCCTCTGTTTTTATCTTATCTTTCCTTTCCTTCCCCTACATTCATAGGTTTGTTTCTTAAGTTCCAGATATGAGCAAAATCGTATATTTATCTTTCTCTGACTGACTTATTTCGCTTACCATAATATATTCTAGTTTCACCCACATTATTGGAAATGACAAGATTTCATTCTTTTTATTGCTGAGTAATATTCCATTGCATATTTATATACCACGTCTTCATTATCCATTCATCAGTTGATGGACATTGGGCTCTTTCCGTACTTTGCCTATTGTCAATAGTGCTGCTATAAACATTGAGGTGCATGTGCCCCTTTGAAACAGCACACCTGTATTTCTTGGATAAATACCTAGTAGTGCAATTGCTGGGTCATAGGGTCTATTTTGAATTTTTTGAGGAAGATCCATACTGTTCCAGAGTGGGTGCACCAGTTTGCATTTTCATCAACAGTGCAAAAAAGATTCCTCTCTCTCCACATCCTTGCCAACATCTATTGTTGCCTGAGTTGGTCATTTTAGCCGTTCTGACAGGTGTGAGGTGGTATTTCATTGTGGTTTTGATTTGTGTTTCTCTGATAATGATTTTGAACATCTTTTCATGTAAGAGATAGACCATTTTAATGCAATTTTAAATCCTCCTAGCACTTAAAATAATGCTTTGTATATATCAAGTTATCAGCATATGACTATTGAACATGTTTAGTGAGTATACCACAACTCTGTTATTGAGAATTGGGGCCTTTATTCTTTCCAGATCTTGTAGGTGTGTCTAGAGATAGTATGATTTTAAAATAACTTACTAAGAAACTATAGTATTTCCAGAGGAAGCATAACATCTCAATGATCTAGAATACTGAAACAGTGGGTGGAAATGTGGATCCTAGAGGGCCAGTATAATACTCCTTAGAATATTTGTATATGTGCTGCTGAAGCGAGCTCCTTAGAATATTTGAAAATGGGGGCGCCTGGGTGGCTCAGTCCGTTAAGTGCCCGACTTCAGCT
The DNA here is from genome assembly GCF_008692635.1 of Crocuta crocuta. Lineage (NCBI taxonomy): Eukaryota > Metazoa > Chordata > Mammalia > Carnivora > Hyaenidae > Crocuta > Crocuta crocuta. Next base: position 15,290 of record NW_027531185.1, on the reverse strand, counting down.
CAGGTCATGATCTCAGTTTGTGGGTTCGAGCCCTGTGTCGGGCTCTGTGCTGACAGCTCGGCAGACACAGAAGCCTTCAGATTCTGTGTCTCCCTCTCTCTCTGCCCCTCCCCTATTCATGCTTTGTTTCTCTCTGCCTCAATAATAAATAAACATCAAAAAAATTAAAAAAAAAAAGAAAAACAAGAACTAGAGTTCATATTGGAGATTGACAAAATACCATTTTTCAGCTCAGTTTAAGAAAAGCTTTCTAGTATCTGTGAAGCCTCACAATTGAGTGGGATGCCTTAAATACTTAGTGTTTAAGCAGTAGAATAATGACTATGTGGAGTACATTGTGTGGGATATTAGACTAAATTAGTTTTAACATCCTTCTGTGATTCTTTTAAAGATGGAGAAGCATTGAATGGTCATCTTGTTTCCTCTTATATCATTTTTATAGCCCATCAATGAAACAATCTTCTTCACCTTTTTAGATTGTAATATTATCTTATTCAATGACAGCTGTGTACCCTTTCCCATTTAATTTTCCTTTTTTTTTTAAATTAATTCATTTATTTTGAGAGAGAGAGACCTCAAGTGAGGGGTAGGGGAGCAAAGAGAGAGGGACAGGGAGAATCCCAAAAAGGCTCCGAATTGTCACCACAGAGCCCGATGAAAGGCTCGAACTCACAAACCATGAGATGCTTAAACCAAGTGAGCCACCCAGGTGCTGCCCTTTACCTTTTCCTGTTTGTTCGCCCATAGTCTTCTTCTTCTAGATAGAGCTTCAAGGAAACATTGCCATTTTTATTTTTTATTTTATTAAATAACAATGCCATTTTATACCATTTACCTCAACTCAAATGCCATCACTTCAAAAAGTCCTCCCCGATCATCCTATTCAAAATAGTACCCACATCATCATCTCCCATTACTCTGTATCATTTCACCTTATTTCTTTCAGAGAAATAAATATACTCTGTGATTTTCTTGTTTGCTTTTTTCTGTCTTTCCCTTCTCAAATATAAGTCCCATAAAGGCATGATCCTTGTCTGCCTTATTCATAAATAAATCTCTAGTTTCTAACACAGGACTGCGGTAAATATTTGTTACATAAGTATGTGTAGACTCTCTCTCACAGTTTTGGTTTTATGTTATGTTGGGGGCTGGAAGGTCCAGACATTTTCAACTTGTCCACCACCCAAATTTAGGTATTTGGATGTCCAAGGTTGATATTTTTAAAAAAATTTTATTATATGTCAAAAAAAGTGGCCCATTTTCTGACACCACTTTTAATGGCAATATGTTTTTGGGTGCCTGGGTGGCTCAGTCAGGTGAGCGTCTGACTTTGGCTCAGGTCATGGATCTTGAGGTTGGTGGGTTTGAGCCAATGTCTGGCTTTGAGATGACAGCTCAGAGCCAGGAGCCTGCTTTGGATTCTCTGTCTCCCTTGCTCTCTGCCCCTCCCCTACTCACACTCTGTCTCTCTCCCTCTCTCTCTCAAAAATAAATGACAGTAGGTTTTCTAAAATATAAAGACAAAACTGCAGGATTCATGGGAAAGAATGTAATTGCAACAAAAATTTTGTGTGTGTTTCAGAGTAAATGATAGCTGTAAAAGATTGTTGTTTGCAACGATATTTATGAGTGCTTGCTTACTCAGGATTCATCCGGTAATTTGCTATAACTTAATTACTTGCCTGATAGAAGTAGAAACACCTGAGACATTATACTAGCACCTGCTTCTGAAGCCACTATGAAAGTGATCTTTATGGCATTTCCTCCCATTGTCTAGTGAAGATAACCACCTCCTTACTTTGTCCTTTCCTTAATATTACCTTTGTGGGGGGGTTTTCACTCCT
>NW_027531185.1:0-13325 GCF_008692635.1 Crocuta crocuta | reverse complement strand
ACAGTATTGTCTAATGAATTTTGAGCAGGCTTTTTGATCAGGTTTTAGCTGACAATAACAGGCAAGTATTTTCATTAGTCTTAGCCTTCCTTCTCCTTAACCTCTATATTCTTTTTTCTTATATTTTCATTTTGATTCTTCCCAATGTATTTTTAAATTTATTTTATTTTATTTTTTAATTTTTAATGTTTATTTTTGAGAGAGAGACAGTGCAAGTAGGGGAGGGGCAGAGAGAGAGGGAGACACGGAATCCGAAGCGGACTCCAGGCTCAGCTGTCAGCACAGAGCCCAACACGGGGCTTGATCCCACGAACTGTGAGATAATGACCAGAGCNCCACTTTGGGTGTAGACATTACTTAAATAAATGAACTTTTAAGATTTTTCTTGGAGTACCTGAGTGGCTCAGTCAGTTAAGCATCTGACTCTTGATTTCAGGCTGGGTCATGATCTCACGGTTCATGGTATCAAGCCCTACATCGGTGTCTGTGCTGATAATGTGGAGCCTGCTTTGTATTCTGTCTGTCTTCCTCTCTCTGCCCCTTCCCTGCTCTTTCTCTCTCTTAAAAATAATGAAACTTAAAAAAATAGATTTTTCTTGTGTGATGTGGCATTNCACCTTTTTTTTTTTTAACTTATTTTAATGTTTATTTATTTATTTTTGAGAGACAGAGAGAGAGCTGGGCAGGGGCAGGGACAGAGGGAGAGACAAATCCCAAAGGCTCTGCACTGTCAGGACATAGACCATCACAGTGCTCTAACTTGCTAACTGTGAGATGACCTGAGCCGAAACCAAGTCAGACACTTATCCTACTGAACCACCCAGGTGCCCCCATGTCCACACCTTTTAATCTGAGCCTTGCATTCTTGATCTTTAGAAAGCCACAAAGGAATATTTAGCAAAATTTGTGTTGTTTTCTAAATGCCAGAATACTGGTTGCTGATGAGGTCATGATTTATTNCCCAGTCCCTTCTCCAACCAAGCGTTGCAACTCACTCTTTGGGTGTGATCTCCCTGTGCTGGGGGCGTAACCAAGGTGGACTGTGTTCTATATCCCAAGCCAGGCCTCGTTTCCAGATCTCAGTCCATGTGCCGCATTGATATTGCCTGAAATATAAACTCGCAGGCGAGTCCCTCAGCAGTTTCAAGCCTCTCGCCTTCCCCCTGGGGATCGAGCTGGAAGCCTCTGCTCCAGATCTGGCTGGCAACCGAGGAGCAGTTTCACCCAGGGTTGTCTGGGACAAGTGCGTCCTGCCTAGGGTCAGCTGGACAGCAGGAAACTGGATCCCTCTGTGTCCCGAGGGGAGGTTTTTCTTTTCTCCAGCGACAGGGACAGTGTCTTGAGCAGTTTTGGCCACTCTTTTTTCCCCTAGACTCACCTCAGCTCCCCGCAAAGGGGGATCCCCCCCTCCCTCTGCATCTCCAGTCCTGGCCCGATTTTATCTTCCCCAGTTCGCACTCACACTATAAGGTTTTCTCACGCGGACTCTGTCTCCTTTTCCTCCCAAACTCCTGGATTCTGTAAGGGTTCCTATGGCTTCAGGCCTTCTCTGTTTGAGAGATGGGGGCAAGTGAAATGTACAGAGCTCCCTAGTTCTTCACCATCTTGCCTCTTAGGTTACTATTAAAAAAGAAACAAAGTACTTATCTATGCTACAACATGGATGAGCTTAGAAAGAAAAAAAAAGGAAGGAATTCAAGGAAAAGCAATATCTGTATAACATCTTAAGTGACTTGTAATCATTTAAAAAATAAAAAAAATATGGTAACTGCTAGGGTATCTTTTGGGTATCCCATGGAAATTTTGCTTGTAATAATGATTATTAGGACATTGTTTGATATGAAATAAGCTTGCAGAAGTCAAGTGGCTAACTAAATACAATGTTTCCCAAATGCCAGCCTCTGGTGGAATATTCTGAATGCTTGAATGTGTATGTTTGTAGAGCAGCTTTTCTCAAAATTGGTTCTTAATAACCCTAGTGTAACATTAGATCTGAATAATTTGGCTTGAGAGAAATAGAGGATTTTATAGCCAAAGAAGTTTGGGAAACACTACTTACTGTATTTTCCCCTTGGATCCTTATAATACACATTAAAATATTAAAAGCAGTAAAATATACCTGTTATTTGCCTTTATTTTATCCATTGTTTCCAAACTTTCTTGAAGAGAAATCCTTTTATTAATCAACTATTAAGAAATTATGAGATGCTAGTTTTTCTCAAGCACAGTTTGGAAAATTCTGTTTTTGAATAATACCCTCCAAAATTTACTAGCTGGATAAGCCATTCTCTTAATGCTCTAATTGGAAACTTGCCATATCTGTTCTTTAGGAAGTTTGATAATGTTTCTGAAGAACCTCCTTGGCAAACTGGAAGAATAAAGTCTAGAGAACAGTCTAAAGAGGAGTATACAGTTGAATCAAAGAATATAATCAGTTATGACCCAATCCAGTTCTCTGTTCCCGATACAGTCTATGCTGTTGCCCCACAATCCTGTGCCAATGTCACATAACATGTCTTCTGTCTTTGATTTTGGATTCTTTTGTTTTAATTGTTCCATTAAACTTTTCATTGTATTAAATACAAATTGAATCACCTGACACTGCTTAAGAGACTCAAACCAGAGTTACATGAGAGTTTATAGAAACAATGTAAAAAAAATGGGCTTGTAATCATTTTATGACCCTTGAAAAACTTGAATTTGAACTGCACAGGTCCNTTTTTAACATTGTCTTTTCTCTAGCTAATGTATTATAAAAATATAGTATGTAATACATATAACATACAAAATATGTATTAATTGACTGTTTTTGTTATCAGTAAGTTTTCTAGAAACATTAGGCTATTTTTAGTTAAGTTTTTTTGGAGAGTCAAAAGTTATATGCAGATTTTCAACTGTAGGGGGAGGTGGTGGTTGGTACCTAATCCCTGCATTGTGCCAGGGTCAACCATAATTGTAACACAGTTTTTTCTAAAGACCATGTTTCTCTTTCTATTCATCAAGCACATATGAATAAATCCTGTCTCTATTCACTTTATACCATGGTACAGAAAGTTGTCTATATACAAGTACCTCAATTGAAAATCAATGCCTACAATTTAAAGTACCTTCCACCATGACTTATGAAATGAATAATGATGGAAATACTCACTCACTAGGAGCTGCATATGTTTGAAAGTAAAGGGCTCATCTAAGGAAATGGCAGTGTCTGAAAATAATTGTCCCCTTTACTATACCATGGTAAAATGTATGGTAGGACCTAGTGGTGATTCCCTATGTTGTTCCTCGAATTAAGCTTTTAGAGGGACCTGGGAACTCAGGAACTGATCTCGATATCATCTTACCATTCCATCTTTAAGTCTCCCCTTTCAGTTTCAGAGCTTGAAAATGGTGACACATTTCAGACATTGTACAGATGTTAAATTTCTTTGGGGTTTTTCCTTGAAATAACTGTTTTCTCATAGTCTTTCAGGAATACAAGAGGATCTCTCACCTTTGATAGCCACATTATGTCATGTTGAACTTCATCTACTTTATGGTAAAGAATAGGCTCTCCCTTTCAGTAAGCATATAGCCTCTTAGTGGAGCTATGTTTTATCAACTCTGGTAGAGGGTGCTGCCTTGCACTGGGTGATCAAGCATTCCTTACCTTAGGTGGTAGTTGCCCTCATAAGAGCCTACTGTACTATCTTTCTAATCAACTACCAAATGATCTTCATATCATATATCTCATTTGCCCTCAAAACTGCCTATTTCTTATGTTTGACCCTTTTTTTTAGTATTGATTTATTTTTGAGAGAGAGAGAGATAATGTAGGGAGGTGAGGATCAGAGAGAGAAGGAGACACAGAATCCAAAGCAGGCTCCAGGCTCCAAGTGGTCAGCACAGAGCCCCACATGGGGCTCGAACCCATGAAACATGAGATCATGACTTGAGCTGAAGTCAGATGTTTAACCAACTGAGCCACCCAAGTGTCCCTCTCCTGTTTGACCTGTAAGTGATTATTAGTTTCAGGCTGATTGTCAGATTCTCAAAATTCTCATTTGCTTTTAGTTTTTGCCAGTCTATATTTGTCCATTTTCAAAATGACATTTTCTTAGTCAAAGTTCTTAATCAAAGTCACAATAACAAAACTAAATCCAGTATTGTAAATATTTACAAACTTCCTCTTAGTCATATTACTTTAGATATAGAAACAGAAGATTTATAAATCCAATTAATCAACATTTTAAATGAGATACATTCTAGCTTATATTTTAAGTCAGACTATACCAGTTTTGTTGAATGATTGAATTTCTATCCAGCTGTTTTCAATAATATGTTAACAAATAGGCTGAAAGTTACCTTTTGTATAGAGTATGTCCAAAAGGCTTCAAAGTCATTCACCAAGCCACTTCAGATATATCATTCCTTTTGCCTCTTTTCATAATTTTTTCCTCCCTTCTCAATGAAATGGACTTATCGCCTTCATCTTTTTAACCTACACCCACAGTTTAACCGTTCCAAAGACTATGACTTGGCCATGGAACTTACTATCCCAAATACCCTAGCCTCTTCCCTTCATTCATTTAGGAAGTTCTTAAAATCCCACAAGCTCCTTTGATCACATGGCATTAGCTAACTGAGAGAAAGATCATAGACACTTTGCATATCTCAGTCCGAAACTACTGGGCTACTTGGCCTTAACTTGTCATATCACAATATACACTCATTCCTTTGTCTAGTCAAAAGAATAATATTTTGAAAAGATTCTGTTCAATAGTTATCTATATGGTCTTCATTACCATCTATTTAAATTCTTCCCTTACTTTTTAGAGAGTATGTCATGAATGTTTGCTACTGACAAAGAACTATGTGTGATGGAGGGTAAGACTGGGGGTAAGAAGCCACTTCTAACATCAAGAAGACATGATCGGTTAGATGGTGAATTAGCTGAAGAATGGCTTTAATCAGCTAGGCTTAGGGAACAACATGTGATGAAACTGATTATGAGACAAAAACTATTTTCAGGGTTAGGATGGACTGACTCTCTATACCAATGTTTCCCAAAGTCTGCTGCAGTATGTTAACAAGTATTATTTTTAAAAAAAGAAAAATGAAAGGAGATATGATGACATTTAATCAGCTTGTTTACTTACTACTCCCTTGCCTAAAACTCTTCAATAGCAGTTAGAATAATTTCAAAACTCTCTAGCATCAACTATAATTTCCTGCCTACTTCTGGAATCTCATCTAGTTCTATGCTTCTCTGAATTCAATTGTGCTTCAGCCTCACAGGCCTTTACTTTTCTCAAACTCTCCAAGCTTCTTCCTAACTCACGATTTGCACATGTTCTTCCTTCTCCCTGGAAAACTCTTTTCCAAACTGATGCATGGCTAGCAAGAGGAATCCCTCCTCTTTCATGTCTGGGCTCACATGCTACCTTCTCAGAGAGGTTTCCAAACTTATTCTCTGTTTATTTCATTTATAGAAATTATCATGCTTAGTTAATTGTTTAATGTTTATTTTTGAGAGGGAAACAGCACAACTGGGAGAGGAGCAGAGAGAGAGGGAGACACAGAATCAGAAACAGGCTCCATGCTCTGAGCTGTCAAAACAGCCTGACGCAGGGCTCGAACACAAACTGTGAGATCAAGACCTGACCCAAAGTCGGACACTTCACCCAGGCACCCCCATGCTTAGTTAATTATTTTGTTTATTGTCTATTGGTCTTCCCCTATTAGAATGAAAGCAGGCTCCTTTTTTATTTTGTTTACCTTTGTGTTTGTAGAATATAAAATAATTCCTGACATATGGCAGGAGCTCAATAAATATTAAAATGAATTAGTGAATGAGTGAAATGTTGTCAAAACAATGTAGGAAATAACCTAAATGTCAAAAAATTGGAAAATACTTAACAAATTATTTTATTGGACTCAATATCATTTCTGTCATTATAAATAGCAGGAATATTAAATATTTTTGTTAGAATAAGTGGAAAACAAAGAACACAATACAGTCTATAAGCTATGGTGAGATACATATCTATATGAACAATAAAAGGAAATATGTATTCAAATAGTGGGCTAAACTAATTTTTCCTGAATTTGAAAGTGTTTGTATTATTTTCATAATAAAAATATTCAAATATTGGATCCAGGAATCTAGTTACCAAAAGAAATGTCAATGGATTAGCCTTATAGAGGTGTTATAGAGAATAGTGTTAGAAAACAGTGATAGGAACTTCAAAATCCTTGTGAGTGTCAAGATTTGTGCCCAAAATTTTGTCTTGAAGGATATGTAGAAAGTAGAGAGATTTAGGAGAGTTGGGAAACAGAAATAATGGAGAAACACTAAAGAAATTCATTTTCTTCAAGGAGAATGATTCAACTTTATACTTCATATTGAAAGCTGAATAAGAAGTAAGGGATCTAAATTACAGTAAATTATACAATTATTGAAATAAACTTCGGAGATGAGTGTCTTAAAAGCACTGAAGTTTGAAAAGGGGGGCTTGTGGCATCTCCTACGAAGAAGAGCTCTTAGTAATAAAGAATCTAGATGATTGTTTTTTAGTCTGAACTGGGTTGAGTGGTGTAGTCCCACTCAGAAGCAGTGAAAGGATAGGTTTTCCATGAGATTGTTTCAGTCTTGTCATTCTCTTTTCCTGATTTTGAGAAGACAAAAGTTTTTATATCTGTATAGAATGAATTCATCTCTTTGGACAACTATTTTTACTAAACATCTATCTTGTTCAGATCTTGAGAATGTAAAGAAATACAAAGATAAGTATGATGAAGAAAGTGCCTTAAAGGAGCTTTTGAACTGTAAGGTACATTTGATAAAAATAAAGGAATATAATTTAATCTAAAAATTAAGATGTAACCTCCCCAAACCACCACAGCAATCCTTTGACCAAATTCAAATTTGGTAATGTTACTCTTTCACAGGGACTTGATTTTCTTTTGAAAAAAAGATATTCAGCATCCCTTTCATTTTAACATATAAAGTCTTTCTCAGTCAGTGCAGTACAGTGGAAAGAACACTATATTTGGAGTTAAGAGATCAATTTTTTTCCATTCTGAATTTGCTCTGCAATAGCTTGTTAGTTGCCTTACCTGTAAAATAGGGATGATAAGATGTGGCCTGCTCACCTCATATAAATACTTTGGAAACTTTAAAAATAATATATATATGGAATGGGATTATAAAATCGTCAGTGAAATGCAACAGAGCATAAATAGGATGACACCCTTACAAAGAGGACTGGGGGAAATAAAATGAGAATGAAATGTAGTTCATGGTAAATGTTTTTAGGTTTACCTCTTTATTTTGAGAGAGACAATGTGAGTGGGGGAGGAGCAGAGAGAGGGAGAGGGAGAATCCCAAGTAGGCTTCACACTGCCAGATCAGAGGCTGATGCAGTACTTGAACTCATGAAACCATGAGAATGACTTGAGCTGAAATCAAGACTCGGATGCTTTAACCAACTGAGCCACTCAGGCTATAGTAAATTTCAACCTAACTTTTTATGATTCTTAGGCGTTGAGAACAGATTTCTAACCCAATTTACCCAACTGAGCTGGAAATTTTTAAAAGGGGATGAAAAAACTTCAAATATCCTCATGTCCTTGAAAATTAAACTGAAAAATCTCATTTATTGGAACTTATGAAAAGTAGTTAATCTTATGAAAACTTATGAAAAATACAAATGGGCTTTTATAAAAACTTCCAGTGTAGTTAACAAACAATGTTATGTTAGTTTCAGGTGTAAAATATACTGATTCAAGGGTTCCATCTATTACTCCGTGCTCATCAGAATAAACTAACTCTTAATCCCCTACATTGATTTTGATACAGATTCCATTAAATGTATGGATTGATTTGGGTACAATAAACATTTTAACAATATTTCTTCTTCCAATCCGTGCATAAGAAATGTCCTTACATTTCTTTGTATCATAGTCAATTCCTTTTATCAGTTTTATATTTTACACAGTACAGGTATTTCACCTTTATGGTAAATTTATTCCTAGGTATCTTGTTTGTGGTTGTAATTATAAATGAGATTGTTTTCTTACTATCTATTTCTGCTGCTTCATTATTGATGCTTATAAATGCAATGGATTCCAGTATATTAATTTTGTATCCTATGACTTCACTGAATTCATTTATCAGTTCTAGTAGTTTTTTCATGGAGACTTACAGGTTTTCTACATATGGTTTCATGTCATCTGCAAATAGTGAAAGTTTTACTTCTTCCTTACCAATTTGTATGCTGTGTATTTCTTTCTGGTGTCTGTTTAATGCAGCTACGACCTCTAGTACTATGTTGAAGAAAAGTGGTGAGAGTGGAAATGCTTGTCCTGCTTCTGGCCATAGGAGAAAAGCCCTCAGTCTCCCCCCGCCGAGTACGATGTTAGCCATGGGTTTTTCATATATGGTCTTTATTATGTTGCAGCATGCTACTTCTAAACCTACTTTGCTAAGGGCTTTTATCATGGATGCATGGTTGTCAAACGGTTTCTCTGCATCTCTTGAAATGATCACATGGTTTTTATCCTTTGTCCCATTGATTGATTTGTGGATACTGAATCGCCCTTGCATCCCAGCACTAAATCCTATTTGATCATGGTGAATGATTTTTTTACAATGTATTCTTGGATTTGGTTTGCTAATATTTTGTGGAGGATTTTTGCATCTATGTTCATCAGAGATATTGGTCTGTAGCTCTCTTTTTTTGTGGTGTCTTTATCCGGTTTTAGTAACAGGGTAACGCTGCCCTCATAGGATGAATTTGGAATTTGCCTCCCTCCTCTAGTTTTTGGAATAGTTTGAGAAGAATAGATACTAACTCTTCTTTAAACGTTTGGTAGAATACACCTGTCAAGCCGTCCGGTCCTGGACGTCTGTTTGTTGGGAGGGTTGGTTTTTTTTTTTTTTTTTTTTGTTTTTTTTTTTTTTTTTTTTTTTGGTTTGTTTGTTTTTGTTTTTTTAATACTGATTCCGTTTCCTTGCTGGTAACTGGCCTGTTCAAATTTTCTATTTCTTTCTGCTTCAGTTTTGGAAGGTTATATTTCTAGGATTTTATCCATTTCTTCTAGGTTGTCCAACTTGTCAGCACACAATTTTTCTTAAATTTTTTAATGCTTATTTACTTTTGAGAGAAAGAGAGAGAGACACAGAGGTGTGAGCCGGGGAGGGGCAGGGAGAGGGAGACACAGAATCTGAAGCAGGTTCCGGGCTCTGAGCTGTCAGCACAGACCCCAACACGGGGTTCGAACCCACAGACTGGGAGATCATGAGCTGAGCTGAAGTCGGTTGGTTAACTGATTATAATTTTTCATAATATTCTCTTACAATTGTTTGTGTTTCTATGGTGTTTGTTGTTATTTCTCCTCTTTTATTTGTGATTTTGTTTATTTGAGTCCTGCCTCTTTTCTTTTCATTGATGAGTCTGGTTACAGGCTCATTAATTTTGTTGATCTTCAAGAACGAGCCTCGGGTTTCATCGATCTGTTCTATTGTTTTTCAGTTTCTGTATCATTTATTTCTGCTCTAATCTTCATGATTTCCTACCTTCTGTGGGTTTTGGGTTTTGTTTGTTGTTCTTTTTCTAGCTCCTTTCGGTGTACGGATGGGTTGTTTATTTGAGATTTTTCTTGCTTCCTGAGGTAGGCCTGAATTGCTATAAATTTCCCGCTGAGAACTGCTTTTGCTGCATTCCAAAGATTCTTGGGTTTTGTTTTCATTTCTCTTCATATAATTTTTTATTTCTTCTTTGATTTCTTGGTTTACCCATTCACTCTTCAGTAGCATGTTATTTAGCCTCCATGTATTTGTGCTCTTTCCAGGTTTTTTCTCGTGGTTGATTTCCAGTTTCATAGCATTGTGGACAGAAAAGATGCATGGCATGACTTTGATCGTTTTACATTTGTTGCGACTTGGTTTGTGGCCTACCATGTGATCTATTCTGAGGATGTTCCATGTGCACTTGAAAAGAATGTCCTTCTGCTGTTTCAGGAGGGAATGTTCTGAATATATCAGTTAAATCCACCTGGCCCGGTGTATCATTCAAAGCCACTGTTTCCTTGTTGATTTTCTCTTTGGATGATCTGTCCATCGATTTAAGTCGGGTGTTAAAGTCCCCACTATTATCATATCATTATTGATTAGTTCCTTTATGTTTGTTATTAACTGTTTTTTGTCTTCGGGTGTCTATGTAAAACCGTCGTCTCTTCTTAACGTTTGTTTTAAAGTGCATTTCGTCTAATGTAAGTCTTGCAACCTTGGCTTTCTTTTGACATCCATTTGCATGATAAATATTTCTCCACCCCCTCACTTTCAATCTGCATGTGTCATTAGGTCTGAAATGACTTTCTGTAGGTAGCGGACACATGGTTCTTGCTTTTTTTTAAATCCATTCTGTCACCCTATGTGTTTTGATTGGAGCATTTAGTCCATTTCCATTCAAAGGAGTTACTAATGGATATGTATTTATTGCCATTTTGTTTCCTGTTTTGTGGTTGCTTTTCTCTGATCCTTTCTCTCCTTGCTCACTTTCATGGTTTGCTGACTTTCTTTACTGATATAGTTGGATTCTTCTCTCTTTATTCCTTGCATATCTAATTGCTGGTTTTTTATTTGTGATCACCACTGGTTTTGTATATAACAACTTGCACATATGACAGCCCAGATTAAGTTGATGGTCGCGTAAGTTTCAGTTCATTCTTTACTTGTCCCGCCCTGGAATGCCTGTTTTCAGTATATGGGGTCATATTTTATATCTTTTTATCTACGAATCCTTTGACTGGTTTTTTATGGATATACTTATTTTTATTGCGTTTGTGTTTCCTACTTTTCACACTCTTACTTATGGTCTTTCATGCCGCTCAAAGAGTCCCTTTTAACGTTTCTTGAAGGGCGGCTCTAGTGGTCATGAGCTCTTTCAGATTCTGTTTGTCTGAGAAACTCTTTACCTCTCCTTCTATTCCGAATGATAGGCTTGCTGGATAGAGTGTTCTTGGCTGCAGACTTCTTCTTTTCAGCACTTTGAATGTATCATGCCACTCCCTTCTGGCCTGCAGAGTTTCTCTGAAAATTCCACTGATAGCTTTATGGGGGTTCCCTTGTATGTAAGTGTCTTCTCTTGCTGCTTTTAAAATTATTTCACTGTCATTACATTTTGCCTCTTTAACCACTACGTGTCTTGGTGTGGACCTCCTTGGGTTGATTTTGTTGGGGGAATCTCTGCCTCTTGGATCTGGATATCTGTTACCTTCCCCAGATTCGGGAAGTTTTCAGCTATTTTTTTTTTTTCAAATAAATTTTCTACCTCCCTTCTCTTCCCCTCCCCCTCCCCCTCCCTCTGCCCTTCCTCTTCTTCTTCCTCTTCCTCTTCTTCTTCCTCTTCCTCTTCTTCATCCTCTTCCTCTTCTTCTTCCTCTTCCTCTTCCTCTTCCTCTTCTTCCTCTTCTTCTTCCTCTTCTTCTTCCTCTTCTTCCTCCTCCTCCTCTTCTTCTTCTTCTTCTTCTTCTTCTTCTTGGATCCCTACAATGTGAATGTTATTACACTGGATGGAGTCACTGAGTTCCCTAAGTGACTATCTTGCATATGTTTTATGCAATTCCCATTTTGCATTCTTTTCCCTCTCACTTGCTCAGCTTGATTACTCTCCATTACTCTGTCTGCCAGGTTGCTAATTCATTCCTCTAGCCTGATATTTATTCCATCTAGTGTTTTTTTTTTATTTCATTTATTGTGTCCTTCATCTCTGATTGGTTCTTTTTTTTTATCTCTTTGTAAAGGGTCTCACTGATGTCCTCCACTCAAGTCCCGTGAGTATCTTTACGTTCATTACTCAAAATTCTCTGTCAGGCATATAATTTACATCTGTTTTGGCGTCAGTCCCTTGTGGTTTTGTCCTGGGCTTTCATGTGGGACATATTCCTCTGTCTCCTCATTTTGTCTAACTCTCTGTGTCTGTTTCTGTGTGTTTGGAAAGTCCGCTATGTCTCCTGCTCTTGAAGGTAATGGATGCAGGAAGAAGAGGCCACTGTAGTGTCCTACAGTCAGTGTCCCCTGTTCCCCAGAACCTGGCGTTTCAGCGGGGTGTCTCCTATGTGTGTTGCATGCGCCCTGCTGTTGTGTCCTAGCCACCTTTTCCTTCAGTTCAGTTGTCTGCGGAGGCTCTCTTTGCCTCTTATAGGCAGTGTTTGGTCCCTGGCCCCGATGGCGTGTGCAGTTTTAAAAAGGCACGTGCCACATATAGGAGGATTAGGAGGAACTTAACTGAGGAACAAGGGGGAGAAGAAGGGGGGAAATGGTGGGGGAAAGGGAGGGAGGCAAACCATGAGAGACTCTTGAATGCTGACAAAAACTGAGGACTGATGGAGGTGGGGGGGTGTCGAGCGGAGGATGGGCATGGAGGAGGGCACTTGTGGGGATGAGCACTGGGTGTTATGTGGAAACCAATTTGACAATAAACTATTTGTAAAAAAAGAAAAAAAAAGGCACGTGCCAGTCTACTTACAAAATGATACCTGTAGCCACTGCCACAAGGACCATCACTGTGTGAGTATGGTGTGCAATTTTAACAGGTGCCCCTCGGGCTTCCTCAGGACCCACTGCTCCACCACCGCCGCCACTGGGATCAAGACCCTGCACAGCACTCTGGTCAGGAGATGTAGTGTTGGCAAGCTTTGCGCTTCTGGGAGTGTGGGGAGCATGTGACCCACAGCCCCGGGACTGAGGCAAGTGTGACTGGAAAGGGTGGTTCTGCTGGAGCATGGAGGGAGGGGCTTGGTGTAAGCAAGTTAGGTAGTGAATGGTAGGGTGGTGCTGGTTCCCGCAGGCGGCCCTATGTTTATGGAGGGAAGTGGCGCCTGCCATCTCCTTTGGTCCTGGAGGTATCTTCCTGACATCCTGCCCCTCTGAGCTCTCCCTCCTGTGTCCCAGGCATTTTTCAAACTGTTGCTTCTATGCTATATTTCTGTGGGCTGTTTGTTGTGGCCTTTTTTAGGTGGGGACAGGGACTCCGTTTTTCTAACACCCTCCTCCAGGCTTTCCCAGAGTAGAGCCTGCAGGGCTTTAAAATTCTAGGCTTTAAGTCCCTCTGGTAGTAGCAACTTGTGTAATTCGGCCCTTCTTATTTTCAAAGCCAAACGTTATGCAGATTTGTCTGCCCAGTGTGGGCTCCCCAGTGTGATAGTCTGTTTCTAGCCCTTCTCCCTGCCCCTGCCTCCCTCCCCACTTCAGAAAGCCATGGTCCATTTTGTTACCCACTGCATCTCCGCCCTTCCTATCCATGTCAATGTGGCCTCTTCTCTATCTTAAGTTGTGGGGT
>NW_027531184.1:628-696 GCF_008692635.1 Crocuta crocuta | reverse complement strand
TAGTAAGGTTTTATTCAAGATGTCTTTTGGTTTCATAAATCTCTCTGGTTCCCCCTTTTTTATTTTTT
>NW_027531184.1:0-204 GCF_008692635.1 Crocuta crocuta | reverse complement strand
TTTTTTTTAATCCTTTAGCGTTAGTATGTTGCAGACGATGCTCTTGTTTTGCTGCTTCTATAGGCTAAAGCAATGCATCAATTACAGCATTTCCGAAAGACAAGGGTCCAGGAAGGGCGTAATGTGCACGGATATGGGTAAAGAAAATTAATTCTCAATGCCGCAGAAGTGATCGTTGTACCTGATAAAACAATTTGTCAATAT
>NW_027531183.1:335-541 GCF_008692635.1 Crocuta crocuta | reverse complement strand
ACAGAACAATATCCGAATCATAGGAATTCCAGAAGAGGAAGAGAGGGGGAAAGGCGCTGAAGGGGTACTTGAACAGATGATAGCTGAAAACTTCCCCAACCTGGGGAAGGAAACAGACATTGAAATCCAAGAGGCACAGAGAACTCCCCTCAGACGTAACTTGATTCGATCTTCTGCACAACATATCATAGTGAAACTGGCAAAAT
>NW_027531183.1:0-248 GCF_008692635.1 Crocuta crocuta | reverse complement strand
TATTGAAACTTGGCAGGCCAAAAAGGAATGGCAGGAAATCTTCAAAGTGATGAACAGAAAAAATATGCAGCCAAGAATCCTCTATCAAGCAAGCCTGTCATTCAGTATAGAAGGAGAGATAAAAGTTTTCCCAAATAAACAAAAATTGAAAGAATTCATCACCACGAAACAAGCCCTACAAGAAATCCTAAGGAGGACTCCTAGAGGGAAATGTTGCAAGGAACACAAGGTACCAGAGACACCACTGC
>NW_027531182.1:0-835 GCF_008692635.1 Crocuta crocuta | reverse complement strand
GAATACTGAACCAGCCCTGTAACCCAGGAATGAATCCCACTTAATTATAGTGGATTATTCTTTTTATTTGCTGTTGAATTCAATTTGCTAGCGTCTTGTTGAGGATTTTTGCATCCATATTCATCAAGGATATTGGCCTGTAGTTCTCTTTTTTTGCTGGGTCTCTGTCTGGTTTGGGAATCCAAGTAATGCTTGCTTTTTAGAATTTGTCTGGAAATTTTCCCTCCACTCATGTTTTTTGGAAAAGAATGGGTATTAACTCTGATTTTAATCTGGTAGAATTCCCCAGGGAAGCCTTCAGGCCAAGGGCTCTTATTTGTTGGGAGATTTTTGATAACTGATTCTATTTCTTCACTAGTTATGGATCTTTTCAGATTTTCTGTCTCTTCTTGTGTGAATTTTGGTAGTCATGTGTGTTTAGGAATTTGTCCATTTCTTCTAGGTTGTCCAGTTTGTTGGCATATAATTTTTCATAGTATTCCCTGGTAGTTGCTTGTATTTCTGAGGAGTTGGTTGTAATAAGTCCATTTTCATTCATGATTTTATCTATTTGGGTGCTCTCTCTTTTCTTTTTGAGAAGCCTGGATATAGGTTTATCAATTTTGTTTATTTTTTCAAAAAACCAGCTCTTGGTTTCATTGATCTGTTCAACTGGGTTTTTTTTTTTTTTTATTCTATATTGTTTATTTCTGCTCTGATTTTTATTATTCCTCTTCTTCTACTGGGTTTGGGGCACTCTTGTTGCTCTGCTTCTAGTTTCTTTAGGGGAACTGTTAGATTTTGTATTTGTGCTTTTTCTAGGTTCTTGAAATAGGCCTGGAGTGCAATGTACTTT
>NW_027531181.1:297-1673 GCF_008692635.1 Crocuta crocuta | reverse complement strand
CAGCATTACTTAAAGTAGGGCAGGGCCTTCCTGTCATCAGGGCTCAATTGTTTCAAGAATATCCTTCTCTGTCTGGTTTGCACAGGACACTTCTGCTCAGAACTGAATTTTAATTTTCGTTGAAACTCAGGGCAGAAATGTTTTCAGCTCACCTTTCAAATTTTGCAGTCAATCCCAAAGCCCCTCATAAGACAGTCCCCAAGTCTCCAGCCTTAGTCCCTCACCTCTGCTACCACCGCCTACCTGCTGTGCGCCTGCTTCTACTGCCCAGTGAGGATATGTGAATCTTTATCTTGCTCCTGAGGCTCCCTGCCTGGGATGCCCTGGCTTCTTAATGTTAATGGACATTCCAGCCTCCCTTGACTCTACACTCCAAAGCCATCTCTGCTGAGCCTTACTTACCTCTTCCACAGCATGTTGGCTCTCCTCCTCTGTAAACTAGTCCTATAGCTCTTTGCACATCCTTTTTGGCTCTTACTGTATAGTGTTCATCTTCTAGTTAACTGTGTATATGTCATATGTGTCAGTGAGCAGCCAGAGAGACACCAAACACTTCTGATGTAAACAGGAAAATGGATATCTGGTGGACAATGAGGACAGTCTACCTTTTTCCCTACCTATATGTCTATGTCCACTCCTCTTTTGTAATCTTTAGGATTCAACCTAGCTACAAGTGTCACAAAACCCAAAATCACACAAAAGAAAAAGCAATCTGAAGAATTAGTAGTCAGTGCTGAAACGGTGGCTGCATTGATCATCAAAGACCCAGACTTTTTCTAACTTTCTACTGCACCATCTCCAGGTGTAGCTTTTGGTTTTATGGTCCAATCTGACTCCTGGAGCCCAAGCCATCCTATGTACACTTCAAAAAGTAGCAAGAAGGTAGAAAAGGAGGAAAAAGGTCATGTCCCTTCCCTTTAAAATTTTTTAATGTTTTCTTTTTTGAGAGAGAGACAGAGACAGCATGAGCAGGGGTGGGTCAGAGTGCGAGGGTGTGGGAGCCTGACAGTGACCACAAGAAAGCGTGGTTAGGGACGCAGGGATGTGCCTGCACACGGGCCTCCCTGCCTGGGCAAGGCATTCCTGCAAACAGGATGCTCTGCCAGTAGGCCTGCACACAGTATCCAAGTTTAATGGTCCGCTTGCAAACGAGGGAACATGCCCTCCTTAGAAGTAAGGAGAAGGCTGGAATTGTGAGCAGGCCTCTTAGTAAACATGTTGTGGTCGCTTCCTCCCTTTGCTCCCCCCTGTCCTTGAAATGTGTTTGGCTACTTGCCCTTAATTGGTAAAGGAATGCATCTTGTAGATTTCAGTTTGTATCCAGTTACCGGGGTATAAAATAAACCGCAAGAGGGGCTTGCGTAGAATTGTTCCTC
>NW_027531181.1:0-237 GCF_008692635.1 Crocuta crocuta | reverse complement strand
GTCCGCAACATCTGGCACCCAACGTGGGGCAGAGGGCGAACGAAACCGAAAGGGTGAGTACCCCTCGGGGATTGTAGGTCCAAGGCAGGGGAACTTTCGGGAAAATTATGGGGAATTCCCCATCAGCAAAGGCACAATACATGGAACTAGTCACAGGACTTCTCCACTCCATCGGGGTAAAGGTATCTAGTAGCCATTTATCTGAGTTATTTCGCCTTGTGGAGCAGCATTGTTATG
>NW_027531180.1:2810-4446 GCF_008692635.1 Crocuta crocuta | reverse complement strand
AGTGTTATGTGGAAACTAATTTGACAATAAACTATTACAAAAAAAGAGTTTTCACTGTATTTACTAAGAAGAGTATTATTAGCATAGCAATTTGGAAGATTAATATTCTGCTAAATTATCTCAAGGGTTTCAAATGACTCTTCTGATTTGGTGGGAAATTGTTACCAAAATTACATCTCTTATGAAAAACACATATTAGTATACCAGACAAGATAAAAACAATGTAATAAATAAGCATTAAGTTACAAAGGAGTTATATATTATTTGAACCTGATATAAAGAATGATAGAGAGGGGCTCCTGGGTCGCTCAGTCAGTTGGATGTCGGGCTTCAGCTCACGTGATGATCTCATGTGCAAAAATTAACTAAAAATAGGTTATAGAACTAAATATAAAACCTGACATGCAAAAAAAGTCTGGAAGAAAACAGTAGAATATCTTTGTCACTTTGAGGTTGACAACAACTGATTAGACAAAGCATAGAAACAAAAATCATAAAAGAAAATGGACTTCAGGGGCTCCTGGGTGGCTCAGTTGGTTAAGCCTCCGACTTCATCTCAGGTCATGATCTCATGATTCGTGGGTTCAAGCCCCGCACTGGGCTGTGTGTTGACAGCTAGCTCAGAGCCTGGAGCCTGCTTCGGATTCTGTTTCTCCCTGTCTCTCTGACCCTCCCCTACTCACGCTGTCTCTCTCTCTCTCTCTCTCAGAAATAAATAAAACATTAAAAATTAAAAAAAAAAGAGTAATGGAGCATTTCAACTTGATACAATGAGTAATGAAATCTTTCAACAACACTGATGATTCATGATGTCATTAAAATACACTGAAATTTTAAAAGACAGACATTAAAATCATCACAAGCACCCACTCAAAATTCACAAGAATAAAGCCTGAATTCTTGTCTATGTCCTGGCAGAGCATGAGACAGAAGTTGCTGGCACAAGTTGTTCAGTAGAATCCTAAAAGGGGCAGAGTATGAATAATTTATTTACCCTGTAGTTGCCCAATACTGTGCTACAAAATGGTATACCTGATGAAACTAACTCACTGTAACTTGACATCTTAATGGTTGAGTGTTAATTTTGACTACACTTTGTAGCATCATTTATTTTTCATTATCTCTGTAGATTTGTACTGACTTTGTAAGATTGTTAACAACTGAATGCAAAATTAGAGTTATAAATCAAGAATGAAAATGGGAAAAGTAACTTTACTGTCAAAAAAGTGTATTATTTCTATTTTAATAATAGCATAGACTAAGTAAAACTCTTTGTTTGCTCTAATAAATTTTTTTATAAGGACAATACTTTTTCCACTTTCAGGAATTATTTCTAATCTCTCACTGAGTTTTCTATGTGGACTTTTAAGTGTTGCTTTCTTCCCTAACATATATGTAACATGCAATGGCTGTATTTTTGTGATCCATAATGTTAGATTGCAAAACTAGAGTACTACTAATACCATCCAATTTCTTTCTGAATCATTTTCTTTAATGAAGTTGAGTAAAATATATGATGTGCTCCAGGTCAATGGGTTCAGGAAAAGTAAAGAGATATGTCTATATCAGATAAAGGGTTAATATCCAGAATCTATAAGGAACTCACCAAACTACACGCCCGAAAAACAAACAACCC
>NW_027531180.1:0-2316 GCF_008692635.1 Crocuta crocuta | reverse complement strand
CCATGAGAGACTCTTGAATGCTGACAAAAACTGAGGACTGATGGAGATGGGTGGGGGGGGATGGGCATGGAGGAGGACACTTGTGGGGATGAGCACTGAGTGTTATGTG
This sequence comes from Crocuta crocuta, assembly GCF_008692635.1. NCBI lineage: Eukaryota > Metazoa > Chordata > Mammalia > Carnivora > Hyaenidae > Crocuta > Crocuta crocuta. The sequence continues at coordinate 2,207 of NW_027531180.1, read as the reverse complement.
GAAACTAATTTGACAAACTATTTAAAAAAAAGAGAGATATGTCTAAAGGTGGAAAATACTAATTGGATATGTCTTTTTTTAAAAGCTTCCTCAGGATTCAGAGAAAGAATACTTCAGCTTCTAGAGTTGATGCAATTTTAGCTGGAAAAGCTCTTAATAAGAAATAGTTCCAAATATAAATTTGTTATCAAAACTAGCTGCTTTGGCACTGCGAGGAACTTCATCCCCATCTAGCTAAGTTTCATCTTTGGAATTTCACAACCAATCTAGTCCATTTTGTAGTTGCCTATTAAACTGAATGATTTCAATTTTCACTGAAACCAATGAGACTCACATAGACATGACATTCAACACCCAAAATGGAGGTCACTAAGTTGTGCCAATGGAAACCCATATGACTTTATCAACACCAATGTAAATGCAGCAGTTGTCAAAAAAAAGACTATGTTTCTCATGGAATTAAAAAATATATATAACTTTAAGTTCAGAAAATGTAGTTATTAATCAAGGTTCTGAGTTAATTGTCTTCGGGCACACTTAAGGGAAGAGTTGTTACTAATATTGTTTTTAACTGGTAGGTTATTGCTCTATTTCATCTCTCAGTTTCCTAACTTTACTTTTAATATTTTTGGCTCTCACATAATGATTGTTCCATACTTATTAACGATTCTATAGTAATGACTCTCAAAAATTTTTAATTTATTATTTCTGTTATTTTCAGACACCAAGGTGGTGTACACAAATTTCTCAGTGTGAAACCTATCAGTAATTACTAGTTATTATATTGGCAAGCTTTTGGTGTAGTCAGTAATTCTTCTAAAAAACAATCTCTATCATTAGCTTGAAGCTATTACATGCATTAGTCCTATTCATTAATAAAGAGGATATTTGTCACTACCCTACAAATAAAAATGGGAAATTTTTAATTTTTATTAAATATAGCTTATCTATTATTATAGAAATGACCTTTTACAAGAGCTATTCAATTTCAAATAGCATTTTTTAGAGTATTTAAATAAACCTGGTTTATGGATTCTTTTCAAACATGAATGAGAAGTTAAAAATACTATGTCTTAAAAATAATGCTATATTGAATGTGTTTCAATATCAACCTAGGGTCAAAGAAAACAACTTTAATGAATGACAATAGAGAAATTTACTTTTTACATTAACATGCTTAGTAGTAATGTCCTCAGTTATTCCTATTATCTTGTCAAATTGCCCCATTCCAAATCTGATTGGAATTTGCTCTCCAGTGCTAGACTATTCGCTGACTCATTGCTTGTTCATGCAACAGACTGGAAAAAATGTCTGTGTAATGAAAATGTATTCATTTTATTTCCCAGCCTCAGTTACTCTTCTTGCTCCTTTGTCTGACAGATTTATAATCTTTGGGATACAACAAACCATTGAACCTGAATAAGAAATAGTACTTTCTGAGCTATGAATCTTCACCAAAGTACCTATGACTACCAAATCCCTAATTGTTCTTGGTCACTAAACACTATACATTAAGGAAGACAAAGGCCAAATAATCTTCGGTGCTTCTTCAAGCTTTTTAAAAAATTGCTGTGTTATTGTGTATTAGATAACTGGCAACTAAGGGCTTAAATGAGGTCCTAGATAAAATATTACTAGGAATGTCCATGTTAAGTCAGCAACTGGTTAAAGAAAAGCAAGGTAAAATGATACATTAGCACACATTTTAGTATTATTTTAATTATCCAAATGGAATTAATTTGAATAAAATGATCAGATGAGAGGAAAAATTAAAAACATTTCATGTAAATATTCATGTCTTGCAAAATGACCTCATTAAAGTAACTGGTTTGGGGTAGGCAAGACTCCAATAAGTGAAGTGAACAGTAGACTTAAGTTCAAATGAAAAGAGAACATTTTTTTCTCTTAAATAGTTTATTGTCAAGTTGATTTCCATATAAAACCCAGTGCTCATCCCAACAAGTGCCCTGCTCCATGCCTATCACGGCCCTTCCCCTCTCCCCCACTTCTATCAGCCCTCAGTTTGTTCTCAGAACTCAGGAATCTCTCATGGTTTGCCTCTCTCCCTCTCCCCAAGTATTTTAACCCTTCTTCTCCCCCATGGTCCTCCGTTAAGTTCCTACTAATCCACATATACATGCAAACATATTTTATCTTTCCTCCTCTGCCTGACTTACTTCGCTAAGCATAACACCCTCAAGGTCCAT
>NW_027531179.1:667-876 GCF_008692635.1 Crocuta crocuta | reverse complement strand
TTACTTTAAAGTCCAGTTTGTCTGATATAAGTATGGTTACTCCAGGTTTCTTTTGACTTCCAGGAGCATGATAGATAGTTCTCCATCCCCTTACTCCCAATCTGAAGGTGTCCTCCAGTCTAAAATGCGTTTCTTGTAGACAGCAAATAGATGGATTTAGGTTTTTTTATCCATTCTGCTACCTTTGTGTTTTGACTGGAGCATTCAGC
>NW_027531179.1:0-355 GCF_008692635.1 Crocuta crocuta | reverse complement strand
TAGATAGGTCTGTGACCACTCTGATAGGTTTTCCTTTGTATGTTAGGGCCTTTTTCTCCTTAGCTGCTTTCAAAATTCTCTCTTTGTTCTTATATTTCGCCAGTTTCACTATGATATGTCATGCAGAAGATCAATTCAAGTTACATCTGCGGGGGGTTCTCTGTGCCTCTTGAATTTCAACATCTACCTCCCTCCCCAGGTTGGGGAAGTTGTCTGCTATAATTTGTTCCAGGACTCCTTCAGCACCTTTCCCTCTCTCTTCCTCTTCTGAGGTTCTTATGATACAGATATTGTTCCCTTTGATTGTATTGCTGAGCTCTCGAACTCTTCTTTCATGCTCCTGGATCAGTTTATC
>NW_027531178.1:316-991 GCF_008692635.1 Crocuta crocuta | reverse complement strand
AACGTTTATTTATTTTTGAGAGACAGAGTGTGACAGAATGTGAGTTGGGGGAGGGACAGAGAGAGAGGGAGACACAGAATCCAAAGCTGTCTCCAGGCTCTTGAGCTGTCAGCACAGAGCCTGGCACGGGACTCGAAGTCACAAACTGCGAGATTATGACCTGAGCCAAAGTCGGACACTTAACTGACTGAGCCACCCAGGTACCCCTCTTTTGAAAATATTTTCTAANTTTCTAATCAAATGATTCGATAGATGTACATAGGAATTTACCCTAGTTATATTTGAAATGGTGGAAAACTGGAAATTACTTAAATATGCATCCATAAGGTTTGATTGAATGTAACAGACTAATTCCATACATGGGTTAATATACCTTTAAAACTCTATGCATGCCTAGAAAGTTTCAGGCAACACTCAGGAAAAAAAGCTTGGTCCCCATAGAGAAAAGTGTTAACATAAGAAAGAACACCAAACACCTGTGTTGTTTTGGGGTCAAAATATCTTACACATGCCACTTGTGTTAGTCCAGAGCCTTCAAGGAACTGATGTTAAAACAGAATTCAACATGCAAGAAATTTATTAGGAGAAACCACTGTGAGAGAAAATGGGCATTCAGAAGAAACTGGGAGAGCCCTCAGACTAGGATTCTGGTCTGAACTAAAGGGAGGAAGAGAG
>NW_027531178.1:0-181 GCF_008692635.1 Crocuta crocuta | reverse complement strand
GGGAGGGGGCAGAGAGAAGGGGGACACAGAAACCAAAGCAGGGTCCCAGGCTCTGAGCTGTCAGCACAGAGCCCGACGTGGGCTTGAACTCATGGACCTCGACATAATGACCTGAACAGAAATCGGACACCCAACTGACTGAGCCACCCAGGAGCCCCTCAAGAAACAGACTCTCAACTAT
>NW_027531177.1:0-815 GCF_008692635.1 Crocuta crocuta | reverse complement strand
CCCTTACTTTCAATCTGAAGGTGTCCTTAGGTCTAAAATGAGTTTTTTGTAGAGGGCAAATAGATGGATTTTGGTTTTTTATCCATTCTGCTACCCTATGTCTTTTGATTGGGGCTTTTAGTCCATTTACATTCAGTGTTATTATTGAAAAATATGGGTTTAGAGTCATCGTGTCTTTTGTGGGATTCATGCTTGTGGGGGTGTCNGGGGTGTCTCTGGTATCTTGCGTTCATTGCGACATTTCCTTCATAGAGTCCCCCTCAGGATTTCTTGTAGGGCTGGTTTAGTGGTGACGAATTCTTTCCATTTTCGTTTATTTGGGAAGATTTTTCTCTCTCCTTCTATTCTGAATGACAGGCTTGCTGGATAGAAGATTATTGGCTGACTATTTTTTTCTGTTCATCACATTGAAGATTTCCTGCCATTTCTTTCTGGCCTGCCAAGTTTCAGTAGATAGGTCTGTAACCACTCTGATAGGTTTCCCTTGTATGTTAAGGCCCTTTTATCCCTAGACTCTTTCAGAATTCTCTCTTTGTCCTTAATATTTTGCCAGTTTCGTTATGATATGTCATGCAGAAGATTGATTCAAGTTACGTCTGAGGAGAGTTCTCTTTGCCTCTTGGATTTCAATGTCTGTTTCCTTCCCCAGATTGAGGAAGTTCTCTGCTGTAATTTGTTCAAGGACTCCTTCAGCGCCTTTCCCTCTCTCTTCCTCTTCTGGAATTCCTATGACACGGATGGATATTGTTCCATTTTATTGTATCGCTGAGCTCGAACTCTCCTTTCGTGTTCCTGGATCAGTTTATCTCTCTTTT
>NW_027531176.1:0-471 GCF_008692635.1 Crocuta crocuta | reverse complement strand
AACAAAATTGACAAACCTCTAGCCAGACTTCTCAAAAAGAAAACAGAGAGCATCCGAATAGACAAATCATGAATTGAATTTATTACAACCAACCCTTAGAAATACAATCAATTGTCAGGGAATACTATGAAAAATTATATGCCAAAAATTGGACAACTTAGAAGAAATGGACACATTCCTAAACACACACTCACTACCAAAATTCACACGGGAAGAGATAGAAAATCTGAAGAGAACCATAACTNAGAAGAAATCGAATCAGTTATCAAAAATCTCCCAACAAATAAGAGCCCTGGACCTGATGGCTTCCTGGGGAATTCTACCAGACATTTAAAACAGAATTAATCCCAATTCTTCTCAAGCTATTCCAAAAAACAGAAATCGAAGGAAGAATCCCTGACTCATTTTATGAAACCAGCATCACTATGATTCCCAAGCCAGACAGGGATCCAGCAAAAAAAGAGAACTACA
>NW_027531175.1:311-570 GCF_008692635.1 Crocuta crocuta | reverse complement strand
ATTTACATTTACAGAATGGACTCGTTGTGATTGTTTAAGCAATCTCGTGACCAGAGTTAATCAGGTCAGTGTTCTGCTGAACAAAGAGAGAAAAGAGAAAGAAGAAGAAAAAAAGAAAGGAAAAAAGGGAAAAAAAAGAAAAAAAAGAAAGAAAAAAGGAAAAAAACAAAAAAAAGGAAAAACAAGGGGAAAAAAAAGGGAGGAGGGCACCTCTCAGGCAGGGATGGGCGTGGTGTGATCCAATGCCTCAGGTGGGAGC
>NW_027531175.1:0-213 GCF_008692635.1 Crocuta crocuta | reverse complement strand
TGTCAACTCCCCGTACCGGGGGCGCAGCCGAAGTTGGTTGCACTCTTCAACCCAGGCCAGTTCCAATCTCCAAATCCCAGTCCGTGCGCCCCGCTGAAGTTGCCTTAGACACAGCTTCCCAGGCAGCCCCCTCAGGCAATTCCAGGCCCACTGCGGAGCTCTGGAGGTGGAGTCAGAATCGCTGTTTCCTTCTCTGGGTCAGGCTGGTGCGCA
>NW_027531174.1:0-1014 GCF_008692635.1 Crocuta crocuta | reverse complement strand
GAGAGAGAGGGAGACAAAGTGTGAGTGTGTGAGGGGAGAGAGAGAGGGAGACACAGAACCTGAAGCAGTCTCTAGGCTGTCAGCACGGAGCATGATGTGGGGCTCGAACTTGTAAACCATTAGATCACGACCTGAGCCGAAGTCGGATGCTTAGCTGACTGAGCCACCCAGGCATCCCCNAGGGGAGAGAGAGAGGGAGACACAGAACCTGAAGCAGTCTCTAGGCTGTCAGCACGGAGCATGATGTGGGGCTCGAACTTGTAAACCATTAGATCACGACCTGAGCCGAAGTCGGATGCTTAGCTGACTGAGCCACCCAGGCATCCCCAAAGAATTTATTTTTAAGTAATCTCCACACCGAAAGTAGGGCTTGAACTCAGGACCCTAGATTAAGAGTTGTGTTTACTACTGATTGAGCCAACTAGGCATCCCTGTATTTTCTTAACTTAAAAAAAGTAACAACTGCATATTATCAGAAAACAAAAACAAAAAAACAAAACCAAGTTGTTGCTCTTAAGTATGTTGGTGTTAAGTATGAGAGCAGGACACCTGAGTGGCTCAGTTGGTTAAACGTGAGACTTCGGCTCAGGTCATGATCTCATGGATCCATGAGCTCGGGCCCTGCATCAGGTTCTGTGCTGATAGCTCAGAACCTGGAGCCTGCTTAGGATTCCGTGTCTCCCTCTCTTTCTCTCTGCCCCTCCCCTGCTTGTGCGTGCGCTCTCTTTCTCTATCTCTCAAAAAAAAAAAAAATAAACTGAAAAAAATTTTTTTTAAAGTATGAGAACTTGCAGAGTAAGATCTTAAAGTGCATGTATCAAAATGTTACAGGAGTTTTCTCTGGGTGATGATATTAAGAGCTTCTTATAAAAAGTATCTTAAAAAACTGTCTTTAGTAAATTTTAAGCAGTTTGATCTTTTTTTTTTAAAGGCAGGCTTCTTTTTTTAAGTACAGTTTATTTATTTTTAAGACAGAGAGACGGAGCATGAGTGGGGGAGGGGCAGAGAGAGAGG
>NW_027531173.1:0-853 GCF_008692635.1 Crocuta crocuta | reverse complement strand
TGTAGTAGATGATGATTTTGTAAACTGTAAACATTTTTAGTGGGAGTTGGCTCTCATTGAAGCTCCCTCTCAATTCAAAGAACATTACTACAGAGACTTCTTACTTTTCATGAAAATATAATTATTTACATAGGTTCAAAGAGCATCTGCTATCTTTTTTACCAGGAAGTAATAGGATATATTAATTTTCCAACCAAGATCATACNGTACCTTGAGTGTGCATTTTTAAAATGATACTGATTTAATCAAGCATGAAAATCTATTAAGTAACAAGGATTGATTTCATATATAGAGTCAATGTTTTCAAAGTCTTTTCAAGAAAAGTGGTTTGGCAACTAGCTTATAGGATCTCGGTCTCATAGGGGCTGGAGAAGGTCAATTTCTGTCAGACAAGAGACAGTGTCCTAGACCTAGGATGTAATGGCAAGGAACTGATACTTTTACAAGTCCAATCCAAGATCCCTGGTAAAAATTTCTTGACAGAGTTCTTTGGACGTAATTCACTAAATGGTGTGTGAAACTCACAATTAATTATTATTCTTGTTGCACCTCCAAAAAAAATCCAGCCAATCATAATAAGACCAGTTTTTTTTTTGTCATCAAGAATAATCTTGGGAGAAATTCACAAATGTGTAGCAATTAAACACGACCCTAAATAATTAAAAGGAAAAAGAAGAAATCACAAGGGAGATTAAGATATGATTTGAGATGATTACAAATAAAAGCACAACACACCAAAGCATATGGGAAACTGCTAAAGTAGTACTTAAAAAGAATATATACGGTAAAAATGCCCATATTAAAAAAAGAAGAAAGATTTCAAATCAATAACATAAATTTCCACCTTCAGAAA
>NW_027531172.1:0-554 GCF_008692635.1 Crocuta crocuta | reverse complement strand
GGCGGTTTCCCACCAGTGTTGAGTATATACACTCAATGGGTACTTCCTTACAAGCGTTTCTACACATAACAATCTTAGCGAAACAAATTTGTAACAGAATGCTGAATTCCGGGGAGCTATGTTTCACAGGATTGAGAACACGGCTCTTTCCTCATGGTTTTCGCCCATGTATTNTTTCGCCCATGTATTCCTGCATTAATCACTTAGTGAAAGATGATGACAGTTGAACGAAGCGTTCTCCACGGTGTTCTTTCACAGTGTTAGCTTTATACTACTGAATTTATACTCCCAGGCCTGTGTTTTCAAACAGTAAGAACATAGTGAAACAGCCTGCTAAGTGAATGCTTTATGCTGCAGAGAGTTCTTTCACAGAGCCGAACACCCTGCACTCCTTCATTGGTTCCAGCATGGGTTTTCAATAACTGTCAACCTATGGAATCATGATCGTAGATGAATGATGCGTTCCCCAATGTATTGTTCCACACAAATGAGTATACACACTCCATGGGTGTTGTGGACAAAATGACACAAAGACAAGACACACAAAAGACAGA
>NW_027531171.1:0-548 GCF_008692635.1 Crocuta crocuta | reverse complement strand
AAAGTGAGGGAATAAAGAAACATTTATCATGCCAATAATGTCAAAGCCACTAGCAATACTTATATCAGACCAAGTAGATTTTAAAACCAAGGCTGTACTTTTGTACCCTGTGTGTAAATACCTAATAGTGAAATTGCATGCTCCCCATGTATGAAGCAGCATTACCAACAAGAGCCAAATTATGGAGAGAGCCCAAATATCCATCAACTGATGAAGGTATAAAGAAGTTGTGGATTATGTTCACACNCACACACACACACACACACACAAATATATGTACAATGGAATATTACTCAGCCATCAACACGAATGAAATCTTGCCATTTGCAATGATGGGGATGCAGCTAGAATGTATTAGCCTAAGCAAAATACGCCAATCAGAGAAAGACACATATATGATTTCACTCATGTAGAATTTAAGAAGCAACAAAGATGAAAATATGGTAAGGGGGAGGGAAAACAGAAGATGGGAAACAAACAAGAGACTCTCAATGATAGAGAAAAAATTGAGGGTGGATGGAGGGAGATGGGTGGGGATGGGCTAGATG
>NW_027531170.1:0-485 GCF_008692635.1 Crocuta crocuta | reverse complement strand
TTCTGCTGTGATATTTATTATTTCTGTTCTTCTGCTGGACTTGGGGTTTCTTTGCTGTTCTGATTTTAGTTCCTTTAGGTGTGCTGTTAGACTTTGTTTTGGGGATTTTTCTTGTTTCTTGAGATAGGCCTGGATTGCAATGTATTTTCCTCTTAGGACTACCTTTGCTGTATCCCAAAGGGTTTAAACTGTCGACTTTNTTAAACTGTCGACTTTTCATTTTCATTTGTTTCAGTATATTTTTAAATTTCTTCTTTAATTGCTTGGTTGACCCATTCATTCTTTAGTAGGATGTTCTTTAACCTCCATGCGTTTGGAGGTTTTCCATACTTTTTCCTGTGGTTGATGTCAAGTTTCAAAGCATTGTGATCTGAAAATGTGTATGGTATGATCTCAATTCTTTTACATTTATTGCAGGCTGTTTTGTGACCCAGTATGAGATCTATCTTGGAGAATGTTCCATGTGCACTCGAGTAGAATGTGTA
>NW_027531169.1:0-452 GCF_008692635.1 Crocuta crocuta | reverse complement strand
TGTGAGAAAATGATCTAGTTTCATTCTTCTGCATGTTGCTGAAATGGACAAATTCCTAAACACACACTCCCTACCAAATTTCACATGGGAAGAGATAGAAAATCTGAACAGACCCGTAACTAGTGAAGANGAAAATCTGAACAGACCCGTAACTAGTGAAGAAATCGAATCAGTTATCAAGAATCTCCCAACAAATAAGAGCCCTGGACCGGATGGCTTTCCTGGGGAATTCTACCAGCCGTTTAAAACAGAATTAATACCCATTCTTCTCAAGCTATTCCAAAAAATAGAAATCGAATGAAAATTCCCAGACTCATTTTATGAAGCCAGCATCACTTTGATTCCCAAGCCAGACAGAGACCCAGCAAGAAAAAGAGAATGATAGGCCAATATCCTTGATGAATACGGATGCAGAAATCCTCCACAAGGTACTTGCAAATCAAATGCAACAG
>NW_027531168.1:0-501 GCF_008692635.1 Crocuta crocuta | reverse complement strand
CTTCCTCTTCTGGAATTCCTATGATATGGATATTGTTCTGTTTGAGTGTATCACTGAGCTCTCGAACTCTCCTTTCATGTTCCTGGATCAATTTATCTTTTTCTCAGTTTCTTCTTTTTCTATAATTGTGTCTTCTAAATCACTTATTCTCCTTTCTACCTCTTCAATCCTTGCATTGGACACCTCCAGTTTATTATGTATCTCATTNTGTATCTCATTTATCGCATTTTTAAACTCATCATAACTATTTTTAAGCTCCATAATGTTTGTAGTCATTGTTTCTCTGATGTCCTCCATGCTTTTTTCAAGCCCAGCGATTAATTTTATTATTGTTCTAAATTCTTGTTCAGTTATGTTGATTATATCTGTTTTGAGCAGTTCTTTAGCTGTCAGTTCTTCCTGGAATTTCTTTGAAGGAGAGCTCTTTCGTTTTATCATTTTGTTTAGCTTTCTATCTCTTGTTTATTTTAAAAGCTTTTTATGCACTCTGCACCTGTGAGC
>NW_027531167.1:0-557 GCF_008692635.1 Crocuta crocuta | reverse complement strand
CATTCCTCCCCCTGGGGAATGGTGAGAGTCATAATTTTTGCCTCTAGTTTTTTTTTGGAGGGTCAGAGCAGCCTGTCCCTGGGAATTGAAAGTGATTTGGGCCTGTAGTTTTCCTAGTAGGTCACGGCCCATTAGAGCCACGGGGCAGTCAGGGAGGTACAGAAATTCATGGATGACTTCATGGCCACCTAAACTGCATCGTCGAGGTAACAGGAAGGGACGACGTATCTGATCGCCTGTGGCCCCCACAATGGTGGCTTGTCGCCGTGAGAGGGGGCCCNGGTCACAGCTGAGTGCTCTGCTCCAGTATCTACCATAAAGTCAATGGGTTGGCCCCACACCTTCATTCTGACCAGGGGCTCCCGGGGGCCTAGCAAAATAGAGCCCGGTCTGTCCTAGTCCTCCTCATAGTCCTCCATGGTGGCTAGCCCCACAAAATCATTCTTGGGGGCCCTATGAGGCTGCGGGGCCAGTTGGTACCAGCGCTGGACCACATGGCCCCCTTTTTTCCGCTTAGAACCTTGCTGAGAATCATCTGGTAGCTGGGGGCACTCACT
>NW_027531166.1:392-562 GCF_008692635.1 Crocuta crocuta | reverse complement strand
TATAAAAGTTTTAGAAATGTTTTCTCCTGCAAAAAAAACCAAAAGAACAAAAAAACACTATCACGAAAGTCAAAAGGCACACCATAGTAAAGGAGGAAAATATTAGAAAATCATATATTTGAGGAAGGTCTGGTATCAGAATATAGGAAGAACTCTTACAACAAAAATAC
>NW_027531166.1:0-252 GCF_008692635.1 Crocuta crocuta | reverse complement strand
AGATACCATTTCACACCTACTAGGAAGGTACTAAGTCTTAAAAATGGGGAGAGACGTCCAGGATGGCAGTCGAAGAGGACATGAACTTAACCTCTGTCCGTGGACACACTGAATTTATAGCTACGTATGGATTGTTTCCCTCTAAAAAGATCTGAAAACTAGATGAACTGCTGTCCACAATGAAGGATAAAAGGACCACCTTGAGACAGGTAGGAGGGAGACACACACACACACACACACACACACACACAC
>NW_027531165.1:0-520 GCF_008692635.1 Crocuta crocuta | reverse complement strand
CAGTTAAGCATCCAACTTCGGCTCAGGTCATGATCTCACAGTCCGCGGGTTCGAGCCCCGCGTTGGGCTCTGTGCTGACAGCTTAAAGCCTGGAGCCTGCTTCCGATTCTGTGTGGGTGTGTGTCTCCCTCTGCCCGCCTCCTGCNACACTCTGTTTCTGTCTCTCTCAAAAACACACAAACATTAAAATGTTTAGTCTCATTTGAACAATTCACTCAGTTCCATGTAATGAATTCTTGTTCTGCTGGATCTCAGGTGAGGTGGCCACTTCTGGACTCAAGAGTACTAGAAATTGTCTGTCCACTAGCTCGGTCTGAGGGTCAGCTGATCTCAGCTCAGAACCCTTGTACTCAAGTGAAGAAACAGAGGCATCAGAAGCATAGAACCTGGTACTGTTCTTTCCCTCAAGGCTTTGGGTCGGCCCTTTGTGGCCTGCAGGTTTGGCCTGAGACTTCAGGCCATTGTAGGAAAGCAGAAACTTGGGGCGCCTGGGTGGCTCAGTCGGTTAAGTGTCCGACTT
>NW_027531164.1:0-542 GCF_008692635.1 Crocuta crocuta | reverse complement strand
ACATTTTAGAGAGTGGTCATGCTTTATGATAATTAGATGGCAATAATTGCTTTGTAGAAATTAGATAGGAAAGAGAATTAGAATTGCAATAGAATCCATGAACCGTGAGAGCATGACCTAAGCGAAAGTCGTACGCTTAACCAACTAAGCCACCTAGGTGCCCCTGTTTGTTGTGAGTTTTGATTACTGATTCAATTTCTTTGCTGGTACTTGGTCTGTTCAAATGGTCTATTTCTTCTTGTTTCCATTTTGGNGGTAGTTTTAGGAATTTAGGAATTTATCTATTTCTTCTAGGTTGTTCAATTTGTTGCCATAAAGTTTTTCACAATATTCTCTTATAATTGTAATTCTGTTCTTATTTTTTCTATCGTTTGTGATTTTTTTTTCTCATTAAACTTTTCTTTTAATGGGTCTCAAAATTCTGTGACAGATTTTTGGTCAAGTTGTTTCCATTAAAAAGTATTGATTTTAAAAACTAGTAACTTAAAACTGCCACCCACAAAAACAAATGGTCCACAAAACATTCTCCTTTCCTTCTGAAG
>NW_027531163.1:0-541 GCF_008692635.1 Crocuta crocuta | reverse complement strand
TTGTTCTCAGTATTCAAAAGTCTTTCATGGTTTGCTTCTCTCCCTTCCCCCCACTATTTCCACCCATCTTCTCCCCCTTGGTCTTCCGATAAATTCCTCCTAATCCTCCTATATGTGCAAACATATGATATTTGTCCTTCTCTGCCTGACTTATTTCGCTCGGCATAACACCCTCAAGGTCCATCCACCTTGCTACACATGGCCAGATTTCATTGTTTCTCATTGCCATGGAGTATTCCATGGTATACATAAACCACATCTTCTTGATCCATTCATCTGTTGATGGACACTTAGGCTCTTTCCATGTTTTGGCTATTGTGGAGAGTGTTGCTATGAACATTGGNACATGTGCCCCTATGCCTCAGCGTTTCTGTATCCCTTGGGTAAATTCCTAGCAGTGCTATTGCTGGGTCATAGGGGAGTTCTATTGTTAGTTTCCTGAGGAACCTCCTCACTGTTTTCCAGACGGGGCTGTACCATTACATTCCCACAAACCGTGTAGGAGGGTGCCCGTTTCTCCACTTCCTCGCCAGCATCTAGA
>NW_027531162.1:0-457 GCF_008692635.1 Crocuta crocuta | reverse complement strand
GCAAAAAGGTTTCGCTTATTCTTTCCATTTAAACTTTCAAATAGACTTTATGTTGTTTACGATAACAGGTGCATAATAAAATTGAGGCTTCCAATGCACGGACTGAAGAGACAGAGAGAATTGGTGTATAGGAAGTCAAAATTATAGAAAAAGAGGAAGCCGGGAAAAAGAGAGATAAACGGATCCAGGAACACGAAAGGAGAGTTGAAGAGCTCAGCGATACAATCGAAGAGAACAATATCCATATCGTACTAATTCCAGAAGAGGAAGAAAGACGGAAAGGTGCTGAAAGAGTCCTTGAACAAATGATAGCAGAGAACTTCCCTAATCTGGGGAAGGAAACAGACATTGAAATCCAAGAGGCACAGAGAACCCCCCCCCCCCAGACCCAACTTAAATTGATCCTCTGCACGATATACCATAGTGAAACTGGTAAAATATAAGGACAAAGAGAGAA
>NW_027531161.1:0-736 GCF_008692635.1 Crocuta crocuta | reverse complement strand
TTAAAGGGGTGCCTAAGTGTATCAGTGGATTAAGCATCTGACTTTAGCTCAAGTCACATCTCCCGGTTCGTGGGTTCAAGCCCCATATCGGGCTCTGTGATGACAGCTGGAGCCTGTTTCAGATTCTGTGTCTCCCTCTCTCTCTGCCCCTGCCCCAGTTGAGTGCGCGCTCTCCCTCTCTCTCAAAAATAAACAAACATTCAAAAAAATAATAAAAGCATTTTAAAAGAGAGAAAGAAAGAGACGGGAAAGAAGGCCTAGCTGGCTAGGAACCAGGAGGGACAGTTCCTGAGGTTAAATGTACAATCTCAGCAGTCGACTAAAGACACAAGACGCAAAGAAAGGTTTGAAATCACACTGTGNATGACACCCCGTGACCGGCCTAGGCCCTCCCGTGCTGATTGTGAGGTGACGTCGCATGTCGACGAGTTTCTAGGGAAAGGCCCGAAGTGCTGGAACCATGTGATCACAAAAGGGAGACCAAGCATAGACTTGTGTGTCAAGTAAAGACCCATCGGAGGTGACTCGGGTACCATGTCACAGCACTTGCAGGAGGGAGCAGGCCACTGTGGTAATCTACGCTACGTAACCGATCACTCAGACTTGGCAGCCTAGAGCAACACCCGTTTATGCCAACATCGCTGAGTACGGATCACATGCTCGCTCTGTCCAGACTGTGTTTGTTGTCTTAGTATGCCTCGTAGGTTTTTGTTCAGAGCTGGGCACGATGTCCGCG
>NW_027531160.1:0-865 GCF_008692635.1 Crocuta crocuta | reverse complement strand
ATGGGTAGAGATATCTATGGGTCAGCTGAATATATATTCAGAAAAGGTATGTGGGTTGGGTATGAATATTTGGGAGTTAACTGAAGCCTTGAGAGTACTCAAATTGCCCATAAATTTCATATAAATCTGAAAAGAAGAGGAGCAGATAAGTAAATCGATTTGAGGAGCTATGACTTTTGCTCAAAGCTACCTTTAGATTTCTAAGGGACGTAGGGCGCATGTAGGGTGTTAGCAGCTCTTTAAAATGGAGAGAAAGTGAAAAAGACACTATTGACAAAAATATTAAAAGAGGGCATAGAACTTTTTACTTTTTCCAGTGTGGATGTATACCATTTAGATCAGAGAGAAATAGGTGAATGTGTAAAAAGCATAACTTGGCACTTGTCCCAGATACAATAAATTTCTGGTAGCGGAGTCAAGTTATTTCACAAACTACAGTGATAGTTTCTTTATAACTGATTTGAAAGGAAAGATTTGCAGAAGATATCCTGAAGAGATACATTTTGATGAACTAAAGATTTTGAATAATTAAAAAGTCATTCCTCNCAGACAAAAGTCTTATATTTTTGGTTAGCTTTATTGAGGTGGAAACTACCTAAAATAAAATTTGCCAATTTTAATAGTACAATTTCATGAATTAAAAAATATATAAGGTCATTCAATCAGTATGTTAGCCATAGTATGGGACATTTTTCTTAAAAAAATTTTAATGTTTTTTCACTGTGGAGAGAGAGTGTGAGAGAGAGAGCAGGGGAGGGGCAAAGAGAGAAGGAGACACAGGCTCCAGGCTCTGAGCTGTCAGCACAGAACCTTACACAGAGATCAAACTCACGAACTGTGAGATCATGACCTGAGCCAAAGTCAG
>NW_027531159.1:338-534 GCF_008692635.1 Crocuta crocuta | reverse complement strand
TCCGTTTGATTGTATCGCTGAGCTCTCGAACTCTCCTTTCATGTTTTTGGATCAGTTTTCTCTCTTTTTCTCAGCTTCCTCTTTTTCTGTAATCGTGTCTTCTAAATCACATATTCTCCTTTCTGCCTCTTCAATCTGTGCATTGGACGCCTCCATTTTATTATATATCTCATTTATAACATTTTTCAATTCATCA
>NW_027531159.1:0-236 GCF_008692635.1 Crocuta crocuta | reverse complement strand
TGTTGTTCTAAATTCTTGTTCAGTTATGTTGCTTATATCTGTTTTGAGCAGTTCTCTAGCTGTCATTTCTTCCTGGAGTTTCTTTGGAGGAGAGTTCTTCTGTTTCATCATTTTGGTTAGCTTTCTGTCTCTTGTTAATTTTAAAAGCTTGTTATGCTCTCTGCCCCTAGGGGGGCTGCTGTATTAAAGCGGGCTCTTTGACTGTCCAGGGCCTCTCTGTTCAGGAAGTGTTCTTT
>NW_027531158.1:0-713 GCF_008692635.1 Crocuta crocuta | reverse complement strand
GGTGTAATTTTGGTTGAGATTGCATTGAATGTGTAGATTGCTTTGAGTAATAATGACATTTTCATAATATTTATTTTTCTGATCCATGGGCATGGAATATTTTTCCATTTCTTAGTGTCTTATTCAATTTCCTTCATAAGTTTTCTATAGTTTTCATCATACACATCTCTTATATCTTTGGTTAGGTTTATTCCTAGGTATTTTATGGTTTTTTGTGCAAATGTGAATGCGATCAGTTTCTTGATTTCTCTTNTTGCTTCATTTTTGGTGTATAAAAATGCAACCGATTTCTGTACGTTGATATTGTACCTTGCAACTTGCTGAACTCATGGATCAGTTCTGTTAGGCTTCTGACTGATTTCTGGTGCTAAAACTTCCAGCGCTGTGTTAAACAACGGTGGTGAGAGTGGATATCCTTGTCGTGTTCCTGATCTCAGGGGGAAAGCTCTCCATTTTCCCCCACTGAGGATGATGTTAGCTGAGGGCTTCTCATAAATGGCTTTTAAGATGTTTATGTAATTTCCTTCTATCCTGACTTTCTTGAGGGTCTTTATTAAGAAGTGATGCTGTATTTTCTCAAATGGTTTTTGTGCATCTATTGACAGGATCATATGTTTTTTTATCTTTTCTTTTGTTAATATGATGTATCACATTGGTGATTTGTAAAAATTGAACCAGCCTTGTAACCCAGGAATGAATCCCACTTGATCTTG
>NW_027531157.1:0-2007 GCF_008692635.1 Crocuta crocuta | reverse complement strand
GGGTGTTATATGGAAACCACTTGACAATAAACTATTTAAGAAAAATTAAAAAAAAAAAAAGAAATGGGGGGGTCTATGATATGTGCTCAATAGAGTGATAAAAAAGCAATAGAGATCTGGATAAAGATAAAGATTAAGCAGGTCATTACTTTAGCCAAGTTTTGGGAAACCATAGCTAAATATACTAAAAACATGCTGCATGACTTCAGTGGCATGTTGATCAAGCTTCTTAAGTTGTCCCCAGGTAATATCATTTGCCTTGGTCGTTCATGGGCATGGTCTTCCTTGTTGTCCTTGTAAGGATAAATTAGCCATTAGAGAAAGAGGGGTGAAGGGCCGATCTTTCCAACTTATGGTACAGTTTAATCAGACGGGCAGGTGCCCAGGGCGGTCCTGATGGGAGAGGAACACATGATATAGCCTTCCCTGTGTTATCAGTTCATCAGGTCCTTACCACAAACTATCACCTTGTATGTCTTTGAGTAAAACTTTGGTTCATATAGTCAATCCAGGAGATGGTGTAAAATGTCATTTGGCAGCTGTTAGGCCATGGAAATCACAATTTAAAACATTTAGAGTGTATAAGGATTTATGTGGTGAATTCCAAGGGGAGGCACTGTGTGTGTTCCCCCCCCCTTTTTTTGTTTATGAAGCATTGCTTTTAAAGTGGCATGTGTACATCCTATTATAGCTTACACAGTAGGGTTATACAGTTGGTTGTTAGCAAAACTTAGCTCCTTTACCATTGAGAAGTTTTAACTATGTAATCAAAGGCCTGATCAAAGCTTTGGTTTTCCTCACAGAGAAAAGAGGAGTAAAAATCTTGTTTACATTTTCTTATCAAAAGCATATCAATAGTCCAAGAAGACTTGGCATTTTTAACAGAGATAAAAGCAGAATTTCAGTTTTATACCTGTGTACTTTTAAAACCCATTCGATGGCAAGCTTAGCCCATCCTTATGCACATAAAATTCCTATCGAAAGATTTCCCTTCATGAACCTTCTATAACTTTCCTTTGCGTTCAAATTTTGTCCCAAGTCATTTCTCTCCAAAGAAAATTACACTCTTTTACCTTTAGGAAAAAATATATTTCCATTCCTTACATATTTCTTACATATCTCCTACTTTCCTACATACAGAATTG
Source organism: Crocuta crocuta (assembly GCF_008692635.1). Classification (NCBI taxonomy): domain Eukaryota; kingdom Metazoa; phylum Chordata; class Mammalia; order Carnivora; family Hyaenidae; genus Crocuta; species Crocuta crocuta. Next base: position 862 of record NW_027531157.1, on the reverse strand, counting down.
CTTTCCTTCTTCCCACCAGTCTTAATTACATTTTGCAGAATTTTATCTCTTAAAAACCTTAGACTTCAATGAACACTTGGTAACCAATTGAAAACTGTTACACCGGAATTTTTTTTTAATGGTAAATTTATCAATAAGCACAATGCAGGTTTTTCGTAGTAAAGTCTTAATTAAGTGCAAAGCATGTTTACCAGACCCAAAACGACTTAGTTGCTCTGCAATAACCCAAAAGAACAAACCTACATCTAGTGATCAGTGCTTTAGCTTTTTATCTCAATAGATATCTAATGACTTCAGTCCCAGTTAGCATGGAAACAAAACTTTAAAGTTTCAGTTTACCAAAGACTTTGAAAGTGATCTTATATACCATGAAAACTTTGAGACAGAATTAACTGTTATTCTAAGTCATCCTTTGGCTAACAAATTGCAACAGAGGTAACGTGAGATTGTTTGGCCTTTAGCAAACCTAGGTAGAAAAAAACGTTTTTGTTTTTTTTTAATTTAATGCTGATAAACAGGTCTATCTCAAACCAACAAACTTAGATTAGTTTCAACACTGAATACATTCTACCTGTGTCCACTTAAAAGATAATTTGTTAGGGGCGCATAGGTGGCTCCGTCCATTAAGCATCTGACTTCAGCCTAGGTCATGATATTACCAGTCCTGAGTTTGAGCCCTGTGTTGGGCTATGTGCTGACAGCTCAGAGCCTGGAGCCTGCTTCAGATTCTGTCTATCTGTCTGTCTGTCTGTCTGTCTGTCTGTCTGTCTGTCTCTCTCTCTCCTTCTCCCCCACTCACATTCTGTCTCTTTCTCTCATAAATAAAATAGGAATTAAAAGATAATTTGTTGTACCCCATTGT
>NW_027531156.1:0-469 GCF_008692635.1 Crocuta crocuta | reverse complement strand
GAGGCCGGGTTCCTGTCTGAGTGGACGCGGAGCCACCGCCTCCCCAATCCTCCACAGCGGGTCCTGACGAGGCGGGGCTTCTGCCAGCGTGGACTCGGACCCCGTCCTCTGGAAGCTTTCAAAGGGGGTCCCGAGGAGAACCGGTTCCTGTCCCTGTGACCGCTGCTCTATGTCCCCTCAAAGCCCCCACAGCGGGTCCTAAGGAGACCCAGCTCCGGTCCCTGTGGCCACNCACGTCCCCCCGTATCCCGCACAGCGGGGCCAGAGGAAGCAGAGCTACCCTCAGCGCGGGAGGCGGGCTGCGTGTGCGCGTGCGCGCTGGCGTCAGGAAGCAGCCTCCTCCGCCCAGTGCAGGCGGTACCGGAAGTGCAGGACACGCTGGGCTAACTGATCCGTGGAGGCAGCGCCCCCTCCTGGCCGCCATCCAGGAAACGTCTGATTTAAATTTTTTTATATTTCTTTATTTTTT
>NW_027531155.1:0-850 GCF_008692635.1 Crocuta crocuta | reverse complement strand
AAGTCCACTTTCTTCCCTTCCCTTCCTTTCTTCTCTGGAACTCCCTGCAGCTACCTTCTGCCTGTCCCTACCTCTGACTTAATCCCCCAGGGCCACTCATCCACTCCAGCCAATGTCAGGGTGACCTCCAGCTGCTGGCCTGTGCCCTGGCCATCCCTCAGNCTCAGTGAGGAAACTGGAAGAGGATTACGGAGTTCACAGGACTGATGAAGACATCTCTGGTCCCTAGAGCCCTCCTCACATGGTGCTGTGTGGGGAGGGCTGACCTCCTGGGCCAGGGTCTGACTCCATGTGTGGCCTCCTCACACACGCCATCTCCCACAGTCACTGCTGGTCCCTCCTCCTTACCCACCATTAGAAGTCAGCCATATCGTAGAGACAGACACCTGCCTGTCTGACCCTGAGGCACCAGGGAGTCAGTGAACATTTCTCTGATAAATGAGCACAAACACCCCTGAAATCTAGATATAAGAAGTTCCCGCCACCCCATAAAACTCCCTTGGGCTCCCCTGCACAAAGGGTGATCTCGCTACTATCCTCCACCACCACCATTTCTGTCAGTTTGTTTCCTGTGTGTACAGAAACCCCACTGTCTGCAGTGATGGGGCGTGACGAGACTAGGTCCTCCTAGAAGCAGGTGCTGACACAGAGACAGAACGGTGGAGGGTTATTAAGGGACATAGAAAGGACAAAGTGTAGGGGGCAGGGTGTGTAGGGAAAGCATTCAGGCAGAGCTGACACACCTTTTAAAAATTATATAATCACTGTAGTCAGTCACCTTGCACAGTCCTCTTCAAATTTCTGGATCAGTGAGATTTAAGAGATTTTGGTTAAGTTCCCTATGATCTTA
>NW_027531154.1:0-909 GCF_008692635.1 Crocuta crocuta | reverse complement strand
CAGGTGGTTCTGGCGAGTCGAGCAGGTGGTTCCGGCGTGCTCGGCAGGTGCTTCCGGTGTCATTGGCATGTGGTTCTGGCATGTCTGAGAGGTGGTTCCGGCATGCCTGACAGGTGATTCCGGAGTGTTCGCCAAGCGGTTCTGGCATAGGCGGCAGGTGATTTTGCCATGTCCAGAATGTGGTTCCAGCGAGTCGAACATGTGGTTCCGGCGTGTCCGGCAGGTGTTTCCGGTCTGTCCAGCAGGTGGTTCTGGGGTGTCCGGCATGAGGTTCTGGCACGTCTGAGAGGTGGTTCCGGCCGGCCCGACATGCGTTTCCGGAGTGTCCGCCACGTGGTTCAGGCACGTCTGAGAGGTGGTTCCAGCATGCCCGGCAGGTTTTCCCGGAGAGTCCTCCAAGTGGTTCTGGCGTAGCCCGCAGGTGATTTTGGTGTGTCCGGCAGGTTGTTCCGTTCTGTCCGATAGGTTGTTCCGGCATGTCCAGCACGTGCTTCTGGCACTTCTGAGAGGTGGTTCTGGCATGCCGGGCAGGTTATTCCGGAGTGTCCGGTAAGTGGTTCTGGTGTAGCCGGCAGTTCATTTTGGCGTGTCTGGCACATGGGTCCTGCGAGTCGAGCAGGTGGTTCCGGCGTGCTCGGCAGGTGGTCCAGGCATTTCCAGCAGGTGGTTCCAGTCTGTNTTTCTGGTGAGTCCAGCAGGTGGCTCCGGCGTGCTCGGCAGGTGGTTCTGGCATGTCTGGCAGGTGGTTCCGGCGAGTTGAGCAGCTGGTTCCAGCCTGTCCGTCAGGTTAGGGTTAGGGATAGGGTTAGGGTTACGGTTAGGGTTAGGGTTTAGGGTTTGGGGTTAGGGGTTAGGGTTAGGGGTAGGGTTAGGGTTAGGGTTACGGTTGGGTTAGGGTTTAGGGTTAGG
>NW_027531153.1:0-511 GCF_008692635.1 Crocuta crocuta | reverse complement strand
TTCTTAGTGGACACATCCCCAAAGGCAAGGGAATCAAGAGCAAAATGAACTTTTGGGACCTGATCAAGATAAAAAGCTTCTGTACGGCAAAGGAAACAATCTATAAAAGTAATAAGGAACTGACGGAATGGGAAAAGAGTTGCAAATGACATATCAGATAAAGAACTAGTATCCAATATCTATAAGGAACTCACCAAACCCCACACCCGAAAAACAAACAATNACAAACACTCCAGTGAAGAAATGGGCAGAAGATATGAACAGACACTTCTCCAAAGAGGACATCCAGATGGCCAACAGACACATGAAACGATGCTCAAAGTCACTCCTCATCAGGGAAATACAAATCAAAACCACGCTGAGATACCACTTCACGCCGATCTGAGTGGCTAAAATGAGCAAATAAGAGGACTTTAGATGTTGGCGAGGATGTGGAGAAATGGGCACCCTCCTACACTGCTGATGCAAATGTAAACTGGTGCAGCCCCTCTGGAAAACAGTGTGGAGGATC
>NW_027531152.1:0-363 GCF_008692635.1 Crocuta crocuta | reverse complement strand
TCTAAGTTGTCCAATTTGTTGGCATATAATTTTTCATACTATTCCATGATAATTGCTTGTATTTCTGTGGGGTTGGTTATTNAGCGCAATGTACTTTCCTCTTAGGACTGCCTTTGCCACATCCCATAGAGTCTGGATTGATGTATTTTAATTTGTTTCCATATATGTTTTCATTTCTTCTCTAATTTCCCGATTGGCCCATTCATTCTTTAGTAACGTATTCTTTAACCTCCATGTTTTTGGAGGTTTTCCAGACTTCTTCCTGTGATTGATTTCAAGCTTCAAAACGTTATGATCTGAGAGTGTGCATGGAATGATCCATTTCTTTTATATTTATTGAGGGCTGCTTTATGTCCCAGTATG
>NW_027531151.1:0-491 GCF_008692635.1 Crocuta crocuta | reverse complement strand
TGGGAATCAAAGTGATGCTGGCTTCAAAGAATGAGTCCGGAAGTTTTCCTTATATTTCTATTTTTTGGAATAGCTTGAGAAAAATGGGTATTAACTCTGATTTAAATGTCTGGAAGAATTCCCCAGGGAAGCCATCTGCCCCAGGGCTCTTATTTGTGGGGAAATTTTGATTCCATTTCTTCACGAGTTATGGGTCTATTAATATTTTGTATCTCTTCCCATTTAAATTTTGGTAGTGTGTGTGATTAGGAATTTGTCCATTTCTTCTAGGTTGTCCAGTTTGTTGGCACATAATTTTTCATAGTATTACCTGATAATTGCTTGCATTTATGAGGGATTGGTTGTAATAAATCCATTTTCAATCATNTTTTCATTCATGATTTTGTCTATTTGGGTGCTCTCTTTTTTTTTTTTTTTTTTTTTGGAAAAGCCTAGGTAGAGCTTTCTCAATTTTGTTTATTTTTTCAAAAAACCAACTCTTGATTTCATTG
>NW_027531150.1:0-777 GCF_008692635.1 Crocuta crocuta | reverse complement strand
GGTTGTTCTTCTAAACACTTTTTTAAAAGTTTTTATATAAATTCCCGTTAACATACAGTATACTATTAGTATCAGGTTGTACAATATAAGGGATTCAACACTTCCATACAACACCCGGTGCCCATCATGACAAGTGTACTCCTTCAGTCCCATCTTCTATTTCACCAATTCCCCCACTCGCTATTGCTCCCATTTTGGTAACCATCTGTGTATTCTCTGTAGTTAAGAGTCCCTTTCTTGCTTTGCCTCTCTTTTTCCCCTTGGCTTATTTGTTTTGTTTCTTAAATTCTACATATGAGTGAAATCATATGGTATTTGTCTTTCTCTGACCTATTTTGCTTAGCATCACACTCCCTAGCTCCAACCACATTGTTGCAAGTGGCAAGATTTCGTCCTTTTGTATAGCTGAGTAATATTCCATTGTATGTATATAGCACCTGTTGTGAGCTATGTACTCTGAGAGTAAATTCTGAATTGCAGACATCAGAACACATAGGCAGTAAATTATTTGTACAAACTAAATTGCTTTACAGTGAACTGTGAACATGCATGTTCCTGGAGCATTATCTCTTCTTGAAATCCCTATCCTCCTCTTCTTCATCAGCCATCATCTTCATTGTCTTTTCAGCTAAAGTTTATTGAGTTCCACCAAATGTGTATTCCTAGAATTGGTACCATAAGAATATAGATTGTTGCACTTTAGCAACAATCTATATTTTTTAGATCTACACACTTTTAGCAGTGTGTAATGTAGTATGGAGAAGATGGACGAATAGC
>NW_027531149.1:0-2080 GCF_008692635.1 Crocuta crocuta | reverse complement strand
CTTTACCCATTTGTGAATCCATGGACATTTACATTTGGGCTCTTTTCATAATATGGCTGTTGTTGATAGTGCTGCTATAAACATTGGGATCCATGTGCTCTTTCAAATCAGCAATTTTGTATCCTTTGGGTAGATACCTCGTAGTTCAATTGCTGGGTTGTAGGTTAATTAATTAATTAATTAATTTTGAGGAACCTCCATAGTGTGATCCAGAGTGGCTGCATCAGTTTGCATCCCCACCCATAGTGCAAGAGGGTTCCTGTTTCCCCACACGCTTGCCAACATCTATTGTTTCCTGAGTTGTTAACTTTAGACATTCTGACAGATGTGAGGTAGTATCTAATTGTGGTTTTGATTTATATTTCCCTGATGATAAGTGATGATAAGCATCTTTTCATGTGTCTTTTAGCCATCTGGATGTCTTTTTTGGAGAAGTGTCTGTTCATGTCTTTTGCCCATTTCTTAACTGGATTACTGAATTTTGGGGGTGTTGAGTTGATAAGTTCTTTATAGATTTTGGGTACTCTTTATCCAATATGTTATTTGCAAATATTTCTTCCCATTCAGTTGGTTGCCTTTTAATTTCATTGATTTTTTTCCTTCACTATGTAAAGGCCTTTTATCTTGATGAAGTCCCAATAGTTCATTTTTACTTTTGTTTCCCATGCTGCTAGAGACATGTCTAGTTAAGAAGTTGCTGCAGCCTAGGTTAAAGAGGTTGTTGTCTCTTTCCTCTAGGATTCTGATGATTTCCTGCCTCACATTTAGGTCTTTCATCCATTTTGAGTTTATTTTTGTGTATGGTGTAAGAAAGTGGTCTAGTTTTATTCTTTTGCATGTTGCTGTCCAGTTCTCCCAACACCATGTGCTGGAGAGACTGGTTTTTTTTTTTTTCCATTGGATATTCTTTCCTGCCTTATTGAATACACTGAAAACTATGGAAAGCTTATGAAAGAAATCGAAAAAGACACAAATAAATGGAAAAACATCCCATGCTCATGGTTTGGAAGAATAAATATTGTTAAAATGTCGATACTACCCAAAGCAATCTACACATTTAATGCAATCCTTATCAAAATAACACCAGGATTCTTCACAGAGCTAGAACAATTTTAAAATTGTGAAACCAGAAAAGACCCCAAATAGACAAAGTAATGTTGAAAAAGAAAACCAAAGCTGGAGGCACCACGATTCCAAACTTCAAGCTGTATTACAAGTCTGTAATCATCAAGACAGCATGGTAATGGCACAAAAACAGATATACAGATCAATGGAGTAGAATAGAGAATCCATAAATGGACCCACAAATGCATGGCCAATTAATTTTCAACAAAGCAGAAAAAGATATCCAATAGAAAAAAGAGTGTGTCTTCAGCAAATGACTGGACTTCCAGTACTATATTCTGTAAGAGTAGTGAGGGTAGGCATCCTTATCTTGTTTCTGATCTTAGAGGAAAATCTTTCAACCTTGTGCCATTGAATATGTTAGCCACAAGTTTGTCATATATGGCCTTTATTATGTTGAGATACATTCCATCTACAACTAATTTGGTGAGAGTGTTTACCATAAAAATATATTGTGTTTTGTCAAATGCTTTACTGCATCTATTGAGAAAACTGTATGTCTTTTTATTCTACTCTTCTAATGAGATATATTGCATTTACTGATTTTTGTATGTTGGTTTGTCCCTTATCCCTACTATGTCCCTTGTGATCATGGAATATAAAACTTTTAATGTGTTATTGAATGTGGTTTACTAATATTTTGCTAAAACAATTTTCATCTATATTTATCAGAGGTAATTGGTTTATAGTTTTCCTTCTTTTTTTCTTTGTAATGTTTATCTGTTTTATATAAGGGTAATGCTAATCTTGTGAAACGAGTTTGGGAGTGTTCTTCCTCTTCAATTTGTTTGAAGAGTTTGAGAAGGCTTGGTGCTAGTTGTTTTATAAAAGTTTATGAGGGAAGTGGTAACTATATTTATATCAGACAAAATAGACTTAAAGTCTAAAATGATAGCAAAAGATAAAAACGTTATTATATAAGATTCATCAAGAAGCTATAACAATGGTAAATATA
>NW_027531148.1:0-558 GCF_008692635.1 Crocuta crocuta | reverse complement strand
CCCGGCTTCTCCAGGGAGGGCTGAAGTGAGAACCCAGGCCCGGGGTGGGCCTCGGCGCAGGCTTCTGGGGAACCTGAAGGGCGGGTCTAGGGTTAGGGGGTGCTCGACGCCTAGGGCTAGGGTAGGTGCCCGCGCCCCGGACGCGCCAGAGGCCCGATTAGCTGGCAGTGCCGCAATCCCCCAGGTGTCCTGAGTTAAGGGCGCAGGCGCTGTCCCGGTCAGCCTTAGCGTTTGGCTCCCAGGGCCCGCCCNTGGACCCGGCTTCGGGAGTGCCTCCGGACGGCCGTGCTGCCGAGGCTGCCGCTCCCGGTGAATGTCGTGGCCGCGGTCCCCTCTCCGTGCCGAGGAATCCGGCACCGCTTCGGTGCCTCAGGCCCGAGAGGTTTTCGCAATGAGGACCTGGCCCCGCATGGGGCCTGAGACCCGGCTAGGGTTAGGGCGGCGTCCGGGGGAGCCGCCAGGGCCGTAGCGGCACCAGTCCTGGCATCTCCAGGGAGGGCTGGCGTGAGAACCCATGGCCGGGGCGGGCCTCGGCGCCGGCTTCTGGGGAGCCTGAGG
>NW_027531147.1:0-1091 GCF_008692635.1 Crocuta crocuta | reverse complement strand
AACAAATTGGACAACTTAGAAGAAATGGACAAATTCCTATACACATACTCACTACCAAAATTCACATGGGAAGATACAGAAAACCTGAACAGACTCATAACTAGTGAAGAAATCGAATCAGTTTTCAAAAATCTCCCAACAAATAAGAGCCCTGGGGCAGATGGTTTCCCTGAGGAATTCTACCAGACATTTAAAACAGAATTAATACCCGTTCTTCTCAAGCTAGTAAAAAAAAATAGAAATCGAAGGAAAACTTCTGGACTCATTTTATGAAGCCAGCATCATTTTGATTCCCAAGCCAGACAGAGATCCTTGAAAAAAGAGAACTCCCCTATGACCCAGCAATAGCACTGCTTGGAATTTACCCAAGGGATACAGAAGTGCTGATGCATAGGGACACATGTACCTCAATGTTCATAGCAGCACTGTCAAAAATAGCCAAAACATGGAAAGAGCCTAAGTGTCCATCAACGGAAGAATGGATCAAGAAGATGTGGTTTATCTATACAACGGAATACTATATGGCAATGAGAAAGAATGAAATCTGGTCTTGTGTAGCAACATGGATGGACCATGAGGGTGTTATTCTGAGCGAAATAAGTCAGGCAGAGAAGGACAGATACCATATGTTTGCACGTATAGGAGGATTAGGAGGAACATAACCGAAGACCAAGGGGGAGAGGCAGGGGAAAAATAGTTTGGGAGAGGGAGGAAGGCAAACCATGAGAGACTCCTGAATTCTGAGAACTAACTGAGGGCTGATGGTGGTCGGGAAGAGGGTAAGGTGGGTGACGGGTATGGAGGAGGGCATTTGTTGGGATGAGCACTGGGTGTTATATGGAAACCAAGTTGACAATAAACTATTTGTAAGAAAAAAAATTAACAATAGAACTCCCCTAGGACCCAACAATAGCACTCCTAGGAATTTACCCAAGGGACACGGGAGTGCTGATGCATAGTGGCACATGTACCCCAATGTTCATAGCAGCACTCTCCACAATAGGCAAAACATGGAAACAGCCTAAGTGTACATAAACTGACGAACTGATCAAGAAGATGTGCTTTATCTATACGATGGAATACTACATGGC
>NW_027531146.1:0-513 GCF_008692635.1 Crocuta crocuta | reverse complement strand
TAAAAAGAATTATCCACCATGATCAAGTGGGATTCATTTCTGGGTGACAGGGCTGGTTCAATATTCGCAAATTAATCAGTGTGGTACATCACATCAACAAAAGAAAAGATAAAAACCATATGATCTTGTTGATAGATGCAGAAAAAGCATTTGACAANGCCTCCCTTATTAATAAAGACCTTCGAGAAAGTTGGGATAGAAAGAACTACTTAAACACCATAAAAGCCATCTATGAGAAGTCATCAGCTAACATCATCCTCAAGGGGTAAAAACTGAGAGCTTTCTCCGAGAGATCAGGAACACGACAGGGATGTCCCCTCTCACCACTGTTGTTTAAGATAGTGCTAGAAGTCCTGGTATCAGCCATCAGACAACTAAAGGAAATAAAAGGCATCAGAATTGGCAAAGAAGAAGGCAAACTTTCACTTTTTGCAGATGATATGATACTGTAAATAGAAAACCCGACAAACTCCACCAGAAGCCTACTAGAACTCATCCATGAATTCAGCAAAG
>NW_027531145.1:566-824 GCF_008692635.1 Crocuta crocuta | reverse complement strand
TTTGTGCAATTGTGAATGGGATCCGTTTCTTGATTTCTCTGTCTGATGCTTCATTGTTGCTGTATGAAAATGCAACCGGTTTCTGTACGTTGATTTTGTATCCTGCAACTTGGCTGAATTCTTGGATCAGTTCTAGTAGGCCTCTGGTGTAGTCTGTCGGGTTTTCTATGTAGAGTATCATGTCATCTGCGAAGAGTGAAAGTTTGACTTCCTCTTTGCCAATTCTGATACCTTTGATTTCCTTTTGTTGTCTGCTGG
>NW_027531145.1:0-281 GCF_008692635.1 Crocuta crocuta | reverse complement strand
CATTGATTGATTTGCGAATGTTGAACCAGCCCTGTAATCCAGGAATGAATCCCACTTGATCTTGTTGGATGACTCTTTTTATGTGCTGCTGGATTCGATTTGCAAGGATCTTGTTGAGGATTTTTGCATCCGTATTCATCAAGGATATTGGCCTGTAGTTCTCTTTTTTTGCTGGATCTCTGTCTGACTTGGGAATCAGAGTGATTCCAGCTTCATAAAATGAGTCCGGGAATTTGCCATCGATTTCTATTTTTTGGAATAGCTTGAGAAGAATTGGGATT
>NW_027531144.1:0-523 GCF_008692635.1 Crocuta crocuta | reverse complement strand
TGTGCTGAGCACTGTGAGGCACAGCCTAACGTCTGTCCATCTAGTCGTGCCCCCAGCGGTCCATACTCATCCAATGAGTGTTGTATTAATACATCTGAATCAGGGCTTGTAGGGGTCTTCATCAAGTTATAAGGGATGGTTCTTCACGTCCTTCCTGGGCATCACCTGAGGCATGTGGGGTACCCTCTGCATGTGATTTGGGATGAGACTGGGACCAAGAGTTTAAGTTGTCTGAGGAATGAGAGGAAATTTTTTTNGTTTTTTGCTTTAGAACCTTCAAACAGTCTACTCAAATCAGAATAAACCTCTATCTCTATCCCTTCTAGGGCCTTTAGCAGATCCAGAAGAAGGTGTCACCCCCGAGAGTGCCATGAATACTGACCGTACCCAAACTGCTGAGGAGCACAAGGTAAATGCTGTGGCCATTTTCAGTTGTAAGTCCTTCCCGACACCCACATCGTTCTGTACAGTGCACTCCCCTTCCCTTGTCTCTGGTTTGTGTGTTGTATGCTATGTCTGCTGT
>NW_027531143.1:9412625-9427051 GCF_008692635.1 Crocuta crocuta | reverse complement strand
GCAAGTACGGAGCTCCTTATTTCTCCGCCATCTTGCCCCCTCTCCTAGATTGGTATTTTTAAATGAATTTGGCAAAACCCAAGAAATTCTTGATTGGCCCTTTTGAAAGTTGATTTCTTATTAAGCTTGCATTTACCACTATTTTTTAACCACTGTTTTTATTCGTGTGTAAATAAATTATTTTGATTTGCCATATACTATATATAATCCTTTACACAGAGTGCAGCTTCAGCACAAATGACTTCTGGCAGCTATGGGAGAGAGGTATAAAAATATGCCAAGTTGCTACCGAATGCTCTTGAAGTTATGTGTATTTTAAGTGGAAAATCAGCTACAATAAGGTACATTTTCTACAAAAAACCCCCCAGAACACAAATGCACTGTTTTGTGATATAGCATCTATTATCTTCATTGGGATAATTGGAATTTAAAAGAAATAAACCTAAGGAGAATAAGAAGGTATAGTCTGAAGTAATTACATGCCTTGTTGCTTCAATTTTCTTTGACTTAGCACTGTAGAAAGGCTCATCTTCATTGTACTCATCAAATACTCCCCAGCGGAGATGGGCCCACTCATGGACAAGCAGTCTGTCTGTAGGAAAATATTTCAAATATATGATCACAATTCAAGTGACAAAATTTGTCCCTTAAATCTTTTAACAAACTGCTTCAGTCAAAAAATTGTATTTAGGTTTTAAATAACTGCTAACATTTATACTTTTTATTTGTAAAAAAGCATGTAACATTAAATAGTGTATTATGTTTTTATGATACAACATGTTACATCAAGTAAACATTATGATGTGTATGCTATGGGCAGAATAGACTGAGCTTTGGCTCTTGGGGGACAAAAAGTCTTCGATGTTACAATGGTTTTTAGCTCTATAAAGCTTACTTCCACCAAAAACATAAACAGATATATAACATATATTTGGTATTAACATTCATTAGAATGTGATTAGTTAAAAGATGTTGATAGGGGCACTTGGGTGGCTCAGTCAGTTGAGTGTCCAACTTTGATTTCAGCTCAGGTCATAATCTCATAGTTCATGAGTTTGAACCCTAGGTCTGGGTCTGCACTGATTGCCTGGAGGCCTGCTTGGAATTCTCTTTCTTCCTTTCTCTCTGCCTCTCTCTCCCTCTCAAAATAAAAATATAAGCTTTAAAAAAAAAAGCCTATAAATGCTCCTGAGGGAGTGGGTAATAAAAAAAAAAAAACAAAACAACATTGAAAAACACTGCTATAGACCATAGATAATTTGGGGTGAATGTTCAAATAAAGTGATTAATGTAGAGTACTTAATGCATATAAGCTTTGATTATGTGAAAATAATTATAATTAATTATATATATTCAGTATATGTTATTACTGGGAAATACAAGGTACTAGGTACTAGATATACAAAGTCTAGAAATACACTAGAAATACAAAGATGAACAAGGTGTAGTCCTTGACTAGGAAAAGGCCAAAGAGAGGCAATTGGAATTTTAAAAAAAAAAGTTTTTTTCTGCTAAGGATTTTAGGGTAAATGGAAGATTAAAGTAAATTCACAGCTTGAAATGCAGGAGGAAGAAAGAAGTAGAATTTCTGTTTCAGCAATATTAGGAAAAACTTCAGAGGAAATAGTGATGGAGAAGAGGAAGTTAGAAGTATGTTTGTTCTGATACAATGTGATTTCTCTAACTCACATTAGTTCAGGAGATCTAAAAATAGAGAGGAAATGTCAGAATTATGCAAAAGTCACATTTCTTCTTTAACTCAAAATATGTTCATTGGACCAGAAGCATGAGCATCACCGGGCAGCTAACAAGAAATGCAGAATCTTAGACCAACCTTAGACCTGCTGAATCAGAATCTGCATATTAACAAGATCCTTAAGTTACTCCTCTATGCACTGAACTTTGAAAACATTGGCTTGAGGTTTTCTAGGCAAATGGAATCAGAGTACGAAGGAAAAGCCCTCATATCAGCTATGGCAGTAGGCATTTGGTGCATGGCAGGTTGCCCTTCTCCTCATGCCCACTATAATTTGCTAAGAGAGTAGATTTCAGGTGCTATCACCACAAATATAAAATGAAAGGGAAGGGAAGGGAATTATGTGAGGAGATGATATGTTAATTAGCTTGACTATAGGGCTCTGTTTTCTCAATCAAGACATCTGTTGGTGGGATTGAAAAGAGTAATTAGAGATCTTGAGAAAAATGGTAAAAGTTTTAGAAGAGCTGCTATGGGGAATGAGAAAGGAAGCCAAGAAGACAGTACAAACATTGTTGAGTAGCTTTGAGGGCTTCCCTGATGCTGGGAAGCCTGCTTATATAATGATACTACTAGTTTTATAATTTTCTTTCATAGTCTTGGAAGTATATTAACAGGAGCCAAAGGAAACTGGCTGGAAACTCAGTACAGAGGATTTGGAAAGTTGAACGAAACATAGTATATGAATGGTGAGGGATTTGAGGTATTTATACTTATAGTTGAGATAACTAATCTTGCTGGATATGTCAGCTAGAAAAGAGAATATAGCTTAGAAAGGTGCAAAGGATTAGAAGTGCCAAGGAGAATAATCATGGTCAGGCTAAAGTTTGAGGGAAAGGTAAGATTGGGTTGGGATGGGATGGGATGGGATGATGGAGCTTGCAAGCTGGGGTGGAGAATAAGTCTAGGTGACAGAACCAAGGCTAGCTGAAGATTTGACAGATACAAGAGACTTAATGTGTGCTCATTGGAAGGGCAGTGGGAGAGAGAGATGGTGGGGTATGTGGATTTAGGAAGGTTTTCACTGAATAGTGGCATGTGAGTTGGACCTTCCTTTAACAATGATTTGCATTTTTTAATGCAAAACAATATACTTTAGGTCATTTGAAACAATGATTTTTAACTTTTAGATGGAATTGGATGAAATTACCATTTTTCTAGGTAAAAATGATCACTTATAGAAAGGTTCATCTGGTTCAGCCAAATAGGTTGAATAATAATATCAGTGACTAATAGCCTATGACTGTTTTCTCTTGGCCAGAAACTGACATCCTAGCTCTTTTCAGCTTGCCATACATCTGTCTTCCGTGGAGGCAGCTTGTGATTGGTTTATATCCAGCTGTGGAGAACTGGAAAAAATTAAATCTAAAAAGTACACCTGAAAAATTTTATTATTGTCCTGTGTTCAAATTTCTGTTGATGATGTACTGATTACAGTTACATGGTTTATCTAACTTGGTGTTCACAACAAGTCTACAAAATAGGAAACCTTCTATTTACCATGTTATAGCAAATAAAAACAGAGAAACTAGGCCATTGTCCAAGGTCACACACAGTTGATAAGTCAGGATTTGAATCTAGAGACTCTGGCTCCAAGGCTTGGACATTTAACCTGGATACAAAGATGCTTGTTAGAATCATTTGCAACACATGTGTTTTAACAAAAACTCCTACCTGATGGTCCATATTCATTTTGTTTTTTTCCAAGTACAAAGTCAGGGGTGAAATGAATGTGTTCTCCTCTTTCTTCACAGGCTGTGAACTGCCTGGTATATGGTTCATCTCTACCTGGGAGGGCAGGTGGTGCAACTAAAATATTGGCCTGAGAATGTTTAAAAATATTTTTAAAACATCAGAAATATAAATGATAGCACTTAGTCTGAAACACTCTAAAAACAATCAATGTGCTGCAAAACTGAGGATCACTAGAAAATATAATTTTTTAAGAGAAACTTTTTGACTCTTACGTGTTTGTAGCTTTCATGTTTTGGCCTCTTGTATTGTGAGTTTTCCTTCCAGCTGTTAGGAATTAGTATTGATACATTTTTGAAAAAAAATCTTTTTTCTGTGGCTTCAAACAGGTAAGTCGAAGCTGTAGTCACCATACCCTATTGTTAAAGGAAACAAAATATGTGAGAATGGCCAAGTAAAAAGGGGACTAAATGAGCAGGCATTTCCCAGTTTAAGAGTGGATAGGCAAAGTAACCCACTAGGGACCAGGCCTCTGCCTCACGTTTCCAGTTCTGCCACCTGTCAGTCCAAAGTTGTATCTTAATCTTACACATCACAGGTTTGAGTTTTCCATACCCTTCATCAGAGGGCGAATGTTTCTCTTTAGTGTTAAAAGAAATTTTATAAAATGACAAAGACATAGACTTTAGAGTCATCTTCTTGGTTCCAATATTGGCATTAGCACCTTCTGAGTGATAGAGGTTGGCCAGTTTAACACTCTGAAGCTCAGTTTCTTCATCTCTTAAGTGGACTATTACAACCTTTCTTAAGGGTTAACATAAAATGAGATATGAAATGAGTTATAAAATGAGTTATGAAATGAGTTACGAAATGAGTTATAAAGTACTGTACATGTAGATGGTCATGAAACTGGCTGATATCATCACTGTTAATAAGTCTCAGTAGAGACCAGCCTTAGCTGATGCAAGCTGAGGATAACAGTCTGTAGCAATGGATCATAGCGAGAGGTTTTTCATTATGCTCCCACCCCCCAGGAGAGGCAGTTGGATTGGGAGCTGAGGGTGGAGTGATAGAAACATTCATAGGAGACAGAGCTTTCTAAATCATAGATAGAGTTTGATGCTCTGCCAACAGGCTGAAAATAATATCACTTTATTACTGTTCAGTATCCTGAACCCAAAGGTGTAATGATTAATAAGGGTGATAGTCTCTAGAACTTTCTGTCTAGTGGGGGAAATAGATGGATGAATGCTTCTTAGCGGTGACCTATTCTGCATAATCAAAACCACTGAATAATTGAGGGATATTGGTAGCTAGATGAAAATGTCAAACTCTTCATCTTGCTGGCAACATTCCGGTTTACAGTGTTGTTTCCTTCATGGTGAGCTCTTCTCCTCCATGATGCTTCCTGACCTGACATGAGCCCACAATAGAATTCTTCTTCTTCAGGAATCCCAGGACTCTCTATCTTGTTCTCTTGTAGAGAGTCCAGTGTGCTTACTCAAATACATTAAAGAGATCAGCAAACTGATTGGGTTCAGAGCCATGGGATCAGTCAGAAGCCAGAGTGCAGAGGGACGCCTGGGTGGCTTAGTCGGTTAAGCGTCCGACTTTCGCTTAGGTCATGATCTCACGGTTCGTGGGTTCGAGCCCCGCATCGGGCTCTGTGCTGACTGCCAGCTCGGAGCCTGGAGCCTATTTCGGAGTCTGTGTCTCCCTCTCTCTCTGACCCTCCCCTGCTCACGCTGTCTCTTTCTCTCTCTCCTAGAAATAAACAAAAATATTAAAAAAAAAAAAAAAAGCCAGAGTGCAGAGAACTGAAGGCCCAAAGAACTGGCTAGGAGTTGGGAAAGGGACTTCAGAGATCTCTTAAAGTAGATTGGAAATTACTTCATTACTGGCCTAAAGTAGGTGAAAGAATTCTCTGCCTGTTCCCTAAGGATGCTTTTCCTCTCTCTCTCTCTCTCTCTTTTTTTAACATTTAGATCTCACCAGTTGTCACATTTTCCTTGAAGTGATGACTATGTTTCTATGAGATAAAAATATATATGGTTCTTTGAATTGTGTACATATCAGAAAAGTATGGTTGCTACACACAATTGTGTAGGTTGTGCATTATACAACTCCAAGGGATTCCATTTACTTTGTAATTTCCATAGCTCTATGCAAACTGCCTTGGGTAGTGGTATGCTATGAGGTCATTGAGGGATTTTACAGACCCTATTTCAGATGACTATGATCCCCTAAGGCATACTAGGAGAGCTTTAATGGTTCTCACAGGCTTTCCAAGGAAAATTTCTGTAATATTCCTTCTAAGTTCCATCTCAGAACTCCTATAATATCCTAGTTGGATCAAAGATGATTAATATCATCAGTGTTTCAAAAAATACGTACTTTCAAAACAAAAAGATACATGAATAAAAGGAATAAGGAAAGTTGACAGTTGACATCTCAGGTCATGAATTATAAGTTAATCATAATTAATAAGTAAATCATCTTATTATGATCAGATGGTATCTGCAAAGTAAGGTTATATATACAAGTTGATTTACCAGTTACAAAAAAAGAGTAATTTTTGTCACCTTGTACAAGCTAGAACTCAAACCCAGATCTGTTAGCCTTCAATACCCATGAGTTGGATCTCAGCTCTAATTGTGCTATTTAATGTGACCTTGGAAAACATATTTACTCTCCAAATACCAGTTTTATCTTCTGTATAATGTGGATGAAAGAATTTCACAAGGTTGCCTGGTAATATAAATGCAAGGACTTTGCAGAGGCTGGGAGAATGTCAGGAAACATGGTATAATCTAGGCATGTCTAATAATTGAACTTTTATTTGTGGCGTTTGATAGAGAACATTTTAATTTTTTTTTCCACTGCAAGTAATTTTTCCAAATATTGCTTTCTGGTGTTCAGAAAAGTTTGAAACAGGCTCTTCCCAAACACGAAGACGCCATCATGCAGAATTAGCTGAGACACGGTAGAACCCTATCAAGAATTAACTCCTATTCAAGCCTGTGTTCTTCAGTAAAGGAATTTTTATATTCCCCTGGAATTCAAAAGGTATCAACAAATGAACACTTTTATGCTGCAAGAGTTTATTCAGAGTGAGTGATACATGGCAGCCACAGAATCACCTGCTCACCACCCATGTCAAGACCATCAGCCTCAAATGGATAGCAACACACACGCAAAAGGCTAAATCAGTGAGCATAAGGACACAGTAGTGGAGGAACTGAATGTAAGAAATTAGTAAATGTTGATGTCAGAGAACCAGAGAGCTGATTTGCATGGCTGTAACACCTGTAATCTCTATTGCATGAAATGTTACAGTTGGTAGAAACTTTAGAAATCAAAATCCTCCTTTTAGGTTTGGAGCCTTGTTCTTCTCCATCTGCACTTTACAGTGAACTCATTTATTACCATGGCTTTAAATCTTATCAACATACTGATGAGTCTCCAATTTTTATCTCCACCCAGATTTCTCCCTTGAATTCAGATTCTTATCTACATCTATGTGTATATCTAATAAGCATCTCAAATTCAAAACGCCTCAAACTAACTCCTGATCTCCCATCTGCCACATTACTTTCACTTACAGTCTACCATCTCAGCTGATGATAATTCCATCCTTTCAAGTATTCAGGTCAAAAGTTTTGATGTCTTCTTTGACTTTTATTTTTCCTCCTCCTCCCACCCCCACCCCCCCACCAAAACCACCAGCAAATTTGTCTATAATACCCTCAGAATATGTTCAGAGTCATACCACTTTAATGATCTCTACCACAATATCCCTGTTCCTGGTCATCATTACTTCTCAACTGCAACAGCTTCCTACCTGGTGTCCCTCCACACCTCTGTGCTGCAATGGAACTTATATAGGATGAGTGACAAGTAGAAGCCCGCTACAGAATTTCCTGAATACTGTAGTCAGAGTGATCCCAGAACATACATGAGAGAGCACACCCGTCCTCTGCTCAGAATCTTTCTTTGAATTCCCATGGCATGCAGAAGTAACAGCCCGGGTCTTTCCAGTGGTCTGGGCCCTCGATGTCTCCATGTTGGGCTCTCCCCACCCTTCTTCCTGCTCATCACCTCCTGTTGGTCACATCAAGCATGTTTGCTACACTTGCTGTTCCCTCCTCCAGGTTTTCAGTGGGTTCTTCCTTCACTCATCTTAGGTCTCTGCTCAGATGTCTACATCAACAGTGAGGCCTTTTCTGATTGCCATGCATGAAATAGTAATGAACATTCTCCTCCCACCCAGCTCCAACACTGCCTACCCCGATATGCTGATTCATTTTACTTCATGGCAACCTACTACCATCTGACCTGCTAACTTTTACATGTTTTTATTATCTATATTATCTAAATAGAATGTGTACTGCATGAGGGTAAGGAATTGTTTAATTCACTGTTGTTCCCTGACACGCCATAAGAATTCATTAAATTGTTGGGGCGCCTGGGTGGCTTAGTCGGTTAAGCGTCCGACTTTCGCTTAGGTCATGATCTCGTGGTTCGTGGGTTCGGGCCCTGTGTCGGGCTCTGTGCTGACTGCCAGCTCCGAGCCTGGAGCCTGTTTCACTCTGTGACTCCCTCTCTCTCTGACCCTCCCCTGCTCATGCTGTCTCTCTCTCTCTCCTAGAAATTAAAAAAAAAAAAAAGAATTCATTAAATTGTTGTTTAAAAAACAGATGAGTCCAGCTGCCCATTTACAGATGAAGAAACTGAGGATCAGGGAGGCCCTGTGCCTTGTGTTGGTCTTATGGTGAGACAGGACAGAACCCTGTCTAAAACTTTCCATTCCCTCTGCCATTCCAGCATTGTCTTCACTGCACCATGCTGCTTTTAAGCTTCCTGCAGCATTCAGAAGTTTCCATAATAATTAACTACTAACTTTTTTCTTCTCCACAGTTCAAACAGAAGAAGTCCCATTTTTTCTTACCTTTATCTGTTCAATTATATTTTCATCTTCTGGCACACGAGGGTCTATAGCAATGATAATGCCTTCATAGCCATTGTTATTCAGCTGAACAAGGGAAGTATTGGACCCCTGCAGCAGGTATAGGACTAAGAGGAAGACAAAATCTGATAACCCCATTGTTCTTGTCAAAGCATTCCTGGCTCCAAAGTTGGTTTGTTCAAAAGGCTTTTCTTTCACTTTGTTTCTCTCTCCATATATATAGCCTTAAACCTTATCAACATCTTGGCTGATAATGGGATGTTGCTTGTATAAAGGTCAATGTTATATATGTAGCAAATGTTTGACTTCAGTTTATACATTTTATTGCATGTTATTGTAAAAGTGACCTGAAACATAGAAGAGATAAGATGTTTTTATAAAAAAAATACAAACATTCCTCTTGGAACATATATTCTATACTTTCTAATTCTGGTTTATTTCCTACATATAGACGTATGCCTTGTATTTTCTGTACAGTACAAATGAATAAAAACATTTGTTTGGCAATATTGTTATTCAGTTTTACAGATAGACTTAATAACTATTTAGGTTTCTTTACAAAGGTATAAATAATTGAGGAGAATGTAAGATTATTAAATGTAAATAACACCAAATTAGGTAAGATGGCCTTGAAACCTAACTTAAAAATTTAAAGACTTTGACAAATTAAGGAAGATTTGACAGTTATTATATTTGAAAATCCTGTTTAGTAAACAATAGAATATGTTTTTATACTAGTATATCAAAAAAGTCTGGTATGTGCTAATTATTATTGAAGCAGAATGAATAATTTGATAGTTAAGATTTATTTAGGGCAGAGATTCTCTCTCTTAATGTTCACTAACTTTCTAGCTAAGTGTGACTATAATCTTTATTTTATGCATGAGGAAACTAAGGCACAGTTTCAGTAACTTGCCGAGATTACATAACTAGCAAATGACAGAGTCAGGATCTGAACACATTATTCTTACCCCGAAGGCCATGGATTTAATTTTTTTTTTCTAGGAGAGAGAGAGAGAGAGAGAGAGAGAGAGAGCGAGCGTGAGCAGGGGAGGGTCAGAGAGAGAGGGAGACACAGACTCCGAAATAGGCTCCAGGCTCCGAGCTGGCAGTCAGCACAGAGCCCGACGCCGGGCCCAAACCCACTAGCCGCGAGATCATGACCTAAGCGAAAGTCGGACGCTTAACCGACTAAGCCACCCAGGCGCTTCCCGAAGGCCATGGATTTAATTACTCCACAATAAGGCAGTATGGTTTTACAAGGCAAATAATATAATAAGATTTAAAAAAAAAAAAAAAAAGGAGAAAGGGGTTAGGTTAGGAATTGTAAAGATGAATTAAAAAATATCTAATTCTAAAGCAAAAGGATCCAGAACTCATCAGAAACTCGAAGACAGCTAGAAATAGAAGACCAGAAAATATCTTTAAAATAAGAGTTTCAATAGGAGGAAATCATGTTGCATTCCGAAAAAACAACATCGATAAGAGAGGTATTTTAACACATGTGCCCAGACTTTGTCCTCTTAGGCAGCATTCAACACCATCCTTTCATTCCCTCATGAATATCATGGGGTAATTTTACATTTATGAAATTAATATGTTGTACAAGATACAGGATGGAGCTGTTACACTGGGAACTTTAGGGAAATGCGATTACTGGGAGGGAGAGGGGCTGAGCATCAAGAAGTGTATCCGAGGCAATCTTTCTCTTGTTCCCTTGCTGACCTCTCTTCTATTGCCCCCTGAATTCCAGCGTGGGGGCTTCAAACAAACCAAGCATGCACCTATCCCATAGAGTTAATGCTCAGAAAACTTTTTTTGACTGATGGGATGACTAAATTAGTAAATGGTTATCATTTTAACCCTAAATAATTAATTATCACAATACCTAAATAGAAGTTTGTCCAAAACCTTTGAAATGTTGGAGAAACCTGGCATGCTCAGATCCCCTTTAGCATTTGCGTGCTTTTGAGGAGGTACTATTACTCCCTCAATAAAATCAGGAAACTCCTGTTTATAAGGTTGGAAGAGAGCTGCTTCATCTTTGCCAGAAGAATTAGGAAAAGCTCCTACAAGCACTGGGCACATACAGCTCCACGAAAATAGAAGAGTATTTGTAACAATTCCCCTCTACTTGTTCCTGCTGGCACAGAAAGGAGTGATGATTCAGGGATCGTGAAAAAGGACCCCCATGGAATTAGAGACAAATATATGCTCCTATTTTCCATCTATATCCCTTGCTAAATTTAGAATACTGTTCATAAAAGGGAAAGTGGAAAGCTTTGTTTTTTGTCACTTTAAAGACCAATACATTAAATAGGGGAAAGTGTAGGGTACCTGGGTGGCTCAGTTGGTTAAGCAGCAGACTTTGGCTCAGGTCATGATTTTGCAGTTTGTGAGTTCAAGCCCCATGTTGGGCTCTGTGCTGACAGCTCAGAGCCTGGAGCCTGCTTTGGATTCTGTGTCTCCCTCTCTCCAGCTTGCACTCTATCTTTCTCTCTCTCTCAAAAATAAATAAATGTTAACAAATTAAAAAAATAGGAACAATATGAAATCACATGTTCTTTTACATTCTTGGGACATTCCACCATTAAGGGAATCTCATGCCCTTCTTTCTACTTAGTGCTCAGCTTTCCCTTTCCCTCTCTCACTCTCTGCTTCTCCCTTTCCTTTCAGGATTGTTAAATTCCTGGAACTCCAAAAACGTTTTCTCTATTCCACAAAGTGATACTTAAGCTCTTTCTTGGTTTTACTCTCAAACTTGTATATTCATACCCATTAAAGAGATATATTTATGGCTATAAAGAGCTATATGGTCTTACATAATCAAAGGAAGTCTACTTTTCTACATGTTCTCTATATGGGTATGGAGAGGTGGAGATGATTCCATTTTCTCTCACTGTTAGAGGAATGCCCTGTTCAACTAATTGCTTTAAAATATTAATCGAATGATTTAAACTCCTCAGTTTGCAAAGATATTTCATCTCATAAACAGGCAATTTGGCAGCCTTCCTACAGATTTCTTTATTATTTTTTTTAAAATTTTTTATATTGAGAGAATATGCATGAGTAGGGGAGAGGGTCAAAGGGAGAGAGAGAGAATCTTAAGCAGGCTCCATGTCCAGCATGGAGCCCAAGTTGGGGCTCAATCCCACGACCTGGGATCATGACCTGGAGAATGGCCATCAGGCTACTGGA
Organism: Crocuta crocuta; assembly: GCF_008692635.1. NCBI lineage: Eukaryota > Metazoa > Chordata > Mammalia > Carnivora > Hyaenidae > Crocuta > Crocuta crocuta. The sequence goes on along the minus strand of NW_027531143.1, from coordinate 9,415,439 downwards.
GTTGCTTTATCCATTTATGCAGATAGCCAGAGGCAGCTTAGATCCTTCCAGTTGGTCCTTAGCCAATGACTGACAGGTGCAGAGATGAAATTACAGTGCCTTTACTTCATATTGAAACAAATTCCAAGGTATAACTTATATACTAAAGATCCCTGTGGGGTCAGCCTGATACCACTTTCATTGGACTTCGCCTGTAAATAGCAACCTGCTTGATTTCTTCTTTTCCTGTCCTGCCTCTCTTCCTCTCTTACCATTTTTTCTTCACAAATTTCCTTAGTAAATTGCTTGTACACAAATACTTGTATTAGCCTATACCTTAACTTTTCAAGTAATATTTATCAAGCATTAACTCTGTGCCAGGCACTATATGGCATTCTTAGAATCTATCACTCATTTAATTCTCACAATAGCCCTGTGAATAGATACATGTTCTCATTTTACAAATGACAAAATTGAGCCTTAATACCTTGCTCAAAGTCACTCAGCTAATAGGTGTCAGAACCAAGCTAAACCTCTATTCTGATTCCCAAGCCATATTTATAACCCCTCTGATGTGCTCTTTAAGACATATTATCTCTCCTGGTAAGGAGGCCAATTCATAGTCTGTCAAACCCTTCATATATGGAAGACTATTAAAAACAAATGATGAAAACTCCAGTGCAAAAACCAAGTTCTAACGTATTTGACATATTAAAATTTTCTTTTCCTAATCCAAAAGACTAGATTTCTGTAACTGGGGAAAATAACTAATCTTATCTGTGCAAAATGTATTACAGCCATTCCGTAGAGATATTTCAGGTTCAGTTCCAGACCACTGCAATGAAGTGAATATTCCAATAAAGTGAGTCAAATGAATTTTTGGATTTCCCAGTGCATATAAAAGTTACGTGTACACTATATTATAGTCTTTTAAGTGTGCAGTAGCATTATGTCTGAAAAAAGTACATTCTTTAATTTAAAATATTGCTAGAAAATGCCAACCATCATCTGAACTTTCAGTGAGTCGTAATCTTTTTTGTGGTGGAGGGTATTGCCTTAATGTTAATGGCTACTTACTGATCAGGGTGGCGGTTGCTGAAGGTTTGGGGTGATGGTGGCAATTTCTTAAAATAAGACAATGAATTTTGCCTCATTGATTGAGTCTTCCTTTTACAAACGATTTCTCTCTGGCATATGATGCTGTTGTTAGCATTTTATCGACAATAAAATGTCGTTTGAGATTGAAGTCAATTCTTTCAAACCCTGCCACTGTTTTATCAACTAAATTTATGTAATATTCTAAACCCTTTGTTGTCAATAGTCTTCACAACCTGTTCATCAGTAATAGTTTCCATTTCAAGAAATCACTTTGTGTGCTCATCTGTAAGAAGCAATGCTTTATCCATGAGACTGCAGCAATTCAGCCATAGCTTCAGGCTCTACTTCTAATTCTAGTTCTCTTACTATTTCTACCTGTAATTACTTCCTCTATTGGAGTCATGAACCCCTCCAACTTATCCATGAAGGTTGGAATCAACTTCTTCCAAACTCCCGTGAATGTTGATATTTTGACCATTTTCCATGAATCCTGAAGGCTTTTTGTTTGTTTGTTTTCAATAATCTCTACACCCAACGTGAGTCTCGAGCTCATGACCCCAAGATCAAGTGTCACATGCTCTACTGACTGAGCCAGCCACCTACCCTACAAATATTCTTAATGGAATCTAGAATGGTGATGAATCATTGCCAGAGGTTTTCAATGTTCAGATTCATCAGAGGCATGTATAGCCTTAAGAAGTATATTTTTAAAATAATAAGACTTGAAAGTCAAAATGATTTCTTAATCACTGGCTACAGATACTATATTAGCAAGTATGAAAACAAGATTAATCTCATTGTATGTCTCCATCAGAGCTCTTTGGTACCAGATACATTGTCAGTAAGCAGTAATATTTTGAAAGGAACATTTTCTTTTGAGCAATAGGTCTCAACAGTGGGCTTAAAACATTCAGCAAAACCAAACCATGTTATAAGCAAAAATGCCGTCATAAGGCTGTCATTCCATTTATAAATCACAGGCAGAGTAGATTTAGCATAAATTTTAAGGGCCTTAGGATTTTCAGAATAGTAAATAAGCATTGGCTTCAACTTAATAGTAAATGAGTCACTAGCTGTGTTAACCCCTAAACAAGAGAGTCAGCCTCTCCTTTGAAGCATTGAAGCTAGGCATTGACTTTACCTCTCTAGAGATGAAAGTCCCAGATGGTTATCTTCTTCACAATAGAAAGCTGTTTCATCTACACCTACAATCTGTTGTTTAGTGTAGTCACCTTCATTACTCTAGCTAGATCTGGATAACTTGCTGCAGCTTCTGTATCAGTACTTGCTTCAGCACCTTGCACATTTATGTTATGGAGACAGCTTCTTTCCTTAAACCTCATGAAATTCTGCTGGCTTCCAACTTTTTTTTTTCTGTAGCATCCTCATCTCAGCCTTCACAGAATTGAAGAGAGGTAGGGCCCTGCTCTCTGGATTAGGCTTTGGCTTAAGGGAATATGGTGGCTGGTTTGATCTTCCATCCAGAGCACTAAAACTTTCTCTATTCAGTAATAAGTCTATTTTATTTTTTAACATTTCTGTGTCCTCTAGAGTAGCACTTATAATTTCTTTCAAGAACTTTTCCTTTGTATTCACAACAATTCAAATGAATTGACTTTTTTTTTTAATGAATTAAGTCATGCTTAGTATTTAGGGGTTTTTGTTTGTTTTTCTTTTTTTTTCTTTTTTTTGATTTTCTGTTTTTTTTTTCTGTTTTTTTTTTTTTTTTTACCAAAA
>NW_027531143.1:9349155-9412577 GCF_008692635.1 Crocuta crocuta | reverse complement strand
AAGGGCGGAAATGGTGGGGGAAAGGGAGAGAGGCAAACCATGAGAGACTCTTGAATGCTGAGAAACAACTGAGGACTGATGGGGGGGAGGGGAGATGGGCACAGAGGGGGGCACTTGTGGGGATGAGCACTGGGTGTTATATGGAAACCAACTTGACAATAAATTATTTGTAAAAAAAAAAAAAGAAAGAAAGAAAAACAAAGGTTGCCCTATAATGCAGATAAGGTTCTTAGGTAAAGGGGAGTCTCTGTTAATAACTCTCTTCTGGGGGGCAGGCTCTCCTTTTCAATATAAATTTAGGCAGTTGTCTGGGAGGCAGAGAGCTTTTCCTCCATCTTCTGGGTTCTGATTACTTTTAACTCATGCCAAAGTGGCCTAGTTTTGGCAGTCTGACCTTGTTCCCTACAGTGGCTTAACCAAATAACAACTTATTTTTCTTACAAGGCAGTCCAGGGCTGATACAGTAGCTTAATGATGACATCAAAGACAAGCAATTTCTACATTTCTTCTTTACCAGCCTTGGATTGGTGGCTTTTTACTCATGATTGCAAGTGGCTGCTGCAGAGACAGGCCCTGTATCTGTGCTGTAAACAAAAGAATATGATGGCCTCAATAATGTCTGCTCTTTTGATCAGAAAAGCAAATGTTTTACCACAACCGCAAAGAGTTCAATTTCCACTTATTTTTTTCAGGCCTTCTGATTGTGTACATTATGCTATTAAATTTGTGGAATGGACCACCTGTATTGGTATCATCTAGGAGCTTGTGAGAAATGCAGAATTACAGGTACTATCCCAGACCTGCTGACTCAGAATTTGTATTTTAACAAAGTTTTCAGGTGATATGTATGCACATTAAATTTTGAGAACTGGTGTTTATCATATTGAACATAGTTAGCACATGTTTACTTTGTGTGTCTGACTTTAATGCAAATGCATTATTATTAATCACCTCTCTGATAGGGTAAAACAGATTTATGGTGGCATTCCTAACATCCACAAAATCCTTCATGCTTAACTTCGTTTCTTTGTTAGACCTTTACACTTCACATTTCTTTGGCAGTGTGAGAAGTGAGATGATTCATGTTCAGAAATGCCAAATAAAAGCTGTCCAGTTAACAGTGTTGCAGGATTCTCGCACAGAGAGTCGTGACACCGAGGCTTTTCTTTCCAGGAAGCAACTTTATTCGTGCCGGCACCGCTCAATTGGGTTCGTACCCAAAAGAACTGAGTGGCCCACATCATATGGCATAGGTTTTTTATACATTTTCTATTTCTTTGTCTCCCATATATGGTAAGACACATAAACATGCAGTCTGATTAAGTTGTTTCAGTTTACAAGAACATGGGGGATGTAGGTAGTTGGACCCATATCTAGGTGACCTTGAAGTCTTCTCTCCTCTCTTCTTCAATTTTTTTTCTTTCTCCTTGGGGAGGGGTTCCTATCCCAACAGTAGGTTTACAACGTATTGGAAGTATGTACGACACCCCTCCCCCCCGCCCACTCCTAATGGAGTCCCAAACCCTTAGACACTTCACTTCCTGGTTCTTCTTCCCCTTCCCCATTTTGAGGGCTTATTATCATGGACTGAAGTCTCTGTGTCACCTCAAGGAATATACATTTGTTCCAATCAGATTACTTTTTGCCTTACATGGATGACTTCTGGGTAAGGCTGTAAGCTCTGTAGTACTCAGCCAATGAGGAATCAGGAAAGGGACTTGCACACTATAAGAAAAGTACCTGCTGTAAGTGCCCTGAGTGTGCCTGTCCATCAGACACTCGATCTTGCTAGAACATTGATTAAAGCCTTGCTTTGAAAAGGAAAGCTGGCAAGAGCAGATAGAAAGGACCAGCTAGAAGTCTGAGGCCAGATACCTCCCTGGCATGGTTTTGGCTTCTGTAATCTTGCTTGCCTTTTGCATCAGCCAACTTCCTGTGTAGCACAACTGATAGTGCCTCCTGGCTTTTTTTCCTTGATTCCCTGCAATCCCGCCCACCTGTGCAGCCCATAGAAAGTTTCCTGAAAAGCTAGTCAGGCATAAAAGAAGGCTAGCACCAGGGCTTGGGGCTCATTCTTTGGAGGTGACTCTGCTAGGAGCCGCACCGGACTCTCTGAATGACAGTCACAGTGAGGAAATGGCAGCATTTGCACAGCTCCTGCCATGGGAAATGAAAACTGGTATCTCCTTCTGTTACTACTGGCTCATGTGGGAAATGAGCCTGCTGGTATTGACCAGGCTTCACAGTATTCCAAATCAGACCGATATTCCCCACACAGATTCCTCATAAAGAAAAGCATATTATTGCCTTTCAAAAGAGATTTTAGATGAAAGCGCTGTGGATGATTGTCAAAAGACTCTTCCTATGGGCCTTGCAGATCCAAGACTTAGGTAATAAAGGGGGTTAAGAACACAAGAGTTACAATTGAGCCTCGCCCTGAGATAAAGAACCTAATTTACAGTTAAGGACAGATATCCACCCCCACCCAATTGTTTCTGCTTGGAGCACACACCCCCAAGGCATCTTGTGATCACTATTCGGAGTGACTTAATCTGGCCTTGAATATGCTGATTGCACCCTGTGAAGGAACGTATTGAGGAACTTCGTCTTTTGTGATTATGGGAGCAAACATTGTGTTTCCTGAAAGACCTGTTTTTCTTAATACTTCTCCTTAAACAAAAAAGCTATTGATCCCTGCTCACAAAGAACTAACTTCACCCTTTTTATGCTAAAAACATTGTCTTGTATGCTAGAGATACCTTCCTTCCCCTTAGGATAAGCATCTAAATCTCCTACCTCAGTCACTATTGATAGAGGTTATACATGAGTCTTCTACAAATCTATGTTCTGGGAAATTTTTACATATCAAAGAAGTTTGTCATCAGAAATCATTGTCTAAGGCAAATGCCACTTCTGTGCCATCCCCCAAACACTTAATTAGAAAATAAAGTTGGGCCCCAGTCAGAGCAGAGATGCCTGCCTGGTGACCAGAAAGACTTTCATGGCTCTCTCATCCCTCCCTCGCCGACACAGTCCCTCCTTCAGGGACCCCTGCACCCGGCCGGAGCCGGCCTCCGGCATGACTCTGCTGGGCTGGCACCAGTGTGAAATAAACAGTCTTCTCTGATTCCCCTAGTGTGTGTCGCTTGTCTCTTCCTAGGCGCCAAGTATTTGCTGTAACAGCTCACTGTGCTCCAAGTCTCCATGTCCCTGCTTTGATTGGGTCAGTGGGCTTACTCCTCACATTAGGCATGGCCTTCGTTCTTAGCACAGAGTCAACTTGTGCCATGGATGGTTTTTATTATGACTTTTTAGATATTCTTGTAAAACCTGATTAGATTCTTCTCTTCTTTCTAGTTGATCCTTGCCATGTCGGGTATGGATGGTTAAGAGAGGAGGAGGAATTCTCTTTTGTTGAACTATTTGTCCAGTTAATTATTGGTTGAGCTGCTCATTTTTCTTCTTTCTAAATATATATGTTTCAAAGTAATCATTCAAAGTTATGGAGCTCGTTATTTAAGAGTTGTTTTGTGCATTGGGCTTTCCCTCTAGAGAGAGTTAAAAAATATAACCTATTCTGGGGCAGCTGGGTGGCTCAGTAGGTTGAGCATTCGACTTTGGCTCAGGTCATAATCTCACGGTTGGTGGGTTCGAGCCCCATGTCGGGCTCTGTGCTGACAGCCAGCTCAGAGCCTGGAGCCTGTTTCAGATTCTGTGTCTCCCTCTCTGGCCATCCCCTGCTCATGCTGTCTCTCTTTCTCTCAGAAATAAATAAAACATTAAAAATTAAAAAAAATTTTTTTTTAAATTTAACCTATTCCTGTATACTTTGAGATATTTTATTTGGAAAGTTGTCAAAAAACAGATCGATTTTAATTTTCTTTTGGGCAAAGTGCCTTTCACACAAGAGTCAACAAAATATGTTCCCTTTCCTTTTTAAAAAATTTAAGTTAAGTAACATAACATGTAACATTGGTTTCAGGAGTAGAACCCAGTGATTTATTACTTACGTACAACACCAAGTGATTATTCCAAGTGCCCTCCTTAATGATCACCACCCATTTAGCTGTTGGCCCTCCAGCAACCCTCAGTTTGTTCTCTGTATTTAAATCTCTTATGATTTGCCTCCTTCTCTGCTTTTATCTTATTTTTCCTTCCCTTTCCTATGTTCATTTATTTTAGTTATTAAATTCCATATATGAGTGAAATCATATGATATTCGCCTTTCTCTGATGGACTTATTTTGCTTAGCATAATACATTCTAGTTCCATCCACATTGTTAAAAATGGCAAGATTTCGTTCTTTTCGTTTGCCGAGTCATATTTCGTTGTATATATACCACATCCTCTTTCTCCTTTCATCAGTGGATGGATATTTGGGCTTTTTCCATAATTTGGCTGTTGTCAATAGTGCTGCTATAAACATTGGGTGCATATGTCCCTTCTAATTAGCATTTTTGTGTCCTTTGGATAAATACCTAGTAGTTCAATTACTGGGTCATAGGGTAGTTTGAAGAACCTCCATACTGTTTTCCAAAGTGGCTGGACCAGTTTGCACTCCCATCAACAGTGCAAAAGTGTTCCCCTTTCCCCACATCCTAACCAATATCTGTTATTTCCTGTGTTGTTAATTTTGATAATAATGATAAGTGATGTTGAACATCTTTTCAGGTGTCAGGCATCTGGATTTCTTTGGAAAAGTGTCTATTCACATCTTCTCTCCAGTTCTTCACTGGATTGTTTGTTTTGGGGGTGTTGATTTTGATAAGTTCTTTATATATTTTGAATACTAACCCTTTATGTAATATGTCATTTGTGAATATCTTCTCCCTTTCCATTGGTTGCTTTTCAGTTTTGTTGATTTTTTCCTTCACTGTGCAGAAGCTTTTTATCTTGACAAGGTCCCAAGAGTTCTTTTTTGCTTTTGTTTCCTTTGCCTCCAGCAATATATCTAGTAAGAATTTGCTGCAGCCCAGGTCAGAGAGGTTGCTGCCTGTTTTCTCCTGTAGGATTCTGATTGTTTTCTGTCTTAGATTTAGTTCTTGCATCCATTTTGAGTTTATTTTTCTGTATGGTGTAAGAAAGGGGTCCAGTTTCCTTCTTCTGCATGTTGCTGTCCAGTGAGACTGTCTTTTTTCCATTGAATATTTTTTCCTGCTTTGTCAAAGAGCAGTTGGCCATACATTTGTGGGGGCCATTTCTGGTTTCCTTATTCTGTTTCATTGATCTATGTCTGTTTTTGTGTCAGTACTGTACTGTGTTGATGACTATACAGTTTTTTTAAAAAAATTTTTTTTTATGTTTTATTTATTTCTAGGAGAGAGAAAGAGAGAGACAGCATGAGCAGGGGAGGGTCAGAGAGAGAGGGAGTCACAGACTGAAACAGGCTCCAGGCTCCGAACTGGCAGTCAGCACAGAGTCTGATGCGGGGCTCGAACCCACGAACCGCGAGATCATGACCTAAGTGAAAGTCAGACGCTTAACCAACTAAGCCACCCAGGCGCCCCACTATACAGTTTTTTTTAATACAGCCTTGAAGTCTGGAATTGTGATGACTCCAGCTTTGGTTTTCTTTTTCAGCTTCACTTTGGCTATTCACGGTCTTTTCTAGTTCCATACAAATTTTAGATTAGTTTGTTCTAGTTCTGTGAAGATGCTGGTATTATTTTGATAGGGATTGCATTGAATGTTTGAATTTGTAGATTTTTTGGGGGGGTAGTATAGACTTTTTTTAAAGTTTATTTGAGAGAGAGAGAGAAAGAGAGAGAGCAAGCACAGGGGAGGGGAAGGGAGATAGAGGAGAGAGAGAATCTCAAGCAGACCCTGCACTGGCATCGGCAGTGGTGTGGAACATGAAGTGGGGCTTGAATCTGTGAACCATGAGATTATGACTTGAGCCAAAAACCAAGAGTTGAAAGCTTAACTGACTGTGCCACCCTGGCACCCAAGGGTAGTATAGACATTTTAATCTTTCTTTTTAAAAGTAAATTTCCTTAGGACAGTGATTAAAGCGAATATATCTATAACTTCATAAAGTTATAATGACAATACTGTAATACAGAATGTTTTAAAATTTTTCTCCTGGACTTAAAAAATAATGCAGTTGATAAATAATATGTGTCTTCATTAACATGTCATGGTCTTTTGAACAGAGTTGCCTGGAGAGCTGGATAAACAGAATGAAGGTATAAATGGAATAGGGTCTAAATGAACTGTATGATTAAACAGACAACAAGGACTAATTTAGGGCTGACACAGTAGGAAAAATCTGTGAATTTTGTGTATTGACCACAAAATGTCAGGTATTTCAGCACCTCTATATCACCATGCATACATAAAGAAAATATTATCCTGTGGCAAATGCCCCTTATTCATACGATCAAGGAAGTTTTCTTTCAGTTTAGGACTCAAGAGTAGTATGAGATTTAGGGGTGCATGGGTGGCTCAGTCGGTTAAGCATCCGACTTCAGCTCAGGTCATGATCTCACGGTGCGTGGGTTCAAGCCCCACATTGGGCTCTGACAGCTAGTTGAGAACTTGCAGCCTGCTTCGGATTCTGTATCTCCCTCTCTCTCTGACCCTCCCCTGCTCATGCTGTCTCACTCTCCCTCTCTCAAAAATAAATAAAACATTTAAAAAAAGAAAAAAAAAAAGAGTAGTGTGAGATTTAGAGAGGACTTAGAGCGACCAGAAAGATAAATGGTGGTCTAAAAACCCAAGAAACTACAAAGAGATATCACTTCACACCCATAGGTATGCTGTTATCAAAACACACATACACACATGCATGCACACATACACACACTCATGCACACACACACACAGAAAATAACCATTGGTGGCCTGGAGAAAGTGGAACCCTTCCTTGTGTATTACTGGTGGAGCTGTAAAATGATTCAACTGCTATAGGAAACACTGTGATGACTCCTCAAAAATTAATCACAGAATTATCTTGTGACCCAGCAATTCCATTACTGGATATATACCCCAAAAAGTTAAGAGTAAGGACTTGAACAGATATAGGTTCACTCATATTCACAGCAGCATTATTCACCATAGCCAGAAGTGGAGGCAACCCAAGTGTCCACCAATGGATGAATGGACAAACAAAATGTAGAGCATACATACAATGGAATGATACTATCCAGCTTTAAAAAGGAAAGAAATTCTGACAAATGCTACAAAATGGCTGAACCTTGAAAAAATGCCAAGTGAAATAAGCCAGTCATAAAAGACAAATACTATATGGGTCTACCTATATGACATACCTAGAGTAATCAAATTCAGAGATAGGAACTAGAATGGTGGTTTCCAGGGGCTAGGAGGAGGGAGGAATGGGGAATTGTTGTTTAATGGATATGGAGTTTTAATTTTGGAAGATGAAAAATGCTGGATGTAGACAGTGGTGAGCATTGCATGAAAATATGAATGTACTTAATGCAACAGAATGGTACACCTAAAAGTGGTTAAAATCATAATTTTTTATGTCATGCATATTTTAGAGCAATAAAAAATTAGGAACTTAAGAGGGTGAATGTTTAACATTTTTCTTTTATGTCACATATTTAAGTTAATAAGTTTAGCACTCAGCACAATGTTTTTTTCATTTATTCAGCAATTTGAGTGACCTGGAGTTTCCAATATTTCACCAAACACTTCTTGAGTCTCCACCAACTATAAACCAGGCACTATGGTAGGGCTTAGGAATATAAAATCAAATTAAATATAGTCCTTGGCTTTAATGAAGTCACAGATGAGCATGATAGACAGACATGGAAATCAATGATTGCAATTCACTGCAGTGCAATATGTAACAAATATATATATGACATTGTGGTTGAGAGTGCAGGTTCTAGAATAAGATTGGCTGAATTTGAATGCTGGATTAGTCACCTTTACCAGATCATGATCTTAAATAAGTTGCTAAAAGTGTGCCTCAACTGGGTGTGTGTGGGGAGGGACCTGACAGTAAACTATTTGTAAAAAAACAAAACAAAACAAAACAAAACAAACAACTGTGCCTCAGTTTCCTCATTTGCAAAATGGGAGTAATAACAGTTTCTACCTCACTGGGTTATTGTGAGGGTGAAATGAGTTCATATTGCAAGGTGCTTAGAATAGAGCCTAGAACATGGTGAATTCTTTTTAACTCTAGTCAGCATCAGCATCATGGATAGGGAAGCAGTAGCAGTCGAATGTAGGGAAGAGATTTTATCTTTTTTCTTCATCGCTAAATCTCCAGTGACTAGGAGATTACTTGGTATATGATAAGTGCTTAAGAAATGTTTTTATTTTATGCTGAGAAAATTAGGTTTAGAACAAGTACAGAGAAGAGAGTTTGAGGCCTATGTGGCAGATGGTTTGAGAAAACATCAAGAAGTAATGCATCAACAGGATTTTAATAGTTGAGTATGTTTTCATTGTAATACTGGGGAGCAGGCATTCCCGACAGAGGGAACGGAATTGCAGCCTTGCAGCTGAAATAGCATCAACCATTTGGGGAACAGTGAGAAGTTGGTATTGTCATATTGTAAAAGATAAGATGGGGAGCAACCTGGGAGGAGGCTGAGAAAATAGGGAAGTATATCTTTAAAAAATTATTTAGTCATTACTAGATGTCTAACCATGTGCCAAGTATCAGGGTTGAAGTAGTGACCATGGCACAATTGTACCCTCGGGAGATTATGTGAGAGACCTGAAATGCCCTGTAAAAGGATTAGACTTCATGGGGTTAACCAGGGAGTTGATGAACCTTGAAAAGCTTTTAAGGAAAGCTATGACCTAGTTAGAGTGTACTCATAGGTAGAGCTCTGGGAGAGATAGAGGGTGGTCCAGGCTGCGACTGGAGTGTCCTGCTGCTGGTACTAGCGGACCACTCATGACAAGGTTTTGCTCTGAGCCAGATAGTGCCCAGGATAAGGTGATGTCTGCAGGGAGAGAGAGGAGGGATATGGATTTGAGAGGTAATTACAGGATACATTCTTTATAATTTGGTGACTGAGAATGAAGAGAGAGAAAATCAGATAACTAGTTTTCTGGCTTGGCTGTCTTGGTGGAGAGCTGGGACTCCCTACTCCCACTCGCTCAAGGAAGAAAACAGGAAACAAGTAGGTTACAGAGTGGGAGGCAGAAGCAAATTCAGTAATTCAGTTTTGGACAAATTGAGTTTGAGGCATTAAAGGCACGTCTAGATAGAAAAGATTTGTAATGAATCTGTCTCTCTCTTACACACACACATGCGCGCGTGTGTGTGTGTGTGTGTGTGTGTGTGTGTGTGTGTGTGTGTTTGTGTTGGTACTTGGGGGATTCCTAGAAACAGAGATCTGGGAATAATTAGACTAGAATATAGCATTTACTTACCTAACAAATCTATTTATTACTATCCTTTGATAGAACATGGGCTCTGTGTTTAAAGCTGGATAGGTGAAATTCTTGCTGATGGATATGTGTAGCATCTTGGCCCAGGTTGCAAAGTTGTAACATCAGGACTAAATATAATGAAGGGCGCCTGGGTGGCTCATTCGGTTAAGCGACTGACTTGGGCTCAGGTCATGATCTTGGGGTTTGTGGGTTCGATCCCCGTGTCGGGCTCTGTGCTGACAGCTAGCTCAGAGCTTGAAGCCTGTTTCAGATTCTGTATCTCCCTCTCTCTCTGACCCTCCCCTGCTCACACCATCTGTCTCAGAAATAAATAAAACATTAAAAATTTTTTAAAAAAGGATTAAATATGATGAGGATGGAGACATATCTTTTAAAATCAAATCACTCCTGTCCCACTGTTTTAGTTTTCTTTTTCTGTTGTAACAAACCACTGCAAACTTAGTGATTTACAGCCACACCAATTTATTATCTTATAATTCTGGGGGTCCTAAATCCAACATGGGTCTAACTGGGCTGAGGTGTCAATAGAGTAACTTTCTTCTGAAGGCACTGGGGGGAAACCTGTTTCATTGCCTTTTCTAGCTTCTAGAAATTGCCTACATTTCCTGGCTCATGGCCTCTTACACCATCTTTAAGGCCCAAAGTATTGCATCTTCAAGTTTCCCTGTGTCTCTGTTTCCATCATCACATCTCTCCGCCTCTCCTACCACCCTATTTCCCTTATAAGGACCGCTGTGATTACATTGGCTCCACCTGGAAATCCAGGATTATCTCCCCATTTTAAGATCCTTAATTATAACTGCAAACCCCTTGTGCCATGTTAGGTAACACATTCACAGTTGCGGGGACATGGACTTCTTTGGGAGGCCATTATTATGTCCTCCACATTTACTTTCACCTGTAGAGTTCAAGTTCATTTTGAGTTTATTCACCTTTAGTATTTAGATGCCTCTTCCATTTGTCACGATGGCTGCTTATCTAGCTCTGCATATGTGAACTAGTCCTTGTCCCACCTCAAGTAAAGTCATTAAATCTTTCTTGACTGCCTACACCAAAGAAATCTCTCTCCCCTGAACTCCTATAATGCTTCTTTCTGTCTTGTTCATTTGCACTAATCATTCACTAGTGTGAACTCTCTGTTCCAACAAATAGAGATTTCCCTCACATTGGCTTAAGGAATTAAGTGGAAGTTATTTACTTGGAAAATCCAAAAAAGGACTGAACAAGGAATTATGGGAGGGTTGAGATGCAGCTAGTTTTTAGGAGCAGCCAAAACCAAGGACTTAAACATTATCTCTCCTTTATTTGTTGCTACTTCTCTCAGAGTCACTTTCATTCTCTCCTATGATGGCTGACTTTGTCTATATGACAAGAAACAGAGCCAAGAACAGGAAGTAAACTTTACACTTGAAAGCTTCCCTCAACAGAAACACAAACCAAAATGGACTTACAAGAAGAAATATTGCTTCAGTTGCCATTAAGAGTTGTGAAAAAGAAGAGACAAACCAAGAAACAGACACTTAATTTTTTTTAATATAGTTTATTGGAAACACAATTATGGAGAACAAACTGATGGTGATCAGCAGAGAGGTGGATGGGGCTGGGTTAAATAGGTGATGAGAATTAAGGAGTGTACCTGCTGTGATGAGCACGGGCTGGTGGATAGAAGTTTTGAATCACTATGTAACTAATGACTAACATAATACTGAATGTTAACTAACTGGAATCAAAATAAAAACTTAAAAAAATAAGTAAAAAGAATTGTGAGAAAGAAATATGCTTCAAGTACATGTTTAAGAACCCATTGTTTGCTCTAGAAGATGTTTTTGTTCTTTGGTTTTATTTAAAGGGATATCCAAAATACTGGTCCTAACTCACCTAACTCCTTATCTATCATGACTCTAATTTCACAATGAAAATAGAACTCCCCCAAATTCTTGCCTTTACATCTAAAAATATACCTTTATCTAGACTATCTCTTTCCTCATTCCCCAGAAAACGATGATAATTACTTTTTAATATCCATGTACCTGTGCCCTTTGTCCCCCAGCCTCCTCTAAGACCTTAACAAAACATCATTCCCCTCTCTTTCCCCCTCTCTTTTTTCTTTCTACTGATCTCTTCTGCCTCTCAACAGCATTTAAAAGACCTTTCTCATCTCAAAAAAGAAAACTCGGTAATTTGGATATATTGTTTTAAGCAGTGAACAATTTGGAGTATTTAATATTACTTGACCTCTCTGTAATATTTGATGTTGTTGATCATTCCTTTTTTTTTTTTTGAAACTGCCTCCTTTCTTGGTTTACATGATGCATTCTTGATTATATTTGCAAATCTCTGGCTTTTCCTTCTCAGTCTAGTTCACAATGCCTCTTTCTTTACCCTGTTTCCTCCATAAGTGTTGGCTTTTTTCAAGAGTTGATTCTTGGCTCCCTTCTCTTCTCTCTCTATGTGTTCCAGCTGGTGATCTCACTTGCACACATGGCTTTGGTTATCCTTTGTACTCTGATGATGACCACCTACCCATCTAGTTCAGACTTCTCAACAGAAATTCTAAGTGTAAGAAGCAGTAGAATATTATTTTCACAATATTGAAAGAAAGGATTTAAACTAATATTTTAAATTATCACTTAAATATTAGAGTGAAGTAAAAATAATGTCAGAAATATTAGACCATAGATTACCTAATACACACTCTAAAGACACTCTTGGAGGAAATTCTCCAGCAAGAAGCAAAACAAATAAAGACAAATCAAAAGATATGGGTGGTGAGGACTAAGGAGAGCCCTTGTTGTGATGAGCACTGGGTATTGTCTGTAAGTGATAAGTCACTAAATTCTATGCCTGAAACTAATATTGCATTGTACATTAACTACCTAGAATTTAAACAAAAACTTGAAACATTAAAAAAATTAGTTTTAGGAACTAAATGTCGGTAAATAATTTAGTAAAATTTCATGCCTAAATAAGCAATAATTTAGTAAAATTTCTTGTCTAAAACAACAACAACAATCTACCAACTTGTAATTTAAACTCTAGAAAATATCAACAAGAAGGACATTGGTATTGGAATGCAGAAAGAGTAAGAAACTGCTTAGGCATTTTTGTTGGAAGTGAGGAGATGAGGGAACTATAGATATTGATAAGCTTTTGAATTCTATTACTATAGGAAATAAATGCATGAATAATAAGTATAATAATGGGTCTTAATAAGTAGAGGTAACCACCAGAAGGCTAAAAATATAATGTATGATTTTCAAACCAGCAGAGTAAAGTTCAGTCAAACCAAAGGATGTTAGGAAAGAAGGGGAACAGAAGAAAAAAAAGGAAATATATGAGATAGAAAATGTGAAAGAAGATGGCAGAAATAATTTTTAACATATAAACCTCATTTGAATTCACTAAATTCACTTTTAGTAAGACAGGGACTCTCAGCTTAGATTTTTGAAAAGATATAGTAATATGCTGTCCATGGAGACACATTTTAAATGATGTTATAACAATTCCAAAATTATCCGTGTGTAAAAGAAATAATAAAGGTGAGTATTTGCAACAGGTAATGAAAAAGACAAAATCAGTTGACCCTGAAAGATTTTATTTTGCCTCATTATAATTTTATATAGTAGCTTACTAGCTCAGAGATTGCAATCTCTGTCCTAACAGAACTGTCTCTGTCTCCTCTCAATATATTCTGCATAAGCTTTCTAAACAAAACATGAATTTGTCCTGCTGCAGTTATTTTACTATCAGTCTCCAATTGTCTACAAGAAAAAGCTCAAGATATTTGGCATTTTATTTAAGGCCTTCCTTGATTTGTAGCTTAGTTCCTTCCTCATTGCCTCCCTACTTCTCAGCTCCCTTCCCTCTCTTCCTTCTGCTTTGTGCATACGGAAATGTTTACATTTACCTAAATGGAACATTCTATCTCTCATTTTTATGTCTTTGCCTATTTGGCTCTTTCTTACTGGAATTTCCTTTTTCTCTTTCTATTTGTCCTTCAAGACTTACGTGAGGTGCCACCTCTTCTGTGATCTTTCTCTTTTACGCTCCTATAATTGTATGGCATTATATTGCACCACATTAAATTACTTTGTGTCCCTCCCTAACTAAAATGTAAGCCACTGGAAGAGCAGACACCATGCGGACCCAGCCTCCAGCATGGTACCTGTCATACAGTATAAATTGTGCTCGGCGGATAAATGAATTCAAGTCAGCAAATATGTTCCAGGTGCTAGCTGGTGCTAGACTTAGACCAGCAGGTAAGAATTAAAAATTAGGAAATAGGTTCTGTGTATAAAGGTTACAATGAATGGTTTATTCAATTCAAAAAAGAGCATTGAGATAAATTATTTTCTGAAATATTAATTGTATTGTTTGAGTGTTTTAGGCATAGTCTTTGGTTTCATGTGGCAGAAAACCAACTCAAATAAGTTAGTCATATATTTTTATATATGGAAGAATACTAGGCACATTGTGCTGCAAAGGTGAGGTTGTCACCTACAGTTCAGGTTCTTTGGGAACTGGGGAGACTAGGAATGTGAATGTAGCCAGGTTTTTGCCTGTCTCTTGGTCTATTGGCCTCATAATCCCATAGCAACTTCCTCCTTTCAGCAGGGAAAATGGGCAGAGACTAGTCCTGAGCCTCACAATACATAGCTTTGCTGCCAAAGAGGCATTGATTATCTTCCCTAGTTCTGATTCAAAAAGTCCTAGAGAAGAGTTCTGATAGGTTTGTTATGAGTCAAGTACCTACCCTGGATGAATCAACAATAGCAAGGAGGGCAGGGTTAGAGAGCAAAGATATGAGAAGTGTACTTCTCATTCTTGCCTCTCAATCCTTACCACTCAAAGTGAGGACCTCTGGTATCATCTGAAGGTTGTTAGAAATGAATAATCTTAGGCTCTGAATCTATTAAGCCATAATCTGCATTTTAGCTAACTCCCTAAGTGATTACTCAACTTCGAGAAACACGGAACAGCTAGGAACAGCTGCTGTCTATTTCTTCTGAGGCTGGGAATATTAGCACTGGTTTTAAGTTGTAGGAGATGTTTCAAAGAGATGTCTGCAAGATCATCATAAATATTTGCTCATAAAATACAATATTTTGAAAAGTTTCAGAATTTTCTTTTGAAGCCAAGTTTTGCAGAGAAATATTATTCACTATTTTTTCTGGTATAGTTTGTCACATTTGCAAAGAAAAAGACATTTCAACTTCCTTTACTGTCCCAATATTTTTATAGTTAACTTACCTGCTCTTAACTCACAGCTCAAAGACTAATTATTGGCTCTTGGACATCCCCATTTCTATACCAGTGACCTGTTTTCTCCCTTGGCCCCACTTTTATTATGTTTTTGCCAGATGTTCCTAATTAAACAATTGTACATTGACCATGATAACTTCTAGAGTGGCCCTATGGTGGTATCAATAGACTTTCTGGGGGCGCCTGGGTGGCTTAGTTGGTTAAGCGTCCGACTTTCGCTCGGGTCATGATCTCGCGGTTCGTGGGTTCGAGCCCCGCATTGGGCTCTGTGCTGACTGCCAGCTCAGAGCCTAGAGCCTGTTTCAGTCTGTGTCTCCCTCTCTCTGACCCTCCCCTGCTCACGCTGTCTCTCTCTCTCTCTCTCCTAGAAATAAATAAAAAAAAAACATTAAAAAAAATAGACTTTCTGGGCTGTATAACAGTAACCTATGTCAACCAGTCACCAGGTGTGAAACTCTGAATCCTCAGTGATCGAGGCCATGTCTAGTGATGTAGAGGCTCCTTCTGGAAGGAATAAAAGGGAAGAATTCATTTGAACATCAAACTAATAACAGGTTGTTGAATTTACCAATCTTTTAGAACATTCCAGATGAGGTCTAAAAAATGTCTTTTAAGCAAAGAATTTGTTGTTTGAGTGGAACAAGAAACACTTCTGGGAATCAGTCATTCTCTATCTTCTCTGCATATCAGGACATTTTAAAAAAATCAGATTTTGTCTTGGATACTGGTCAAAATAAGGGTCAATTACAAATTCCCAAATGATTAAGGAGAATTCCTGAGGAACACTGACTTTTTACAGTTATTTATGTCACTGAATTAAGTCAAAATATGATAGATTTTTCTTCTATTAGACCTACATTTTTAGTTGATGATTTAGATCATTTAAGATGTTGATTTTTTTTCTTTAAAAGCAGAGAAGTGCTAAGGATATAAAATATCTAAAACCGTTATCAGGATTCTGGTTCAAATTAGGCTTTCCACCACCAACTAGCCCACAGTGATAAGGATTTAGTAAGATGCCAGGTTTCCTAATTTAAGAATCATATCTATTAAGATAACTTTACTTAATAACTATTTATGGAGTGGCATGAGAGCTAATTAGCCTAATTAGTTTTAAACGCAGACTTCTAGGGGATTCATTTATACACAAAGATAAATGGGGAATTTGGAGTTTTTCTGGATAACAAAATAGGCTTCTGCCCCGTGGAATATGAGCAATTTTGTATCTGCCTTCCTAGCTTTTCTGTCTCGTACAACTACCAAATGCTCTGTGCCACTTTAAGGAGATGTTCTTCAAACCTGTAGAAGGGCAGCCAGTTCTGTTGGATGTGTCCAAAGGATACTATTTTTATTATTTGTGTGCCATTGAATCTGTGGTTTACAGGGCACTTCATAGAGAGTAAGAAGTGAAAGAAAGAGGAACCATATTGCAAGAAACAGACTAAAGAAATAGCTACCATTGAGCTTGGTTGAATTATTACATGACCTGAACTCTCATTGACCTGGATTATTCCACTGGAACAGTAATTTTAAGGAATATGGCTTGTCCTGTCTATATGGAATCATTTCTCTTTCATTTCCTGAAAGAAAATGTTCCAAATTAGCAACTCTCCATTGATTTATAATGAAAGTAGAGTAGCCAAGAGCCCCCTCCATTTGGTCCAAAGATTTACTGAAAGGCAACTGAATTGTTTCTTGCTCATGAAGTAAGTCCTTGAGAGAACTTGGAATCAGCCCAACTTCAGATTAAGGACAATACAGGACTAATACTTGTAAAGTGCAAAATGCAATGCAGATTAAGGAACCAATAATTAGTTTTGCTGGCAAATTTTTCAATCCAGATCAGATTCTGAAACTATCTGGGGGATGATTTCCTAAAGTCTGGAATTGTCTCAGGTGAAAACACCTTGGTTGACAGATGCTTTAGGCTGTGATAGAGGTAGTGTCAACCAATTTGAAATTTCTTGTTATTATTTGTAGAGTATATGATAGCCTTGATTGTCTGTAATCTGTCATGTCACTGAAATTTTCAGATAACTGAAGCCTAATTCATATAGTTGAAAACTTAATTTTAACTGTTTTCATGCCTATCTTTCTAAAAGAGAATATATTAAGTAGGATATATTGGCGATAACTTAGGCGATGTAATGGGACCTGAGTGAGTGCATGTGGCAAGAGATTTTATGAATACCCTCTGGGAGGCATCAGGATCATACAGTCTAAGTCTTTATCCAAAGGGACAGATTTTATTGAGGCACACACATATTTTCACAGAGGGAAGTACCATATTTTCAATTATTTTTAGTGATCAATATCAAATAAATGCATATGATAATCAGTGATGGGGCAACGGGAGTGGAGAAATCTCATTTACTTGGCATCTTCTCTAAGTGTTTCTGGGACTTGCCTCTCTGACATCTTCTCTTTAATGTTAGAATTACCTTAGCTGCACACTTGGGATCATCATTCTCTATATCAACTTTTGGAGTCTCCTCTAGAGACCAATACAGTGTTCTTGGAAGTTTGGTAATCTCTGGAGGGGTGTGTGTTGTCCTCTGTATCTTTAACATGGAAAAGGGCTCCTGAAGGCAGAGATGTCCTATGCTGCAGAGCTGTTAAGTTCTCCATTCCCCTCATTTCTGACTCTGTTCTGTCTTCCCAGTGTTCATTCTTTGTTGCCACTTTGACTTTCTGGCATCACTCTTCTGATTTTTGTTTCTCACCATGCTTTGGCTTTTGTACTATGTACATTGCTTGCTTTTTATGTATAAAGTCTTTATTGTGATTATAAATAATATTTATTATATAAATTGGAAAACATTACAGGGCTTCAAGAAGGAAATTTTGATTACCTATTATTTTATATATACATTCACTTTTTTTTTTCTTAAACTATTAAGACTCTACTGTGCATTCAATTTTTAAACATTTTAAAACTGGGCATATTAGGGATACCTGGCTGAATTGGTTAAGCAGCCGATTTCGGCTCAGGTCATGATCTCACAGCTAGTGTGTTTGAGCCCCACATTGGGCTCTGTGCTGACAGCCCAGAGCTGGATCCTGCTTCAGATTCTGTGTCTCTCTCTCTGCCCCTCCCCTACTCGTGCTCTGTCTCTCTCTCCTTCAGAAATAAACATTAAAAAAAATTAAAAAAAAATTAAAAAACCCTGGACATGTTATAAGCATTCTACCAAAAGACTTTTTTGGAATGAGGATGAGGATGACGATAGAGGTGATGAGGTAACTAATACTTTCTCTTTCCAGAGATCCATCCCTATATTAGTGAGGTCTGTTTGCAGACAGGTGGAGCTAAAGCAACTGACTCAGACAAGATGATGAGTAAATATTTCTAGAATAGTAGTACAAGGAATTTTAAAAGCATTTTAGTTTATCTGACATAACTAAAACCTCACATTAACCAGTTTTTCATGCATTTTACTTTTCAGAAAATAATTTTTAAATGTTCCCTTTATAGACCTAAATTTTTAATCATATGGCCAAGGCTCCCTAAACAGGAAACATTTTATATTTAATTCAATGTTTTGTATACCTTCCTTATCTACACTTACGGTATATCCAGGAACCAGGAAATAAGGGGAAACCCCTGCAGACTCACAAAACTGTTACAAGAAATGGTTCTCAACATAACCATTAACTTTAGAATTGACTGTCAATCAAGTTTGCTAGTAACTTAATGTCAGAGGTCATTGCCTGGCTTGCTTGTTTTGTTTTTCTGTTTTAACACTGGACAGTGGGTGGATCAAATTTGCTAATATAATATAACCTAGTTGTCCAGTACTTTGAACTATTGTTCTGTTTTATTGGATATATGTTGGAACTCATGTATCAAATGTGCATATCTGATAGTGAAGCAGCACTTCTGAATAGTAAACTGTGACAAAGGTAACCAAGAATAACAAACAAAGATCCTAAGCACTAGAATGAATTAGTTCATTCAGTTTCCTCGACTGGGAATGAGGGTACCTTCTAGCCCTAATTTTCTGTGTGCAATCCCATTGATTGGTAACAATAAAATCCATACTACTAAGTCAAAAGTGTATTTGGAGCACTATTCTCACTTTTCAAACTAACAAAGATATATTTAAATGCTAATACTTATAAAGTACAGTAAGGTGTTTACTCTCATATACTATCTCATGAACTGTAAATGGGCATTAGCTTTCTAGAAAGCAATTGGCAATGCCAAGGGCCATAAATATCTTCACCTCTTGACACGTCAGTTTATGTCCAGATATATATCATGAGGAAATAACTAAAATTGCCAACAAAGATGTTCATAGAAGCATTATCTGAATGATACCCAAACTGGAAACAATTTCAATGTCCAATGATAACAGTAAAGTATGACGTATTCATGTGGTGGAATTCTACTCAATCATTTCAAGTGGGATTTATGAAATACTTTATTGACATAAGAAAATGCTTTAAAATATATAACCACTCACTTGTGGAACATTGGGCAAGTTAGTTATGTCTCTGTACTGCAGCTTCTTTATCTGTAATGCAGGAATAATAGGCTTATCATAGGATTGATATGAAGATTAATTGAGTGAATATAAGTAGAGTAGTTAGAACAGGGAGTGGCACAGAGGAATCACTAACTCTGTATGGCCTAGAACTGACTTGGGTGCAAGGATCAGTTCTCTCAAGGACAGAGATTGCATCAAATGTGTCTGTACTTCCAGGCTGAAGAGCTGGATAAAGGGCAGCTATTGATATTGTACATGGGCTTGAAGCGGCCATATCCATGAATGTGAGGTCCCTCAGGGTGAGGACTGGAGCTGGGAAGAGTAGGAAGAAAAGGTGCTGCTCCAATGCCCATCTGTTCCTGGGCTGCCATGTTGCAGCATGGCATTGTGAGGGGTCCCAGAATTTTCCATTTGAATCTGGCTTTTGAGGTCATAATGAAGGGATATTTGTGAAGATAGGAGATAAACACATTTTTTTTACGGCTTGTTAGCCCAATTTATAATATTTGCATATTTAGACATATTTTAGGTGGATCATCAGTTTGTACTTAATACTAGGGCAGGACCTGGATGTGAGTATGCAAAGCACTTAGTGCCTGACACTTAGTAAAATCCTAGTAAATGATGGTGGTTATCAATATTATGTAATATACCAAATGATGATGGTGATAATGTAACACCCTTCTTTTCTTGGCCAAGGTCTTGACACCCTGTCATCTCTCCCTCCATCTCTTCCTCACCCCTAAGTCAAGTGGGGTGATGCTGGTAATGCTAATATTCTGCTTTCCAACCCCCCAAATACTAAAGGAAGCCTTCCTCTAAGTAGACTGGTTGTCTGATTCCTTAAAGTATTGCTCTGGGTCCCCTAGCTGTGCCCTATGAATAGGAGTAACTACAGTCCTGTGCCTGTGGGAATCATACGTGAGCTTGCTATGGCCGCTGAGAGTATCAATTGTGCTATACATTCTGCAGCTTAACATGTGTCTTGTTTCTTTTCCCTAATGGATTTGGAATTATTTTTGAAATTTAGGAAAAATTTATCTCTAGTAATAATTGATTAGGCTAAGAAGGACCATTTAGCATTTTTCCCTTTTCATATTCAGTGCCAAGAACTGGGTTAAATAGATTTTCTCAATTATAATAACTATACATTGCTTAGGCTTTCTAATTCAATGAATTTCCTGTCCTCATTATTTGGTTCTTACCTTGATTTTCATCTTTGACTGTTTTGGTTACATTTTACTGTAAGCATCCTTGAACACTGTTTCACTGATTTGTCTTCTCTTTCTTTGTTTTAATGAATCACTCAATGATGAAAATGCTTGGACAGCATGTTCTTTGGAAAGGTTTTGGCATTTACTCAAATGTGTGAAACCTTGTAGAATTATTTGAGAGCATGTAGAATTTACTGAGGCCACATGTCAGGTAATTTTTTAAAGTATAATTTTAAAAACATAGTGCTTATATTCTCTTCCTCATTCTTTTGCTGATGTTGATATAATCAGATTATCATTGAGTAAATGAAAAGAATTTGATCCCCACAAGTCACTCCAAATTGCACCTCACAGTAGATTTTGCCCAACATGAAGGATGTAGTAATATTTGGAGAAATCGAAGTTTGATTAGGATTATTATGCTTCCTATCTTTCTCTTGGTTTTCCCTCCTTATTTTATACTTATAGGCAGACAATATGAAAGTAGATGTATCACTTCTTTTGGCAGACACCACATGTGGACTGACTACCAAATCATGGGTTCTTAAAATAGATGCTCCCCCCTCCCCAATAGCACCTACATATTGTACATTGTTAATTTCCTGCTTTCTTGTTTCTTGCCAACTGGCTATAAACTCCTTGAGAGCAGAAACTGCACCTGGCTTGTTCTCTGGTTGTATCCCTGGCATCTAATGCAGAGCTTGGGACACAATGTAGATACTTAAAAAAAATATTTGTTGAATGGATAAATGAATGCCTAAAGCACACAGACAATATGTTTAATGCAAAGCTAGGGATTTTCAGGGCAGGTGTGATAACAAGACAAGTAGAAGCAGATGAGAGAGTTGAAAGGGTTGTCAAGGAAGGACTTGAAGTGACACACCATATATGGGCTGTATAGTAAAGGAGATAATGGGCTGGGTAAAAAGAGCCAATCAAGTGTTAAGAGATCATCATGACGTTGTCTGTTTAGGGGGGATAGGAAGTGAAGAAGAGGGTTAAGAGTTTGTCCCAGAATAGGCTATTGTATTTTAAGATTTCATAGGTGGGGTTGTTCTATGCAATTATTAAGTCCAGGTTGGGCCTTAGAAGCATTAGGCCAAAACATGTGGAACTGCCAATATTCTCTCATTTTTTAACTTATAAAAAGGCACTTTCATGATTCAGACCAACAGTTTGGTAAAGTTTAGTGAAGATGAGGTGGATATCAATGAGTTTTGAGGCTAAGATATTGATTGACTCATTCATATAGATTATGGTATCAGGCAGAGTGATTTTAGGAGGCAAGGGGGAAGAAACATTGTTACCCAGGCATCTGTCTTGGGTGGGATTGGCAGATGACAGTGAAGGAACAGATGGAGGATGACATACATCAGTGATATGGATGAAGGCTTTAAAATACAAAAACAGAAACATGAGACCAAAGAAGTAATGGCCTAGTTTGGAAGTTGCAAAGGGAGCTTAAAGAATACTTCTCCCCACCCATCCCTGGTACTTGGGTATTCAGAGGAGAAGTCTCTTCTAGAAGAAAGGGAGTCTTCCAACAAGAATTCATGCTCAGTTAAGTAATAAAGGTAGAGAAATCATTCACAAAGGAAGCAGAATAAAAAAGTCTATGTAGGACACAGGTCTTTATTTGAAAGTTCTGTTACCAGTGTCTTAGATATAGTCACCCAATTTACCCACTCACTTAAGTGGCCTAGGAGAAACTGAAAACACTAAGGTCATTCTGGGGTAATAATGGCATAAGGCAAAGTTTTGGTTTAATTTACTACATATGACTCCAGATCTATTTTGCTGCAAGCTTCCCTACATTCCCAGAGTACATAAGAATTTTCTTTCTTTCTTTTTTTTTTTTTTTTTTCTGTAGAGAACATGTCTTATTTACATGCTGGAATTTACCTCTTTTCTCTTAAGTAACATTATACATCCCTATGCAGTTCCCTTCTATCTTCCATAGTATATTCCCTTGAGCTTGTCCAAATGGGAAATTAAAATCTCAGTGAGTGACTTAGACATTTTCCAAGCTAAACTCATGGTAGCCATGTTCTATGAGGCTGAGTTGAAGACTTTAGACCCACTTTTCCACATGGGGCAAGTGAGTGGCTCTCTGGTCAGGCATGTGCCCCAGTTTGTTTTTATAACTAATCAAAGAAACCTTCAACTTGACCTTATGTCCACTGGGCTGGCAGAGTACCTGAATGTGCCCTTAAAAAACAATACTGAATTTTAGAACATTGGTGTTTTCCTAGCTTCAGAGCTCTCTACTGTTCAATTATAACAAACTTGCAAAGAAGAAAAATTTGGCATAGAAAATGGCCTAAAGGATATACGGTCCAACTCTCCAGAATTTATCTTTGGAGCAAACTCAAGAGCTACTTGCTAGATTCATGTTTGGGTCACTGTAGAATTGTCTTTCCTAAACAATGCTGGGGTGTTACTCTATTGTAACACCACAGTGAAGTGTGATCACAGTGAAGGATGTTGTGATCAACACTATATTAAACTTGCTGTTGTGATTATTATACTGATGGCATTGACACTGCAGCCTTTAATATCACAGTACCCTAATTAATTAAGGATCCATTGATGAAACTTCACATGGCTCTTCCCGAGCCTCCAGTCATTGCAGACTGTTAATTTTGTTACTCTGCAGGGCTCCTTTTTCTGCTGCTTGGAGGTTCCAAATGAGGTGTGTGACCTGACTGTATCAATTATACAGAACATTATATTAGGCAGTGGTTGTACTGAACCTTCCACTTGTTTTTATTATATACTTAGTTCATTTAAAATTTTTCTTAATCTTTCTATTATGTTTATTGAATGTGTCTCTGAGGTGCCTGGAATCCTGTTTTGAAAGAAGGAAGACCTATATAGAAATAAATTTGGGGCCTATGTAGAAACAATCTCCTAGATGTTTTATTTTCAGTCAGAGGGCCATTCACATCTTGAACGCATTATGCTGATGAACAGAGAACTTGAAATACCTTTTACAAGAATATCTCCCCTTGAAGATGCTGGAATTTGTGGTTACTTGTATAGAGGCTGCCATACTAATAAGTTTATTTGGCTCCTTTTCCTTTTCCTCTCCTTTTCCTTTCATCTGTCTTACCTTTCCCACCTTTGTGCAGTTCTTCATGTGGTCCTCAAAGTCCCTCTTCTGAAGCATAGTTCTGATTATATCTTGATTAAAAGAAAATCCTCAGATATTTTTTATTGCCTCCAGGAAAAAGGCCAAATCTTACTCATCTTTTTGTACTCAGGACCTAGCATGGGCCTGTATATAATAGGCAGCTGATGAACATTTGTTGAATGAATTGTATTACATAAGGAAATGCATATAATGCATTAGTAGAGCCTTTGGCACAAAGCATACACAAAATAGTTTATTTCTCAATCACTTTCCCTTCATACCAGGCTTGAACCTACCTTTCCCACCTCATCTCTCACCACTGTGGCTTTAAGCATCACTAACTCTTGTAAATTTCATGCTCATAACATACATTTCTATGCCTATGGAGATTTCATCATGCTACTGTTTCTTTCTACAATGCAATCCCTTGCTGAAATGCATCCTTGCCAAACTTTAGAGAAAAGAATGCATATTCTTGGTAATGTTGGTACAGATAACAAACCATCCCTTATACTTAAATAGTTTAACCTAGTTGGCCATTTCTGGCATCTTTCACATGGAATTACATGTTCTTTTTAATTGGCAACACTCCTTAAACTGACCTAAAACATACTTGCATTAATAAATGCCTGAGCAATGATAAAACTTTTGGATTTGAACAGATAGTTTTTATTCATATGTAGTCAGTTGTCTAGCATTTTATTTCATTATGTCGCCCTCTACAGGAAAGTTTAAAATACATTTTGGAAAATTTTATAATCAAAGGAAGGATGGATGATTTATTCATTTCATGAAAACTCAGCCCAAGGCTATTGGCAGCTGCAATTCTCCTAGCCACTTCCACATAATTTTTAAAATATGAAGGCCAGGAATGGTGCTGTTGATACTGACTTCAGGACAAGGAAAAGAAGGACTAGGTATCTCTGGAGGAATCTGAGGGGGAATAAACAAAGACACTCGTGCAATATTAGAGATTTCTGACTTCAGGTTGGCCTTATCAACAGCCTGAACAGCAATGAAGAGATCTGTGCCATTTTCAAAAATGATGTTTTCTGGTTTAAACACAAAGACTTCCTCAGAGTTGGCCTCCTTCGGGATGAGATCAGATGTGTTCACTTGAATAGAATCATTGAACTTGTCTCTGAGATCAAGAACACTTGCACTTATTCTAATGATATACTTGTGAGCTGAAAAGAAAAAAAAAAGGTTTGTGACTTGTAATTCTCAAGTGGTAAAGAAGTTTAAAAGTCTATTAGAAACTATCACCATCCCCTAAAGGTCCAATGAATAAATGTAATTGATGGGCCATATTTATAACTATTAGTATACTATTTACATTCTTGTTTGTGTATTTTGACAGAGTGATAAATATAAAACTGGATCAGGCTTGACCTGAAGCCTTGGTCCATATTTCTGTGCATGCACCTGGCTGAGAGAGGAAGTTTTAAAATTACTGCTTATTGCTTAATTATTTATAGAGGAGATTTTGGTAACGATACTCCTCAAACTTTAATGTGCATACAAAACACCCAGGGATCTTTTTTTTTTTTTTAATGTTTTATTTATTTCTAGGAGAGAGAGAGAGAGAGACAGAGTGAGCAGGGGAGGGTCAGAGAGAGAGGGAGTCACAGACTCTGAAACAGGCTCCAGGCTCTGAGCTGGCAGTCAGCACAGAGCCCGACGCGGGGCTTGAACCCACGAACCGCGAGATCATGACCTAAGCGAAAGTCGGACGCTTAACCGACTAAGCCACCCAGGAGCCCCACCCAGGGATCTTAAAATGCAGATTCCGGATCAGTAGGTCTGGTTGGGGACTGGGGTTCTACATTTCTAACAAGATTCATGTGATGCCCATGCTGCAATCCAAAGACTATACTCTGTGGCAAAAATCTAGTAGGACCTAGGTTTCTTCCAAAGGCCAGTTCTGCTGGTTAGCAATCTATACTCTACTCCCAATCCTTTCCAAGAGTTGCTACTAAAAATGAGGTTTATTAAAGGACAGCTTGGCAAGATCTAAAGAAAAAACAAACCTAAGGATTGCCTGTTACTGGTTGAAACCTCTTAAAACTTAAAGTAGGCCAGTTTTTTAGGTTCCAAACCCCTCATGTTTACAAATCCCAACCTTTCATTTCAGAGGACATTCAGGAGCCCTCTTGCCTTATGCCTTCCACATAAATCACAACACGCCCATCTGCCTCACCTCCTTCTGTACCTCTGCTGTTAAACTCCTTTACAGGGTCCACACCACATTCTGCTTACCTCTTCCATGATCATAGTCATCCCCAGGAGCTGTCCAAGTCAGATTAATAAATGTGTACCCATGGGTCTTTGCCTTAAGGTCAGTGATTTGACAAGGTGGGAAGAGATCAGGTATGGGAGCCTGTGGGATGCCAGAGGCCACAAATGAACCTCCTGAAGATGTTCTGCTGAAACACACTTGCTTGCTTTGAGGATTATCATTAATTTCGGGTCTCGGTGGATTCCATTTTACTTCACCTGCATTACATTACATCATATTACATTATGTTATGTTATGTTACCTTACATTGTAAGCATTGTATGACCGTAATACTTCCTTCTCTTTGGTGATCAGATTGCCCTCTTCCTGTTTCCCCTTTGCCTTGTTTCCTCCCATACACAAAATTAATTTTAACTATTTGGTGTAAAGATTGCAAATCAGGCTGCATCTGAGGACAAAAACAGAATCAAACATTTTCTGGAATGACAATTCTCATAATTTATTTTTATGACATTTGTCCTGGATTTGTTTCTCTTCTCATCTTTTTGTCTATCCTGATTTCACTCTTCCTAGGTCAGTTTAAATCCTACCTCTGTTTTAAGATTTTAAGAAATCTCTTTCCCCTAGATACTACCATTGGTTTTATTATTTTTCCTATTTATTTGGTAATCATCTGGACCACTAGGAATTGCCTTGATTATTTCTTTAGGAATTGCCTTGATTTTTCTTCTTCTCCATGTTTGTGTTTTATCTTTCTTATTAGGTTGAAGATTCTCATGAACTGTTTTATGTTAGGGGCTCTAAAATGTTATGCCTTTGGAAGACTTCTTCTTTTCTCATTGAATGCATGGGAACTTAGTGCCTCAAGCAATCTCAATTTTCCTCACATTTTTGTTGAAAGGTTATATAAAAGTAATCCTGGTATTCAAAAAATACCATGGCCTGCTCAGTCAGTAGGGTTCTCATACTCTCTTTTCAATAAAAATATTCCTTAATATCCTAACAAGGCATTAGTCAGAATTTATTCTCTCATAAACTCTTCTTTCGCCCTTAAAATTTTTGTCTATAAAGACAGATTCATCTTCATACCTATCAATCTGATCTTGGGCAAAGATGAAGTGGATACTATATCAAGTTCAGAGTTAGTATTCAATTCAGCAATAGAGATTATCTCTCTTGGTATTAAGATTCATCAAAGGATAGAGGGAAAAACATTGGCTTTCCAATGGCCATCCAGGTCCTATCACGGTTAGTTCTATCGAAGTTAGACCAATAGCCTCTCTAGCCTCTGTTTCTCCATCTATAGAATGGGATAATTAGGAGAAAGTAATGTCCTAATGTGAGTAAAGCACTGAGCATGAGGCTAGATATAGCCACCACACTGATCTCCTCTTGTCTTCCTCCCCTAACTCAGAAGAACAAATGAAAATAAAGTAAGCTGAAATATGTAAAAGAGCTCTGGAAGAAATAGTGTCTTTTAAAGTTTTTTTTTCCCCTCTGTGATCACCTTTACACGAGACACCACATGTCCTAGAATCCTCCTTTTACTGAGCACACACCCAAGTAAAGAGGCCAGTGGGAAGCTCCTTGGAGGAGCTGCCCTTATGATACACTAGCACCAGGAAAAGACCTGCCCAAGACAGAGTGGAAATTGATGGAGAACAAGTCCTGGAACCCATCAGGACTGGTCTGGGTCCCAGTTCCACCTCTAGTCTAGAAGACATGTTTATTACCAAGGGTGGTAAAGGAATGCCTGTTTCTTGGTGCATAATTTCTCCCACATGCTTGCAAGTGGGCTCTGTGTGCTGGTTGGTGTTAGATTCATCTACTAGTCTCCCTGGTTGGTGTTAGATTCATCTACTAGTCTCCCTGGTCTGAGCAAGAGAAAGGAGACAGTGGGCTTGTGATACTGATTTATATAGTAAGCCCTAAATTTCCTTATTCTGTGGAAGTGCCAGTATCAGAGGAAAGAGCTTCATTACAAAATGTTTTAAAACTTATTAAAAATAATAGCAAACATTTGTTGAACATTACTATTTACCAGCAATGGTTTATTAGGTGTATTTCCTTGTTTGTTCCTCACAACGACCTTATGAGGTGGTTACCATTATTATTCCTATTTTACAACTGAGGAAAGTGAAGCACAAAGAGATTACCTAAAATACTTTATTTGTAAGCCGTATGTGAACCCAGTAGTTGAAAGCTATTATCAATCTATTGGTTTTCAAGTGGGGGTTATTTTGCCTCTTAGAGGACAGTGGATGATGTCTGGAGACATTTTTGATTATCATGACTGTTCCTTCTGATAACTAGTGAGTAGAGGCCAGGAATGCTAGTAAACATTCTACAATACAAACGACAGCCCTCACAACAAAGAATTTTATGTGTCCCAAAATGTCAATAGTTTTAAGACTGATAAACCCCGAAATTAAATTACACCATTCTCTTCACAGGTTTAATGGTTTTCTCTTGATCTCAAGCCTTTTACTCAAGCCAAATATGTTATTATAAACTTCTTACCATTCTCAATCCAGCCAGGTATGTACATGGCTCCATTCTGCTGAGGTATCAACCTCTGAGTGGCTGCATTTATTCCTCCAAGAGCCCACACTTTCACACTGTATCTACCATTTGTATCATAAGCTGTAAAATACCTTGAATAGACACCATCATCTTTAGCAGCATCAGCACC
This sequence comes from Crocuta crocuta, assembly GCF_008692635.1. Lineage (NCBI taxonomy): Eukaryota > Metazoa > Chordata > Mammalia > Carnivora > Hyaenidae > Crocuta > Crocuta crocuta. The sequence goes on along the minus strand of NW_027531143.1, from coordinate 9,384,166 downwards.
TTGACAGGGAAATGAAGGTATTAATGAATATCCTAAAGGCAGCTGAGCATTTGTATATTTCCAACTCATATGTAGGTTAAAATTTTTCAAAGCAAAGATAATATCACACTACCTCCAAGAGAGTTTAGGATTTGATTGTGTTAAGGATGAGATCTACTTTTTCTTTGTGTGTGTGTGTGTGTGTGTGTGTGTGTGTGTAGCTTCATGTGTCTATATTTTGTCTTCCTGAATTGTTATCTTTCTTTTTGAAATCCGACATCATGCCACGTGTCTCTGCTATATCCAACATAGCACAAGGTAACTATTCAATAAATATCTTTTGAACTGAATTGAATTGCTGTACATTACTGGGGAGAAAAAAAAGTTGTATGATTATTTTTTTTTAAATTCATGACTTCACACTAGGGTAGATTTAGGTAGGAAATTCATTTACAGAATTTGTTCTAATAAGATTACTTGCATCATAGTCATGTTCCTTCTAAAAAAAAAGTAGAATTCTCTTCCTCGCTCTCTGTATTAGATTTCTTTAAAGAATAATGGACAATATTTTAACTTTGGGGGCAAGCTAATACAGAGTCTGCATACACAGAAGAGTAACACATGACTGCATTTGAATTTATGTCTGCTGTTTTCTAAACGTGAAAGCTTCAGTTTCTTCATCGGTAGTGTATGGTTAATATCTCAAAAGTGTGTGATGAAGATAAAAATGAAGATAACGTAAGATAGCTATTACTTTTCCTCCTTCCCTTTTAGGGAATATGGAATATCCTCTGACAACTCCCAAGAATCTCTGACTTTATTGAGCTTAAGCCACTAATGTGTTTGGCCTTTGTGGAAGCTAAAGGTAGGCCTTTCTTCATGTTTTCCAACATTTTAAAATATAAGAATTGTGGGGAAGCGGAGAGCTCTCCCAACCAGACCCCCAGTCATGGACTCCCTGCTTCTAATTGTGCTCACCAGACCATGCCCTCTTTCTGCTCCTTGGTTGCTTTTTGGAAAAGAAAGACGTATTTTCCAAATTTTTAAATGGTTACCTGCTCCATTGTCCAATAATTCCAGGGTAACTGTTTTACCATTCACTGATTCTATTACTGCTGTGACAGTGGCCCTGAGGATTGGGAAGGCTCCTTGATGAATCTTTGCATAAACTACCATAGCATTAGGGAATATTCCTGTGTTCTTGTTCATTTTAGAGGTCACTGTAATTGGAGGCACAGTAGCACTTGATGGACGGGAAGTGACAGTCAGAGTCAGGGTTTGTGAGCTTGCTTGCAGACTGTACCTCCAAGTGCCAACCTAACCAAAACAAATGGAGACATTTCCAATTAATAACCATAGGTGACACAAACCTGACTTCAATGCCACCTATAGGAAGATTTTATCTGACATAAGTATTTTACAAGCACATCAAAGAAGATCTTTGATATTCTGTCAGCCTAGGGAAAGTTAGGTACATTTGGATTAACTACATGGTTCTTATTGTCAAGAAAATTGTGAATTGGGAAAATGAGGTCAGAAAGTTGTGTCCTTTTCATTGCTTGGTTTCTAGAAAGCAGTATCAAATCAATGGGTTCCTTAAGTAGAGAAAATGTGTTTCATGATCCCATAGTTTCAGGGACCATTTTGTATCTTGACTCCTATGTAATTTGAAAGTTGTCCTTTTAGTACATGGAGAAAATATCACCAATTTCCTTTCTCTTGATTTGCTGTCATACTAATGAGACAGAGAATTAGATGGAGAATTTTCCTTGTTCTCTCTGTCATTCAATACTAACTCCTTTTAGCAACCATGCACATTTATTTTTTTTTAATAGTTTATTGTCAAATTAGTTTCCACATAACACTCAGTGCTCATCCCCACAAGTGTCCTCCTCCATGCCCCTCCCCCCCCCCACATCCATCAGTCCTCAGTTTTTGTCAGCATTCAAGAGTCTCTCATGGTTTGCCTCTCTCCCTTTCCCCCACCATTTCCGCCCTTCTTCTCCCCCTTGTTCCTCCGTCAAGTTCCTCCTAATCCTCCTATACGTGCAAACATATGATATTTGTCCTTCTCTGCCTGACTTATTTCGCTCAGCATAACACCCTCAAGGTCCATCCATGTTGCTACACATGGCCAGATTTCATTCTTTCTCATTGCCATGTAGTATTCCATGGTATAGATAAACCACATCTTCTTGATCCATTCATCTGTTGATGGACACTTAGGCTCTTTCCATGTTTTGGCTATTGTGGAGAGTGCTGCTATGAACATTGGGGTACATGTGCTCCTATGCAACCATGCACATTTAAAAAGCTATGATTATTTTGTCAGAATGTGAGAAGGATAAAACCTGGCCCCTACCTTGGCAGTGCCTGGGATTTGGAGGTAGGCCATTTTGGCATTAGTGTCCACTACAAAGCCATCCTGTTTCGTTTTACTAGGATCCCAGAGAAGGATTTGGGGAGGCTGTTTTGTCCAGGTGATGAGAAATAAAGTGTCTTTTCCTATAGTGCTGTCCACAAGCACTGTGCCATTCATCCACTGATTATTTTGGAGGGTTGCTCCTTTACTCTCAAGCTGTTAAGAAAAACAACTCTTTACATCCTGGAAAATAGAGCCCACATCACACAGTCTCTTCCACTCTGCTTGTAGCTCTCAGTTGCCCCATTAAAAGCCTTCAGTGATGCCTGAGTCCTTGGTTTGGTACTTAGGTCTAATCATGATCAAATTTTAACTGACCCTTCTTCCAACCTTAGCTTCCACAATATATATTCCTATACCCAAACCAGACCACTTCCCCAAATGACATTCATGAATCCCTGACTCTGACATTATTATACTCTGTTTTTCCTGAAAATCTGTATGTTAATCTCCATTTGTTTAAGCCTTATCAATTCTCCAAAATACAGTTAAAATGTCACTTTCTCTGTAAAACTTTCCCTGATGTCCATCTCACTTACTAGCTGAGAATAATCTCTCCCTCTTGTGAGATCCCATAGAATCTTGATTCTATCAGTCCTTTGATATTCTCACAGTGTGTTTTGCTTTATACCTACTAGTGTTTATACTTCATCTTATTTACTAAACTATAAACTCTTGAGGGGACTGACTGGGACTTTTTTTCCATCCACATATGGATTTTTTTGGATTACAAATAACCAATTACTAGGGCAAGTGTTATTGCAGTCCCTGTGAAGATAAATGAAATAAGTCAAGAGCCAAGGCCAATTTGCTGTTTGGAGCAGAATGAAGGAATGGTAGAGCAGGAACTAAGGTGGGAAAGAGTTAACAGGACTTTTACAGAGAATATGACCTCAAGGATTGTCTCCTAGATAGTTATTTCCATCCTTAAACTGATATCTATGAGAAGATAGGGTGATCTGGTGATGGAATCAGATTTTCTAATTTCATAGGTAGTTTTGATCTTGGATGTAGAGAAAATGAAGGGCTCTTAGGTCTGATTTTTATGGCAGATTGGTAAATGAGTTCTGCTCATTTCTCTATCTCTCTCCCCATTAGGTTTCTTAAATACAAAAATAATGGGCAGAAACTTCCTGATTATGAACTTGTCCTTTCATCAGTTTAATTACTTTTTTCCAGACACCTTCTTCCAATTTCCAGACTGGACTCCTGAGTTTAATTTTCTAAATCTGAGATAGGATTACCAAATGAGTATAACTACTGCCTTCTTTGATTGAATAAATGCTACACTGGTAGGCCAGAAAGTCTGTTGCTTCAAAATCTGTCATTATTTGTCTTTGACATTACAGTATTCCTTTATGTTTGTCCAAATTTTCACAATAGAATTGTGAAATCACAATAAAATTATCACAATGAAACTCATAGTTCACACACTTGAGTTCTGATTGTTCACTCTGTAGCTTAAAAATTGATATGAGTAGCTTTTGAAACTATTCAAGAAAAACATATAAAATACATGTGTTCTTTTCTTGAAAGATTGTCTCACGACTTTTGAAAGAAAATTAGGTTTTCTTGAAGTTTTAGAACCAGAAGTGTCCAAGAATGTTTTCTGGTTCATATCTGGCTGAGAAACTGAGGTCCAGAAAGATTAAATTCTTAACCCACAGTTACAGAGTCAATGGCAGGCCCAGGCCCAGTATCCAGGTGTCTTGACTGACATCATGGGCTTTTTGCAGAACAAAACACTTTCCATCCATTTTAAGAAACTCTTGGCAAATAAAAGCGATTTGAGGTAATGGAAAAATAGAGCAGTAATCCCTGAACACTTACTTGTTCCAGAAAATTTGTGTTAAGATGATCTACTGTGAAGAAAATTCTGAGCCAATTATATTGCTATTGGTGCTTGTTAGCAGATGTTATAAAAGAATTCTTGGACCTATTATATTTTATGTTGCTGGTTTCCATGAGGAAGTTAGTTAGTATTGTTTCCAAACAAGTAAGTACTAATTGCTTTGTTTAAATGAGTAGTGTTGCATTTTAGGAATAATGTCTAATATGAGGCTGAAACTTGTTTTTAAATTTTAACTTACTACTAGAAGAATATAGTACTTAGAAATCTTAACCATTAAACTCTCCATCTTGGCTATGATTATTTATAAACATGAAAAAACAAAGAGTAAAAATTCTGACCTGGACAGAGCGCTGGGAGTCAGCTCCATTTCCAGATGAAAGGGCCCCAAAGGCATCAATAAGGCCATTGTTCTGAGCCTGATCTGAAGCATATGTCTGAAAACCTCCTAAAATGCAATTACATTATCAGAAGTTGTTTTCTAGAAAGCAAGGATTTTCAACATTTTAGCTATTGTTAAGACAGCAGATACGTGAAATGTTCTGTTGCATTATTAAAGTATTAATTGATCAACATCAAATAGGCATCCAGATTAACTCAGAAGCTGATACTAATTTTTTAATCATACTAAATAATAGCCTCAGCAACATCTCAGTTGCCCAGCTGTGTCAATTATTTGCAAAGCAGCCATGAGTCTCTGATAGGTCAAAAATAATATCATAAAATTTCATGTTTTAAAAGCCACGCACTCTCATATGAGAGAATTTATTAAGCATTATTCCAAGCCTGTTGATTTATCTTATTTTAGACAAAGTCCTAACAAGCTTGAATTCTGAGTTTTCTCCTAAATCATGAAATGTGTATGTAACAACAGCAAGAAACATCAGCTGACAAGGAACAGTTATAGAAAAGTATAATATGTAGTAAAAAAAAAAAAAAAGATTATAAATCAGGTCTCACAGTCTTGTGCTATTTAGAACATGTATAACTAAGATGGTTGATGCGAAAGTACTTTTAAACTATTAATGCTATCCAAAGTTTAAGGTATGTATTCTGGTAATGTCCTTGGGGACCCACCCTGATACCCTTACCTGAGCAAGTAAATCTCTCCCCAGCTGCTCTGCATGTTAGTTGCCAATGGCAGATAGCTCCCCTTTGTCCAGAATTTGGTAAGAATTGCCTTACCAAAAGGGGTTACACTTGCTAGAGAAATAACATGCCCTTCACCTCCGACTTGCCTCAACTCTCCATAGGCACTGACTGATAGACAGAGTGCTACAAAAGGTCTGCCCTTTTACCCCAAGATTGCACTAGGTTTGTGATACAGTTCCAGATCAAGAGCCCCCTGTGGGCTTAGACTTCAGCTAGACTCTAAATGCACTTCTGTGCTTAGGTCCTTCAGCTGCTTCTATCCTACTTCCCATTCTCCTGTTCTCCTGAGGGCTCTCCCTTATAACTCCTTGTCTCGGGCTCTGCTTCTAGGGAACCCAACTTAAGACAAGTAGTGTTAGAAGCAAGCAGTCCTAACATTTAAGCTGCTTCAGAAGGCAACTCACATAATAATTGATATCCATAATCCTGGCCCTAAGTTAAAAAATAATTGTGCCCACCTACTCTGCTAAAGAAGCCAGGCACATATGGAATCCATTTTAACCATCTGTCTGTGTATGCGAATTAGAAGCACAATATATTAATGTTTTATGGAGAAACTGCATTGTTTTCTACATTTTCAGAGTGATCTTCTCTCTGTGTGGTTCAGCAAACCCTTTGCTCTCCCCCTGCTACCCCTTATTAAAGTCTCTGCTTAGAGGTCATCTTCCCGGACCCTTCTCGTTCCCTCAATAAAGTTAAGGCTTTCTATTCTAGTGTGCTTTCCACTGCTAATATGGTACTTGTATCATGATGTTATCTGGTTAGTGGCTTGTCTTCTGTCCCCCCTGGGTCTCTTGGCCAGCTGCCAACTGGAAGAGTGTGGTTCTGGGATAACCTATTAGACTCTATTCAGTCCTTACAATGTGTCTGGGAGGAGAGACCTGAGTCCTAACTAGAGTGCTGTGCTGATCCCATCTATCTCCAGACTGCCCTACTCCTAGAACTGAGCCCTTAAAATAAATGGGTAGAGTTAGTTCTAATGGTCATTTGGGAGTAGGGGCGGGTTGTTGGTTAATAAGATTACACCCGTCTCTCTCTATCCCACCCTTCTCTTTCTCCTCAGTTCACTGGAGCTCACAGTCCAGTGGAAAAGACAATTCCGTGGGATGCATCAGACCACTCTTCACCTGTCATTTTAGACAGCTCCTCTAGTTCTTTTGCTGCAGAGGGTCCTAGGGCGACTGTGTGGATGATGGCTCCACTTTGTTTCACCTCGTTAAAGCACGCGCTTATCGTGTTATCCTCTCCATCAGTCAGTAGCACGATTTCAGATCCATCTGTTGAGTATTTCTTCCTAATAACCTAAGGACATAATTCAGGGCATGAGTTATCAGGGTGGCCAAGGTGTTGGGAGAACTGCATTTAAAGGGAATGAGAAGAGAGATTCCAGAGACAATAAACGAGTGCCTGAGAATGGTCAAATATCATTCTATCCTGAAATGGTTAATTTTAAATCAACAACATTCATGGAACTTGACAGTAGTCTTTTCTCTTGGTTACCCTGCTATGGAAGAGGCTCTGTAAAGAGGGATACAGGACAGTTCTAGGGATGGACAGCACTGAGGAAGGAGCAAAGAAGGTTTTTCTAGTTCATTCACATGATCTCTCCTTGACAGGCTTTCAGAGGTTCCCAGATGCCTTCAGAAACCACCTTCATTGAATAGGAATGATATTTTGGAGATATTAGACTCAGGGAAGATTATAGCTTATAGAATGGTTGGTATTGGTTCTGACTAGGAAGTACCCAGGTCACATGTTTAATTAACAGTTTTTAATATTCCCTCTGATTAAAACAAATAATTTTGTATCTACTGGCCCCCAGTTCCTAATTGTTTTATGATATCTATGTTTCAACCATTCCTTACTGATACAGATTATATATAGCTTTTTGCATTGTATAGAACCAACCTTCTACCAATGTTGGATAAGATTATGATAGAAGGAAAATTAGATTAAAAAATAGTGATATTCATTTCAGAAGATAAAGGCAAGAGTCTGTTCTTCCTCTAAGAAGAGTAGAAGGAGAGACCCAGAAGTAGGGGAGACAAGTAATCAAGCCTAAGCAACCTTCTCTGGACCAGGCTCTCAGAAAGGGAAAGCACCTTAAGTAGCTTGAAAGCTAAGAGCAGAGGGGACTTCTGCCCTACTCTATTTGAACTCTGAGAGGGGGCTGCCACACAAGGGAAGAGGGCAGAACTATGACTGCTGCTATATTTAGGAGTCTAGAGCCCATGATCCTTTCACATGGCTGTGGCCTTGATTTGACTGAGCTGCAGGCTTGATTTGACTGAACTACAGAGCCTGAGAGAAAGGGCTTCATTTGGATTCCCATGTCCTTCTCCCTATCACTGCCATGTGCCATGGAAAACACGCAGAGGTTCCCACATATCCTGTAGGTGAGACAGAAGTCAGCAGACAAGAGAACAGGTCATCTTGCCAGATAGGCTGAGGGGTGTACGGTCTGCTCAGGGGCTGAATGGAAGACATGGGAGTGCTCAGGGCTCTGCTCCAATAGTGAGAGCCAGAGTGGGGCTGAGTCAGCCAAGAAGGATCACTGGGCCCTGACCAAACCCAGAGAGAACAGTCCAGTGGGCACCTCAGCAGGCACAAGATCCCAGAACAGAACGGACACAGGGAACAATGGGGAGCTTAAGGACAGTGTAGGACCCAAGGCCCTTTACCTCATCACTATAAAGTCACATATAAGCTCCTCCCACCCCACATCTGGACTCCATTGAGAAAGAGGAGCATGTAAATTCCAGTTATGTCTCTCACACTCTCTCACCCATCTGAGAGGAAAATGCAGAGCCAGAAGTTCTCTCTTCACTACCCGGCCATCTGGCATTAGTCATCTCCCCTAAGGTTTTGCATAGCGGGAGTTTAGTCTAACACATCAGCGATTTCAGTGTCAGTTCCCCTTCTTCATTTGGTTCTTTAATCAAAGCTTGGGTCAGTGGCAGAGACCAGAGAATCCAGATGCACACAGGCGTCTGGAGAAGGGATCTGCAGTTGACTGTGCATACAGTGGAAACCACTTCTAAGGAACTAAACTTCAAGGTGGAATAAAAAGTCTAGAGGGACAGACTGAATGTGAGGAAATGGTGGAGTCTCTTGTCCACGTGCAACAGTGTGAGCTAGGTACTAAACTATTCCTGCTGCTAACTAACTAACTATTGGGAATCTGGAACAGCCCCAGTGCTGTGTTGTGCCCCACAGCAGGCAGAAGGCTGACCTGCCCAAGATGCCACAGATATTTGGAGGCCTTAGCCATCCAGCTTCTTTCCCCATCTTATTCTCTGTTTCCTGGGGCTAAATATCTTCTAAAGAAATACTGAAGACTGGATGATATATTTGGAACAATTAAGAATCAGGTGCTATCAAATAGCTCAGTTTAATTTTATTTATTGAGAACCTTCTGTATAAAAGATATTGTGCCAGCAGCCTGGGAGGTAAAGAGGTAAGTCCTGCACCTAAAGAAATGTTGCTTGAGTGAAGCGTGTGATCAGAAAATAAGACAGAAGACCTAAAAGTCATAACAGATTGTTTTTAAGTTCACAGTATTTAGATTCTATACAGTGGAAGGAATCAGGAAAGATGTCAAGAAGTGACATCTTTGAAGAATAAATGTGATTTGAATTACAGGAGAGAGAGGAGAAAGTATTCCAAGTGGGGAGCCTGGCAAAGGTGTGGAAGTGCTGAAGGACAGGTGATCCAGTTTGCTTAAACATAGGACACCTGGAAGAGAATCCCTGCTGTGTAAACATGGAAAGGTAGGTAAGCACCATATTAGGCTAGAACTTAAATATTAGAGAAAATTTGACTTAATTTTGTTGAAAACAGAGAGACATTTAGTAAACAAACTGTAAACATTGACAAATGATAGGAGAACTTGTCTTACAGCAAATGCTGATCGCAGCCCAGAGCAGATGGACGTTCCTCCTGAGGCCACTGTAGGTAAGCGTTTGGTGAGTGCATCCCTTTCTGCACCACTGTTTATCTGTATGAGTTCGCTTTGTACATGGGCAACACTGTCAAATGTCACCATCCCAACCCAGGACCCTTGCTCAACCGTCTGCAGAAGGAAAAGTTTGGCGGCTTGGTTCAGTCGTTTAAGACGGTCGCCATTCTGAATGGAGAAGAAGAAGAAAGGCAGTCAGTTGGGTTTAGATGAACAGACTAATAACAGAACAGTCTAGAGGAAATTTGGAATTAGCTGTCTCAACACAGAGGCCAACAAGCCTCTGTTGGCTAAAGTGCCAACAAGCTTATTCAAGGGCTTTATATTAAAATTTCTATATTAAATTTTTCCTTTATATTTAGTAGCATCTTTGGGTAGAGTTTTAGGGCCTTTGTAGAAATAGCCTAAGAGATCAAACCAGATTAGGCTTTAGTTTGATCATTAGATCACTACTTTAGTAACGGTTCTATGGATCTACATGTTGTCAGTGAAACAAAAAATATTAAGGCTCTGTACTTCATCAGATCAGTGATCATAAATTGAAAGCTAATTTAATTTGGCAAATGAAACACTTGATGCTGAAATTTCTGTTGAATAGAGTTGAAGTGGGTGTTTCTGATGGCAGTGTTATTTTGGTAACCGTTCTGACCATAAGGGTTGTGTTTATTCCCAACCTGTTACAAACTGTAGTCCAGATCATATCATATGCAAATATGAGACCAGCATCCAGAAGACCAAGACCCAGTGGACATACCGACATGCTTCCAGACTTATCAAGGACTAGGCACACAATTCTTTGTCCTATCTGCAGCAATGAGAATGTGGGCTTGGGTGGCTGTGCCGTCATAGGAGTGGTTTTCTTAAAGTCCTCAGATTCACGAATCACTTCCCATGTGCTTCGGAGATTGCATCTTTGATTTTGCAGGTTTGGGGCTTCTTTATTGTGGTTTTTTTCTGTACAGAATTCAACCACCTGAAATTGTCAATAAAATTTTAGAGATAAACAGTAGAGAAGGATATTTAAATCCCTTGCCCTCCTTCCTAGTTTGCCCGGCTGACCCATAAACTTGGCTTAATCCCACAATCACTGCAGAACACTGCTGAGGAAATTCACAGTCATAATTCAGAGGTCCAATCCCATACCATGTCTTCAACCTTATTGGATCCTTAGTGCTCCTCAGCAGTCTGTATCTGCTGTTGGCTTCCTTCCTCTTCTAAAATTTCTTTTTCAAGCCATTACCTCTATCTGTAGCATTTCTCTGCTGGTACCATCGTATCTCTCCATCCTTTTACTTCCCACTCACTTCCTTACTTCCCATTCACTTACCAACACCCTACATTCCAGTTCTTTCCACTAAGATGTCCCACAGGCTTCTCAATCTTCATGTGTTCGTAATTGAACTTATCACCTTTCCTTTAACTCTGCTCCACCTCCTCTTGCATTTTCTAATTTAAGGTCACCACTATCCAGACAATCATCTAAGTCAGGAAATCCTATCTTCTTCCCTCTACCAAATAACCAAGATCCATATATTTCACTCTCTCTCCAGTTCATCATTTTTCTCCTTCTCCATTGGAATCTGCCTCATTCAAGGCCTCATGGTCACTGACTCAGACTATTTTGGTTTCCTATATGACTTTTCCATCTTGCTTGCCCTCCAGTTGGTCCTCTCTGCAGCTTCCAGAAACGTCTTCTTTCTTATTTCTGTGTTCAAGACCCTTTGGTGGCTAATCACTGCTCATACACTGTAATCTGGACTATTTCACATAGCAAGAAGCAATCTCCATGTTTAGAATTTTGAGTCACTCTACATCTTCCCTCTGCCTGTGCATTCCAAATCTCTTATTTCCCCCAACTGTGATCCATAAATTCTCAAACTTGCCTTGTTTTATATCTATGCCTTTGCTCATGGTTCCCACTTTGTCAAGGAATTCCTCTTGCCCTGTCTTCTGCATTGTGAACTTTACCTTCATTGTCAACCAAAAGGTCATTTTCAAAAAGTTTTTTTCATTTCCTACCCTCCCTCCAGAGAATTTCCACTCAGCTCTGTGGCTTTCTAGTACCCCACATATACTTCAGTAAGATCCCTTTAACACTCTTAGTACATTTATTTGGGTATAAACAGAAATGAGCAGAAAACTGTCTCATTAAATTTCACTTCCTCAAAACTTGGTTCAGTGTCTGATACATAATAAAGCTCAATATAAGTTTGTTGTTTTTTGAGTAACCCTAAAATCTGCATGTCAAGTGTTTTTTAATCTACAAAAGGGTAATAGTTACTATGCAAGAATTGTATGAGAACATATGGAATAAGGTCCATACTAACACAGCCAATAAATGAAAGTTTCCTCCCCTTTCTTAAGTATTTATATCGCTAGCATTTGGGGAATTAAAAAAGGAGGCACAGCATGCAAAGAATGTGTAACCTCATTCCTCCTTTCAGACTATTATTCACAGTATTATCATTCAGTTAAAAATCCTAAATATCCAAGATTCTAGTAATTTAGAAAGTAGTCATTAGGTGTAAAGCACTTATTTTTCTCTGTTTGCATTCTCCAGGTCATTTTGATAGTGTTTCCATAATATCATTATGGCTATATTTTAGCAGGGGATCTGAAAAACTTGTATGTGAACTCCAGGTGAAGTTCCTAAACCTGACTGTGTATTACATTTAACTTTGTGATTAATTTAAAACATAATCAGAGCCCCCTCTTGAAAGATTCTGAATAAGTCTAGAAATAGACTGCAAATCCAGACTGAAAGAAGGGCCTTTTGGACCATGGTACATCATATTTTTAAAACTTATACCACATTTTTATTGACAAGACTCTTGCAAGTTAGTTCACCTTCTATTTCAAAAGGAAAACACAGTTTTATATGAGACTGAAAGACAGGAGAGTCTCCCCACTGACTATTTAGTTAGTGATTAACTGATACATTTAGTCTTAGTTTATGAAATTTGCTTATTAATTTAACATTAATAAGGATAGTTTGTCAAGTTTATTATATACCAGTTGGTCATTTTAAAAGATTAGGAAATATTTTTAAACTACATAAAACGATTAAAACTATGTTCAAACCCCATATAGGCACCAACACTCTTAAAATGATTGAAAATTTCAGTTAACAACCAAAAGCAAATATGCAGACTGAAAAGAGATCTCTGCAAGTTAAATTTAAGGCTACGGATCATGTCCTTTTTAATGAATAAAAAGAAGTGTCTAATTCTCCTGGGTAAATTTATTAGTTAACTAAGAATTGTTGTGCTTGTCTGCTGTAAAGGATATTTGAGATGATTCTAAGCACTGAAGCCATAAGCTCATGGGAGGGAGATAATGGAGTCTCAAGAATGGACCTAAGGAATGGACCAGGCGGGTGGGGGTAGGGGAGAGGGAAGTATGAATTTATTGCCAACTTGTCCCACAGAGAATCAGCTGCCCACTGGTGATTTCCTAAAATTTGATCCTTTTTTGCAACAATTGAGGATAAGAATCTCACTAAATTCATAAGTGCCAAGAAGAAAAAAAATAAAAGAACAGGGTACTTACAGAATCAATACTTTGTGCAAACATTATGGAAGCCTTCACAGTTTGTGCGCTATAAGGTATGAACTCACATCCTTCTTCGTACAGGCCTGTTGCTTTGTCAAGTTTGCATGCTTTGGTGACACAGCTGCCTCCCTGACACTTGTTTATTACATTTCTACCAGAAATATCTGCTGAGCATCTGAAAATACATCAAGGTTAGAGGTTTAGGTGCTGTAATCATTTCAAAAGGTTAGACTCTATGGTCAGGTTGTTTTGATGTCTATAATTTCCTCTTATAAACAAATATATCACCTTAAATAGCAAAATTATTAAATTCTCATCAGAGTCATTTTTGTTTGCCAGAAAGTATCTGAAGAGTTGCCCAAATGGTATTGGAATTTGTTTCTATGCAGCAGAAAAGCCAAGTCTGGCTTATGGCTGCTGTCAGAATTAAGCTTCCAAGTCCTTAGCCACTTCCCAATCTAGGACCCTCATTGCTAGAAAATCAGGAGCTCTCTTTTGTTTCCCTCAAAAGGCTTGCAGACACTTCCTGTTTTCTAGATATACAATTTTCCATAGTTCTTGTATGTTCCTAGGTATTTTAGATTTTACTTTATATTATATGCTTATGAATTTGTGGCTATTATAAATGGACTGCTTTCCCCCTACATTTTATTTATTAAAAAAAATTTTTAATGTTTATTTATTTTTGAGAGAGACAGAGAGAGAGTGTGTGAGCAGGAGAGGGACAGAGAGAGAGGGAGACACAGAACCAGAAGCAGGTTTCAGGCTCTGCGCTGCCCTGCGCTGGCAGCACAGAGCCTGACACGGGGCTCGAACTCACAAATCGCAAGATCATGACCTGAGCTGAAGTTGGATGCTTAACCGACTGAGCCACTCAGGTGCCCCCAACCCCTACATTTTATTTTTCAAGCATATAAACAATGAATGAACACCATGGAAAATAGCAAAGGAGTATATAAAGAAGAATAAAAAAAAATATCATGTCTCACCATCAAAAGTAAGCTACTGTTAACATATTGAAGCATTTTTTTAAAAAATAGTTTATTGTCAAGTTGGTTTCCATATAACACCCTTGCATTTTCTTCTCTATATTATCAACATAGCATTGCATATATAGCTTTGCTTCCTGCTTTTTAAAAAAAACTTATGTTAGTATACTTAAGATTTTAATGTACTATAACTCATAATATCCTTTAAAAATGTGACTTTAGGGGCGCCTGGGAGGCTTAGTCGGTTAGGCGTCCGACTTTCGCTTAGGTCATGATCTCGCGGTTCGTGGGTTCGAGCCCCGCGGCGGGCTATGTGCTGACTGCCAGCTCAGAGCCTGGAGCCTATTTCAGAGTCTGTATCTCCCTCTCTCTCTGACCCTCCCCTGCTCACGCTGTGTCTCTCTCTCTCTCTCCTAGAAATAAATAAAATTTTTTTAAATGTGACTTTAATAGCTGTATGTTTTGAAACTATAAAATGATTGTAGCCTAATTTATTTAATTTAGGCTCCCCCCTCCAAATTAGTACAAATATGGTACTAATTAGTCAGTACTAAAAGTAAAACTTCAATGAATAAATAAAATTCCACATGAAGTTTTGGCTCTGTTTCCAAGTTTGGTACATGATTGATTCCCATAGTAAAAGTCTGAATATTTTAAAGTCTGTTGATACAGCCCATTCCATCATTTTGCTTAAAGCGGATTTTTAAGCGCGATATTACTGGATCAAAAAATAAGAAACATTTTACAGATTTGATATGTGTCATCAAATTGCTTTCTAGGAAAGTTGTGCCAGTTCATGCCTCTAACAACCATCTGTGGAGTGCCCTTTCCGCTGAGAGTAGCTTTACTTACTAGGTAGTAAGTGATTCCCATCCTATTCACATTTGTACCTCATTGATTACTAGTAAACATGAACATTTATTATATGTATAGTGGCCATTTTTATTTCCTCTTTTGTGAATCATTTATTCTTCTCCAGTGTCTATTTTTCTATTAGGGAGTTACCATTTTGCTTCTAGTTTTAAAAAGTTCTTTATGTGTTATAATACTAAGCTCTTAAAAGTCTGGTTTCTTAATTTTTGTAAATTTTTTTTGTTTTTACCTTTTTATTTAATTTGTGTTTGGTTTGTGTACAGCCAAAATTTCAATTCATACGTTGCCAAATTTATTATTCCTTTAGTTATTTAGTTATGTCTTTTTCCAATTCTTGAATGCATAGAAAGAAGTTTACCAAATAAAAATTCAATGTTTATTAATATTAATCTAGTTTTTCTTACTCATTATATTTAATGAGACTTATTCCAACTGGAATAAGCTCTGTTAATTTTTTTCCACACAGTTAAAAATTGCCCTGATATCTTAAGAAATTCTGCCTTTCCTCATAAATTTGTAATTCTGGCTGTATTAAATAATAAATTATTATATATGTGTCCATCAGCCTCCATTGTTTTAATTAATGTAGCCTTTAACTATAAAGTATATTTAAAAGTCAATAAGTAAAATTACCCTTTATTAATATTCTTTTTCAAAACTGTTCTTAGCTACTATCTACTGAATGATCTCTAGGATTTTAAAAATGAGATGTATGTCAACTAGTTTCATAAAATGTATGTATTAATTGTGTTGAATTTACATGTTCCATGAATTAAAATCTCTCAACTTATCTTGATATTCTTTTAAATTCCTTAGAAGGCTCTTATTGTTTTATTCTAATATGACTTTCACATTTCTTAGAGTTGACCCTACTTAAAATTTTTTTTAAGTTTTTATTTTAATTACCTGGTGCTTATCACAACAAGTGCATGCACTCATTACTTAATCCTCATCACCTATTTCACCCATTCCCTCCACCCACCTCCCTTCTGGTAACCATCAGTTTGTTCAGTTAGTTAAGAATCTGTTTATTGGTTTCTCTCTCTCTCTCTCTTTTCCACTTTGCTCATTTGTTCTGCTTCTTAAATTCTACATATGACAGAAATCATATAACATTTGTCTTTCTCTGACTTATTTTACTTAGCATTACATGTTCTTGATCCATTCATGTTGTTGCAAATGGCAAGATTTCATTCTTTTTCTATGTCTGAATAATATTCCTGTGTGTGTGTGTGTGTGTGCGTGTGTGATGTATGTATATATATATGTATATGTATGTATGTATATGTATGTATATATATATGTACATATATATATATATATCTCCCAACTCTTCTTTATTCATTCATCTATCAATGGACACTTGGATTGCTTCCATAATTTGGCAGTTGTACATAGTGCTGCTATAAACATAGGGATGCATGTGTCCCTTTGGATTAGTGATTTTGTATTCTTTGAGTAAATACACAGTAGTGCTATTGCTGGATCATAGGGTAGTTGTATTTGGAACTGTCTGAGAAGCCTCCGTTGCTGTTTTCCAGAGTGGCTGCACCAGTTTGCATTTCCACTAACAGTGCAAGAGGGTTCCTTTTTTTCCATATCCTCATCAACACCTGTTGCTTCTTGTGTTGTTGAGTTTAGGTATTCTGACAATGTGAGGTGATCTCTTCCCCCTACTTTTATTACATTTTTAATTGCTATCTTAAATGGAGAAAATTTTTTCCATTATATTTTTGAACTCATTATTGTTAATCTATGGAAAGCAATTTGAATATTCATTTTGTATCTAGTCACCTTATTGACTTCGTCAATTTTAACTTCTATCTATTTCCTTGGGTTTTTAAGTAGACTATGTCTCATCCATTTAAATCCAATTTTTTTCTTTTCCTTTTGAGTAGCAGCCCCCTATTGCCCCCACTGTTTTTTTTTTAATGTTTTTTATTGATTTCTGAGAGAGAGAGACACCGCGTGAGCAGGGGGGGGTTAGAGAGAGGGGGAGACACAGAATCGGAAACAGGCTCCAGGCTCTGAGCTAGCTGTCAGCAGAGAGCCTGATGCGGGGATCGAACCTGAGCTGAATTCAGACGCCCAACCGACTGAGCCACCCAGGTGCCCCATGCCCCCACTGTTTTTCAACTCTTTAGTTTAAGGTGTTATTGCGTTGGCTACAACTTTCTAAACAAAGAATGTGCTAATAGTGGTCATCCTTATTCCTATAAATGTGTCTGTCATTTCTCTATTAAATACAAAGGATATTGGCTTTCAGGTAATGTTCTGTATCATATTAAGGAAGTAACCTTCTGTTGGGATCAGTACCTTCATTTTTTTAATTGCTCCTAGGCCTCCAAAAGTATTTGGAAGATAAGAAGCAATAAATATTATTAATATGCTATAATTAAATTTTTGTTAAGAGGACATGGTGATCATGTCAGCTTTGCTAATGTTATCTGTAGAAGAATATCCCATATATGTAAATATGTCTAGAATATCTCTAGGAAGGACTAATAACCTTACTAATGAGTTTTTCTCTTGAGGGAACATACAGCATCCAACTATGTGGAAGCTTAGAAAAGAGAAGTGTGGAAGGCAGATGTTGGGTTTGGTGTGGCATCCTTTGGGTGAGACTGTAGAGGTCAGTCCAACACAGGATCACATCAGGGAAAGGCCCCTGGGATATGGTCTGTGAGGTGCAGAGGGAATAAGGTAAAGGAATCTGGAGGGGTGTGCCTGGTTCTAGAAGGCACATAATGTCTATGTATGCCTGACACGATGTAACAATGAGGGAAGATACAACAGAAGTGGACCTAGCTAACAGAGTTTGAATGTAGTAAAGAAAGGCGAAATGGTGAGCAGTAATGCTCCTGTGGGAGAACTGAGAAGCCGAGATGGAGCGCTGAGCCCAGCACTGCTCCCCTTGCTAACAGCTGCACCATGTAAGACAGTAACTGAACCCAACCCTAGTTTCTGTCCTTGAACAGCGTCAGGCAAGCAGAACTGAAGACAGAAGTAGAGAGGACTGTTGTACCAAATTTTAGTCATTAAAAAAGAAGTTGTTTTTAAATTCGGGCATAAGTGTGCAAAATTATCCAACTCCTTTGAGAATCTATTGGAATCACTGTTTTTCTTCTATACTCAATCTACCATATTAATTAGTTACCTAATATCACAATATTTTCAAATTTCTGGAAGATATCCTACTTGGCCTTAGTATGTTTGTTATTCCCTCAATTCTACCAGATATAATTTACTATCCATTAATTTAAAATCTTTTTGAAAACTGTATCTACAGAATTATTTTTTCAAACCATCTGTTGGGTTTTAGTATCTAAATTATGCTCACTCTTTAAAGTAAATTGGGAAGTTCCCGGTCTTTTATGTTAGTACTAAAGCAGTTTATATTTGCTTAAATCGAACTCACCCATAAAATAATCAGCCATTATAATACTTTCAGTTTGCTTTCTGTTGACAGTACAGAAAGTTTAATTTAAATTGGGATAAATTTTGATTTAATATTTGGATTGTCATTCATGTAAGTTCCACAGTCCCTCCCAGGCCCATTTGTACTGATCAAATCCACATAGATACCATTCTGCCCTCAAGGCACTAAAGAATCCCATTTGACTGACTTACGTCCCTGATTCTGACATAGGAAGATGGAGACACTGGACATAGTACCTATGGATTTCTTATAGATGCACACACACACACACACACACACACACACACACAGGCAAATGATTTGTAGCTGCAGAGTAGACAGTTCAACTATTTGAAGCACTTATAAAGTGAACAAAAGAAGTCATTTCATGGGAAGCGGAAAAAGAAGGCACTAAGAGAATGAAAGAAAACATAACAAAAAAACTGGTATTTTTGAAGTCATCAACTCATGGAAAAAATGGTTGCAATTTAAAATAGTTTGGGATGGGGTGCCTGGGTGGTTCAGTCAGTTGGGCATCTGACTCTTGATTTCAGCTCAGGTCATGAATTTCAAGGCTTGTGAGACTGAGCTCTCCTTCTTGCTTGGACTCTGCACTGATAGTGTGGAGACTACTTGGGATTCTCTCTTTGCCTCTCTCTCTGCCCCTCCTCCCATTTACACACACAAGTGTCCGTGTATGCACATGCTCTCTCTCTCTCTCTCTCTCTCTCTCAAAATAAATAAACTTAAAAAATAGTTTGGGAAAATTAAATTAAAATACACATACCTTACTGCTTGTCTTTTTCCATTGGATAAGTAGAATTTCTGTTTATCATTGTACTCATCATATACCCCCCATCGCAGATGAGCCCATTCATGGACAAAGGCCCTTCCTGTGAGAAAATATTTTAAACACCTGATTACCACAAGAATGACAAAATTATCTTCTCACACTAGGAGAAGGTAATTTTTCCGAACATCATTATGCTTTGCTATGTTAATTTTTTTCAAGTAAAGGTTTGATTTCCTTAGGGAAAAAAAAATCTAATGACAACTGCACATTTCTTTAAAATATAGCTACTTATTTTGGCTCATCAAATGTTAATCAGGCACTGGTAAGTGCCAGGCAGTTATTCACACAAAGATGAAACAACTGCCCTGTCCTTATCACAGCTCACGGTCTAGCAGATGACACAAATGATCAGATAACTAAAATCACCAGTGGTTCAAGTGTAATGATGGAGGTCAGTGCAGGCTGCTGTGGAAGCCAGAGGCATTCACAAGGCCGCTAGGGCAGCATCCCCAGTATGTCCTTCTCCCTCATGGCTCATATCTGGTTAACCCTCAAGGCCTGTCTACTACAACTCTGCCTTTTTGCTTTGACCTAGTCTCCTCTTTCCAGTTGCACTGCTACCTACTCCTGAATCACTGCAATAGCCATTCAACTGGCCGACGTATCTCTAGTCTTAGATGGCTCCCCAATGGTGCTCAGGTTAAGTCCAACATCTCAACATGGCACACAAAATTTCTGATGACCCAGGCCCTGCTCCTCGCTGAAGCCATTTTTCTTGCTGTTCTTCACCCTACCAAAAGTCTAAAATCACAGTGAATTCCTAAACTCTTTTTGCTATCTAGAGTCACACCATGCTCTTGCTCATCTCTTGTTCTTTTCACATATTTTTCCTCTGGCTCAAAATACTCTCTCCCTCTCTCTGTGGGTAATCCCTACTCCTCTTTCAAAATCAGGCTTATCTCTACCTAGGAGCCTTCTCTGACATCCTCAAACTATTCCATATACCCCTCCTTTGCACTTTTATTATATTCCATTATGATCCCTTATCATGTTATATTTTCATTACTCCTTACATTCTAGTCTGTTCTGTCACACTAGACATTTATCTCCATGAGAACAGACACCATGACTTCTTCATTGTCTTGCCTTGGCAAATAGTGCCTAGAACTTAATAGGCATGCCGTAAGTATTTGTTAATTTTGCATGAATCTTAGTGACTTCTATTCAGCTGAGTTTTCCTGGAATTTCCTAGGTAGGCTGAATTTGGATGGGTATATGAAGGAATGCATACTAAGGAAGACCTAGAATCTCACATTAAAGATTTAGACTATTCTGTCAGTGCTGGGGAACAACTGATGACCTCTTAAAGGTAAGGGAAGGTCATAGGGGAGCAGGCATGGAGTCACAGGGCAGTAAGAAGAGGTTATAAAGGAATGACATTATATGTGGTGACTCTGATGTCTGAGGTGGGCTCAGGAGTGGGATGGAGCACTTAGGTAAATCAATTAAAAACATATTGAGCCTAGGCTGGAAATTTTCCTTTCCTGTTGTGGAGTTGAGATGCAGTGTTGTGAAGGAACAACAAAGAGGTACATTTGTTTGACTCCTCTTTCTGATAAGTTGTGTAAGGGCACTCGTGTATTTGGGGTGGGGTGTGGAGGTGCTAGCACTCTTTTGTTTGTTTTCTCTGCCTTGCCTATTTATGAAGAAAATCAAACTGGGTCTAATCTTTTTAAGATAGCAAGGAAACCTAGTACTAGTTATTAGTTAACCTAACTATCTAAAATGAATTACATTTGATTATACTTGGAAAGTATAATATAATATTATCTGATAACAATTTCTAAGAACTAGAAATACTATATTTACACATATATGCTAACTATAAAGAAATTAAATCTTAACTGAGAAATACACTATTCTGAATCACTATTTTAAGTGATAAAAAGTTATAATAATTTATTTCACTTATATGTGCTTACTCAGATAATGCTATTGTTGATCTACTTTGAACATAAAGTCATTAAATTGTGAGAAATATAGCAGAATATTTTATCTCTAGCCCTACCTTGTGGTCCATATTGAGCAAACATTTTTCCTGCTAGGAAGTCAGGAGTGAAATGAATCCTTTCCCCTTTTTCTCCACAGTTTCCCATCTGCTCTGTGTAGGGTTCATCATTACCGGGAACATTTGGTTCAGCAACTAGAACGTCAGCCTGACATTTAATAAAAAAATCATTATTACAAAATTTCAGCAAATGAATTGACCTTTTTCACTCGAGTATTTTGAAACAATTTCATTTGATTCTAGAATATTTTTGATGAAAAAAATCTGAATTAGAGAAGAAAATTGAATGTGAAAAAAAGAACTTGATATTCTCACATTTTTGTAGGTCTCAAGTTTTGGTCTCACATACTCAGGTTTTGTCTTCCATTTTTCAGGAATCAAAATGGCAGCACTTTTGAAATAGAATCTTTTTTCTGTAGCTTCAAACAGATAGGGAGATGCCTGTGTCACCATGTCCTGGGAAAAAGGAAAACATATATAATCAGCACAGTTATGACAGAAAATAGGCAAAATTGCCAATCACTCAAATTTACAACTGTATTTCACATTTCCAAAGACTAGGTATTTATCAAGATGGGAAGGGGAAATGTGGAAATACCTTTTATTAATAATAATAGCTGATCTTTTCTGAGTACTTACCACATGCTGTGTGTCTCACTATAATGGCTGACAATGCAGACTCCAGAGGCAGACACTAATTCTGACTCTACCACTTATGGCAGGACATCAGGCAATTTCCTCAAGCCCTCCTGAACCTCAGTTTCTCCCACATATAGAGTAGAAAATATTCTAGTGACTAGCTCATGAGGAGCTAGTTGTCATGAGGAGCAATGAAATCAAGAAAGCACTCAGAACCGTGTTTACTTAGCACAAGTGCTTATGAAATGTTAGTTATTGGTTTCATTTAACTTGATCTTTTGAGAATCAATAAACCTTTAAGGGAGAAACTGACAGCTTGAGAGTATAGGTCCCAAAGTCCCATACCAAGTAGTACTGGAAGAGAAACTCAAATTAAAATGAATGTGATGGTAGCACTGCTGGCTCCTGTAATAATTTTGGGGTTAACTAAATGTTATGAGAGTATTTATTTTTACGGTAGTACTAAGTGTGTTCAGTGTAAGGAAGTGGCATAATTAATTTCTCTTCAAGTTATGCCTGACTTTATTTCTCTAAAATGAGAAGAGCT
The DNA here is from genome assembly GCF_008692635.1 of Crocuta crocuta. Classification (NCBI taxonomy): domain Eukaryota; kingdom Metazoa; phylum Chordata; class Mammalia; order Carnivora; family Hyaenidae; genus Crocuta; species Crocuta crocuta. Next base: position 9,361,927 of record NW_027531143.1, on the reverse strand, counting down.
GTAGTGTTAAATTCTAAGTGTCTCTGCATATTCCCTGAGCTGCTTCATGACAAAACAGTAGAGAGGGTATTGTAAGAGATTTATTATAGGAAGGAGTATTGGGTCGATGAGGACTGAAAACCACTGAAAGGCACAAAGGCAAGTATAGACATAGGAGAGAAGAGGGCTGAAGACCGAGCCCTCAGGCCACGCATTTAGGGGCGAGGTGAGGAGGAGCCAGCAGAGGAGACTCAGAGGGAACAGCAGGTGCCTGGGGACGAAATCAGAAGGCACTGAGGCGAGAGTGTTTAAGGAAGGAGAGACTCCTCATCGGTTTCTAATGCTGCTGAGCAATCAAGTATGATGAAGACTAAGAACTGAGCAACGGATTTGGTGACCTGAGTGATCCATTTTAGTGGAATAGAGATGAAAGCTCCATATGAGTGAGTTCAACACAACAGGGGATGAGGAAGCAGAGACGGTGAATACAGACAACAGGTCAAGTTTTTCTGTAAATTAAAAAGGAATGGAGAAATGAACTAGTAGCTGAAAGAGGACTTCAGAACAAGGAAGTTTTGCTTTGTTGTTTTCTAAAAATGGAAACTATTATAACATATGTATGTGCTAATGGAAAAGAACAGATAATGTAAGAGAAAAACGGGTGATTGCAGGAGGACTGTCCTTGCTGGAGCAGACCAGAGTGACCAGAGTCCAGTGCCTGGCAGGGTTGGCCTTAGGGGCAGAAACAGTTCATCATTCCATGGGGAAGCAGTACTTGCCCGTTGATGCAGGAGTGACTCCTGCTCTGCCACTTCCTAACAGTGTTGGGAGCCATTCTGAGCCCACTAGTCGAGAAAGCTCTTTCTTTGTGAGGTTAAGGCAAGTTTGCAAGGTTTTTGCCATCAGATGATGACCGATATCCACCCCCCACTCAGTTATTTCTGCTTGGGTACCGACCCCCAAGGTACCCTGTTGATTGGTATTGGGAGTGACTTGTCCCCTTATTCTGACCCTGGTATGATGATTGCACCTTGTGAAGGAACTTATGGTGGGAACTTCTTTTATGATTATGAGAACAGCCGTCATGTCTCTGGCAGATCCTGTTTTCATCAATACTTCCCTGGAGCTCTGAACAGGCTAATGACCCTTACTCATAAAAGATTGACCTTTACATATACAATTTTGTTTCTACCATTGCATTAGTCCAAGAGATTCATACAGCTCAACATGTAAATCAACTAACCAAAAATGTTTATCATGCCCTAGCTATTCAAGAAATCATAGACAAAAAATTAGACACTTGGGGAATTTATTTGATCTCTGTGAGCCTCAAGTTCCCTCCCTTCAAATAGTGATAGTAATGGCTGCCTGGACAGTTTTTTAAAAGTTCTTGTAATTTGCATTTCCTTCTCCCAAAGCCAGATTTTTAACAATCACTAGGATAATATACTATTGTCTCATTTAAAAAAAGTAAAAACACTGGGGGTGCCTGAGTGGCTCAGTCAGTTGAGTGTTGACTTCGGCTCAGGTCATGATCTCGCAGCTTACGAGTTTGGGCCCTGCATCAGGCTCTGTGCTGACAGCTCTGATTCAGATTCTGTGTCTCCCTCTCTCTCTCTCTCTCTGTTTCCTCCCCAACTCATACTCTGTTTCTCTCAAAAATAAATAAGCATTAAAATTTTTAAAAAAATAAAATGAAAAATAAAATTACTGAGTTAAGATCACCAAAAAGTTTAAAAGTAGGTATAAAACTTCCTACATTAGAGTATTATATTATAATTTGACTTGTGAAATATGAATTTTCAGTATATCCAGGAAGAATAAGCAGCATGAAATTTTCTTGTCTTCCATGTTTTAATAGAAACATTAATAAGGAATCTTTGCTTCAGTATCTGTTCCAGATTTTGAGAAGGTGACTTCACATCCAAATAGACATTTAGACTTATGAGGTTTGGAGAAGGTTGAGGATAACAGCTTATAGGATGGGCTGATAATTCCTTAAGGGCAGAGGTAGTATACTATTCACCAGTGGATTCCTGGTACTGACATTTTGTAAATGCCCTGTAAATATTTGTTGGTTAGATGAACAAAGAATGAATGAATGAAGTGGTTTTGATGAGTGGCAAACTGTCCAGGAGTGCCAAGTCAGGAGGTGCCTGGGCCCCCACACATTGAGAACACCCCAGACTACTCCCATTGTGTATTTTTAATGTGTGTGTGTGTGTGTGTGTGTGTGTGTGTGTGTGTGAGAGAGAGAGAGAGAGAGAGAGAGAGAGAGAGCACACGAACAGAGAGTGAGTTTCTCCCTTAGTCTCATTGCCTCTTGTGTGTTTTGTTACTTCTGTAACTAAAACTGACTAGAATGTAGGTGCGGTGGATAGAACTGCTGCAGTGCCATCTGCCGGTATTATATGTGGAAAAACGTTAGGGACTGTCCTGCTAAAACCAGTATTTAAGAGCTGACTTAGAAGCTTCTGCCCCACAAGGGCATGAGAAGAGAATTCCCTTAGAAAGCAGAGAGTGAGGGATGGCCAGAAAACGCAGCAAAGCGAACAGTGAGGTCCCTCAACTCTGCAGATCTGGAACATCAAATAGTGAGGAACACAGTTTTATTAACTAGTCTGGGACACAGAGTACACTATTGCCCTGTTACAAAGAAGATGTGGAAACAAACTTATACCCAACTCACTTTGGGCTCATACCAGAAAGTGAATTTAATCACTGTAGTGAGAAAGTACATTTCTCAGGAGGAAAACCCCCAAAGATAGCGAGATGAAAGAGCTTTGAAAGCTCTAAAGCACAATATAAATACAAATGACCATTGTCATTCAAGATAAGGCATCTGTGTCCTCCTCCTGATATTTCCTGAGCCCTACTGAATGTCTACCCAGAGACAGAAACATTGCTGGGGGCCACAATTTTTCTTCCATACTTTGTAACTTTAAGTGAGCTACTTCATTTTTGCTCATGTCATTTCTAAAGATAGAGGTAATCAAAAACTTACCCAAGGTTTCTGATTTGAGGGACTTCAAAAGATGTAAAGTTCTCTTTCACCAATGGTAAACCTGATAGTCTTCCACTTAAACAGGTAAGCTTCTCCTCCCCCATCACTGCTGCACTTCTCCAACACCAACATTCTCTTGGTGGTAGAGATGGCCCCCTTTCCAAACTCCATCTTTCTGGCCTTGCTTCTGCTCAGAGCAAAGAACCTTTGGGGGCAACCTTTGGGGCCCTTGCACTATTAACTTCTGAACTCACATGAAGGAACTTTGCCCAGAAACAAGCTTCATTGCCTTTGACTTGGTTAAGAGGGATTTTTTTTTTTATGTCTTTATCTTATTTTGAGAGACAGAGACAGAGAGCTAGTGGGGAAGGACAGAGAGAGAGGGAGACACAGAATCCAAAGCAGGCTCCAGGGTCTGAGCTGTCAGCACAGAGCCCAATGTGGGGCTTGAACCCACAGACCATGAGATCATGACCTGAGCCAAAGTTGGATGCTTAACTGACTGAGCCAGCCAGGCGCCCCAGGGATCTTTTGATCTAGAAAGATTAAAAGTGGGGCTGGTGATTGATGACTGTGCCTACCATTTACTGAGCTCTTACTGTGTATCAGACATTATGCATACATTTTTTAGTTTTTTAAAAAAATTTGAGATAATTTTAGACTTAAAGAAGACATACAAAAATTGTACATAGTTCTCATATACCCTTAACTCAGCTTCCCTTATATGCATGCGTTGTTAAGTTTAATCATCACAAAGTTTGTGAGGATGGTACTTACTATTATCGCCCTTTTACAGACTAACACTTTTGCCTTTTTTAAGGCATTTCCTTCTTATCCTTAGAGTTTGCTGTTGTATGCTCCCTCCCTATTCCCTCCCCTTTACAGAAGTTAGATGTCGCCCTAGTTTTTCCTTCCCCCATCAGAGAAGTAACAAGTGAGACAAGGCCGCCCAGCAGCCCTGAGAGAGTCCCTTGCATTGCGGCTGGTAAAATGCATAGTTTCCTTTCATTGGAAAGGTCAGGATTGTTCTTAAGTCAGAGATTTGCATCCTGGACTCCTATATTAAAAAGGATCACAGAGAAGGGGATTACAATTAGGAGAATAAAAGGAGAATCTGATATAAACCAATGGTAAAATTAAGCAATGGAATTATCCTCTGAGCATTGTACACTCTCTGCTAAATGTAGCTGGCCCTGCCTTAGCGCAAAACTAAACAGTTTTCAATGAAATCGTCCATAGCCAGTCAGTGTAGACATCATTTATTTAGCACCAATGATGTATCAAACTCTAAGTTATGTGCACTGCATTTATGATCTCATCTGTCACAAGAATCCTAATAGTTCGGTGTTATTTATATTTTACAGCTGAAGAAACATGCTCAGACATGAAAATAATTTGGCAGTGTCACACAGCTGGAGTTAGAGAACTCATGTTTGCTCTATCACAATATTACACCTAATTTTTTTTTTTAAGCATAGGGAAATCCGAGTAGCTCAGTAGGTTAAGTGTCTGACTTTGGCTCAGGTCATGATCTTGCAGTTCACGGCTTTCAAGCCCCGCATCAGGCTCTATGCTGACAGCTCTAACAGAGCCTGGAGCCTCTTTTGGATTCTGTGACTCTCTCTCTCTCTCTCTCTCTCTGTCCCTTCCCCACTCATACTCTGTCTCTCTCTCTCTCTCAAAAATAAATGAACATCAAAAAAAAAATTAGATAAAAAATTTTTTTAAAGCATGGATAATTACCATTTTGAACCTACCTTTATGTGTTGAATGAGTGTTTCATCTTCTGGCACATTAGGGTCAATTGCAATGACAATGCCTTCATAGCCATTATTATTCAGCTGAATCAGTGAATTGTTCATGACTCCTTCCAGGAGATGAAGGACCAAGATGAAAACAGAGCACTTAAATGACCCCATTGCTGTACATTACACTTTGATTTCTCCCTTTGGAGAATGTTGCATTTAGAGGTATCTTTCTTTACCCCTATATATATGAATATATAGACACGCATTTTTCCAAGTTATCAGAGGTGTTTTATCACAGTGTTTAACCCTTTGACCCAAAATTCTTTCACTATAAGGAACAATACATATAGTTTAGTCTCAAATTCTGTGTACTTTCAAATATTTCACTTTGAAAGGATGATTAGCCTTGTCTACACCTGTGCCAGATGCTGGGAATGAGGGTGGGGAGCCCACATCCTGTTCCGTGGAGGAACTCACAGGTGACAAGCAGCTCGGCCATTAAAAGATGTTTACTTATTACAAATGTTTGCTGAACCAGGGACACTGACCCACCCAACACCACCCTCCAACTCTCACCTCCCCATGGAGGCCTGACTATTCTGCATATTCAGTGAGCATTCATTAAGTGTAAGTATACCCAGTTATCATGGTAGTCTTTCTTTTTTAATAATCATTGATCTTGCCATAAACTCATCACCTCTTGATGCTCTCTTATACAATCCACTTGCATCAAAAAAGATGAGAAAGCAACATAGATATTATTGAATATTTTACAATGGAGAGAAAAGATAAAATTTACATATCACTATGCAAAGCAAATTCCCTCCAGTTACCTCATCAGACCTTTATTTTTCTATTCTGCAGCTCCCATGGATCAATATAATTCAAATTAACAACATTAAATTATTTTATTGAAACTAAATGTCTCTCAGAACATGAATTATGGACTGCCATGTACTTCATAGACTTTTAAATTTGTCAAACCTCAGATGGAAACTCAAGTTGGTCTACCAATTTACTGTATTCAAATTACTTGAAATATCCCTTCATCCTAAGACTTCATTTGTGATAAGCATCAATTTCACATTGTGTATCCCCTTTCTTTGACATTGGCTCATTAAAATTAGATTGGTACTTACAGCTGATAAATAGAATTTATTGCTCAAGTACATAATCTTTAAGCAATTGAAAGTAAAGCATTGAAATAGTGGGAATATCCATCCAATTCTAAAGTAGTTGTCCAGATGACCTAAATACGCTTTGGTGCAAAAATAATCTATTTAATGTTTATTGAATAAACATATGCATTTATCATACATCAAAACTTTTGATTCTAAAACATCTCACGCCCCCAACTACACATGTTTTTCCTGGCCTCCCTAAAAAACAAAGTCTAGGGCAAGCTTATGTGTTAATTGGAGAGTTTAATCCCAGAGCAGAGCAGTGAGAGTGAGGGAAAGGGGGAAATATTCAGGATGGCTGGGAAGCAATAAAAGTGAAATGTTACTAAACTGGCCACTGTGGTACAATGAATAGACCCAGCAGGCCACCCTGCAGGTGTACTTGCCCTGACATTTGGGACGTCCTCTAATGGGCTATAGAAAGAAACCATGCCTTGGAACAGTCCATGGGTGGGAGGAAGAGGAAGTATTAGGCTTCTCATCTCCTATAGATGATCAGCTCCCCTGAAATTACTGGCTTTGTTGTCCAGTCCATTCAGCAGTAGCTTGGAAAGAGAGATTCCATGCCTTGTGGTATATAAGGAGCTATATTCCAAGTGGTGCCTAGTTGACTTCTGGCAGTGGACCCAGTTGGTCTCTCAAGGAGTAAGTACGAACTGAACGGGAGTGAGTAACTGACAGTCCAGTGCATAGATGGGACCCAAAAAATCCAAGGGGTTCTCTAAGATAAATCCAACACGATTTACCCCATGAACTACTTATATCCACTCTTGTTCTTCCATGATATTTAGCTCCAATATTATAATGTAGAGTTGGCATTTTTGTGTGTGTGTGAACACAAGCTATTTTGCTTTTTCTTCAAGAGAAGGTACAAGTCCAATCATTCATAGAATCTCTGACAAAGTGGTGGCCAATTGCAATCTCCTAAAAAACCTAAAGCAAGAGAATTATTGAAAAAATTAGTGTCTGCTGCTAGGGCTGGTCTCAAGACCATTAATCTTAAAATAAAAGTCAGTTATTTTGCCAGCAAAAATGGATTTATTCAGGAGTAACAGAGAATTTTAATTTGGGGCATGCAAGCTATGGCAAAACCATAGACAGGTCACAAAAAAAAAGGAAGGGTGCATTATTTTATGAAGATTGGGAGGGTTTGTTTTGAAGGAAAGTCCATTGGAGAAATTGGCTGAGTTGCAGGTACAGTTGATTTCTTATAGGAGATACCATGTACTTCTTTCCCTGTTGAGGCCTATAATGGATGATTCTTTCCTGTTGATTATTCTCTTTTGGGGACTGTAATTAACAATTCTTCTTGTAACTGACATTGAGTGGTATGGTTCCCCCTTCCAGCTTCCAGTTCTATCCTCCTGATCCCATTTTAGTGAGGTTGCCGTATATTAATTTTCACAGTCATTATAGATATTTATTTCCTTCCTTGATCACCAATTTCCCTCACTTTTAGCCAACATTTTGGCTAATCTGTATTGTTTGTTTGCCTGCTGGTGTAACCTGAGCTTTCATTCCCAAGGGGTGTGAGCCATTAGTTGCCCTGCCTTTATTGAATTGTGGCTTCTGCAGTTATCTATGACAAAGTTGTGAGAAACCCAGTTTAGGTGCTTCCCCACATTTGCTTGACCTTTCCTGCTCACTAAGCCTTGGCTGCTTGCTCAACGGAGAGTCCATGCTGCTGCCATGACTGCCTCATCTCATCTCCACCTCATCTTCTCGGACTCCCCAGGGAGAGGGCCTAGTTTAGCATGGCCTCTATTAGGCTGGAGTGGCAGCTCCACTCTCTCTGGTATCCAAGTCTGGTCTAAACAGATTCACAGAGGCTTTGGCTCAGATAAAACATAGCACCATGGCAAGTGGGTTCTGGCTTTGTCAGAGGCAGTGTGGATGGGCCAGATGACACAAACCAGAGGTGCAAGGGGTTAATACCCTGAGAGACAAACTTTTGCCAAAGGCATAAAGTATTTCCAGCACCCAGAAATCTCTTTTGTGTTCCTTTCCCAAATGGTCATCACTATTCTGACCTCCATTGGCACATAGATTAATTATGTTTATTTTTGAACTTCATGTAATAGAAATATACAGTACATCCTCTTGTATCTGGCTATTTTCACATAGCATTCACTGCATGAAATTCACCCAGGTTGCATGGAACAGTAATATATTCTTTATCCATTGTATTGCATTTTAAGAATATAGCACTATTTGCTTACCAACTACTGTTGATGAACATTTGGATTATTTCCTGTTTGCACTATTGTAAGTAAAACTTCCATAAGCATCAATTTCATGGGTATATTCCAAGAATGGAATTTCTGGGTCGAAGAATATACATATGTCTAGCTTTAGTTGATCTGATGAACACTTTATGAAGTGGTTATACTGATTGCTGTACTGTCAGTCCATATGATTTTAGCCACTCTAAGAGGAATGTAATCATATTGTACTGTAGTTTTAATCTGCATTTTCCCTGATGACTAATGTTAAGCATCTTTTCATATATTTTTGGTCATTTGGATGTCATCTGTTGTTAAGTGCCTGTTCAAGTCTTTTTGCTCAATTTTTAATTAGGTCGTCTTATTGATTTATAGTTCTTTATATGTTCTAGGTCTTGAGTCCTTTGTTGCATATATGTACTGTAAATTGCTTTTCCAGTTTGTGGCTTGCCTTAATGGTGCCCTTGAATGAACAGAGGGTCTTAATTTTAATGGACTCTAACTTAATCTTTTTTTTATGGCTAATGTTTTCTGCATCATATTTAAGACAGCTTTTTCAAGTTCAGAAAATACTAAACAGGATTCTGTTATACTTTATTGTTCTACTTTTCATGTTTAGGTCTGTGACCTATCTCAAGGTATTTTTTTGTATATAGTGTAAGGGAAGATTCAAAAGTTTTGCCTTGTTTTGTTTTCCTTTATGACTAGCCAGGGGCCCAGATCATTTATGGAGAAGACCATACTTTCCCCCATTGAATTGTAGTTGTGCTTTTGTTCTGAGTGAGGTGACTGAAAGTGTTCAGGACTGTTTCTGGACTCTCTTTGCTGTTTCATGGGTCTATGTATCTATCCTTACCTCAGTAGCATATAGTCTTAATTACTGCTGCTTTGTATGTCTTGATATCTGGTACTGTAAACACTCCAGATTTGTTTTTCTTTAAGATTATTTTGATTATTTTAAGTCTTTTACATTTCTTTCTTTATTTTCTTTTCCTTTTTTTAAATATAAATTTTAGTTAGTTAACATACAGTGCAATATTGGTTTCAGGAGTAGAATTCAGTGATTCATCACTTACACACAACATCCAGTGCTCATCACAAGTGTCCTCCTTAGTATGCATCACCGATCTAGCCCATCTCCCACCCACCTCCCTCCCTCAACACATAGTTTGCTTTCTGTCATTAAGAATCTCTTGTGGTTTGTTTCCCTCTCTTCTCTTCGCCACCCCCCTTCCCATATATTCATCTGGTTGTTTCTTAAATTCCACACATCAGTGAAATCAGATGGTATTTGTCATTCTCTGGTTGACTTATTTTACTTAGGATAATACATTCTAGTTCCATCCACATTATTACAAATGGCATTTTTGTCCATTCAACAGTCAATGGACATTTGGGCTCTCGATAGTTTGGCTACTGTTGATAATGCTGCTATAAACGTTGGGTGCACGTACCTCTTCACATCTGTATTTTTGTATTATTTGGGTAAATACCTAATAGTGCAATTGCCGGATTGTAAGGTAGTTCTATTTTTAGTTTCTTGAGGAACCTCCATACTGTTCTTCAGAGTGGCTGCACCAGTTTGCATTCACACCAACAGTGCAAAAGAGTTCCCCTTTCTCTGCATCCTCACCAATACCTGTTTCTTGTGTTGTTAATGTTAGCCATTCTGACAGGTGTGAGGTGGGATCTCATTGTGGTTTTGATTTGTATTTCCTTAAAGATTAGTGATGTTAAGCATCTTTTCATGTGACTGTTAGCCATCTGGATATCTTCTTTGGAAAAGTGTCTATATCTGTCTTCTGCCCATTTCTTAACTGAGCTATTTGTTTTTTAGGTGTTGAGTTTGATAAGTTTTTATAGATTTTGTATACTAATCCTTATGTCATTTGCAAATATCTCCTCCCATTATGAAATCTGCCTTTTAGTTTTGTTGATTGTTACCTTCTCTGTGCAGAAGCTTTTAATCTTGATGAAGTCCCAATAGTTTATTTTCCTTTTGTTTCCCTTGCCTACAGTGATGTGTCTAATAAGAAGTTGCTCCAGCCAAGGTCAAAGTGATTTCTGACTGTGATCTCCTGTAGGGTTTTGATGGTTTCCTGCCTCACGTTTAAATCTTTCATCCATTTTGAATTTATTCGTATGTATGATGTAAGAAAGTGGTCCAGTTTCATTCTTTTGCATGTCACCATCCAGTTTTCCCAGTACCATTTGTTGAAGATACTGTCTTTTTTCCATTGGATAGTCTTCCTACTTTGTCAAAGATTGGTTGAACATGTAGTTGTGGCTCCATTTCTGAGCTTTCTGTTCTGTTCTACTGATCTATGTGTCCGTTTTTGTTCCAGCACCATACTGTCTTCATGACTACAGCTTTGTAATATAGTTTGAAATCCAGAATCATGATGCCTCCAGTTTTTTTGTTTTTTTTTTTCAGGATTGCTTTGGTTATCAGGGGTATTTTGTGGTTCCATCCAATCCATTAGGATTGTCTGTTGTAGTTCTGCAAAAAATGCTGGTAGTATTTTGGGGAGGGATTGCATTAAATGTGTAGATTGCTTTGAGTAGTATAGACATTTTAACAATGTTTGTTCTTCCAATCCATGAACATGGAATGCTTTTCCATTTCTTTGTGTCATCTTTGATTTCTTTCATAAGTCTTCTATAGTTTTCAGAGTATAAATCTTTTATCTCTTTAATTAAGTTTATTCCTAGGTATATTTTGTTCGTGGTGCAGTTGCAGATGGGGTTGATTTCTTGATTTCTTTTTCTGCTGCTTTGTTATTGGTGTATAGAAATACAACATGTTTTGGGGTGCTTGGGTGGCTCAGTTGGTTGAGCATGCAACTTTGGCTTAGGTCACAGTCTCACCATTGTTGGGTTTGAGCCCAGCATCGGGCTCTGTGCTGACGGCTCAAAGTCTGGAGACTGCTTTGGATTCTCTGTCTCCCTCTCTCTCTCTGCCCCTCCCTCACTCATGCTTTGTCTCTCAAAAATAAATAAATGTTAAAAAATTTTAAAGAAATGCAACATGTTTCTGCAAGTTGATTTTACATCCTATAACTTTGCTGAATTCTTGTATTAGTTCTAGCAATTTTGGGGTGGAATCTTTTGATTTTCTATTTGGGTCACCTGCAACTAGTATTTGACTTCTTCCTTGCCAATTTGTATACCTTTTATTTCTTTTTGTTGTCTGATTGCTGAAGTTAAGACTTCTAGTACTATGTTGAATAGTAATGGTGAGAGTGGGCATCCTTGTCTTGTTCCTGACTGTAGAGGAAAGGCTCTCCTTTTCTCCCCATTGAGAATGATGCTGGCTGTGTGTTTTTGATATATGGCCTTTATGATGTTGAGGTGTGTTCCATCTATATCTAGTTTGTTGAGGGTTTTTATCAAGAATGGATGCTATATTTTTGTTAAATACTTTGTCTGCATCTGTTGATAAGATCATATATGGTTATTATCCTCTCTTTTGTTAATGTGGTATATATATCATGTTGATTAATTTGCAAATATTGAACCAGCCCTGCAGCCCAGGAATAAAATCCACTTGATCCTGGTGAATAATTTTTTTAATGTGCTGTTGAATTCAATTTGCTAGTATCTTCTTGGGAATTTTCACATCCATGTTCATCAGGGATATTGGCCTGAATTATCCTTTGTAGTGGGTCTTTGTCTGGTTTTGAAGTCAAGGTAATGCTGGCTTTGTAGAATAACTTTGGAAGTTTTTATTCTGTTTCTATTTTTGGAATAGTTTGAGAAGAATAAGTATTAACTGTTCTTTAAATGTCTGGTAGAATTCCCCTGGGAAGCCATCTGACCCAGGACTTGTTTGTTGGGAGATTTTTGATTACTGATTCAATTTCTTTGCTGATTTTGGGTCTGTTCAAATTTTCTATTTCTTCCTGTTTCAGTTTTGGTAGTTCGTGAGTTTCTAGGGGTTTTTCCATTTCTTCCAGATTGTCCAGATTGTGTCTATGTAATTTTTCATCATATTCTCTTATAATTGTTGTATTTTCATGATGTTGGTTGTGATCTCTCCTCTTTCATTCGTGATTTATCTATTTAGGTCCTTTCTTTTTTTTCTTTTTATTAAGTCTGCTTGGGGGTTTACTAATTTTGTTAATTTTTTCAAAGAACCAACTCTTAGTTTCATTGATCTGTTTTGTTGTTCTTTCTATATCATTTATTTCTACTCTAATCTTTATTATTTCCCTTCTTGTGGCTTTAGGCTTTTTTTGCTGTGCCTTTTTTTAGCTCCTTTAGGTGTAAGTTTAGGTTGTATATTTGGGACTTTTCTTGTTTCTTGAGATAGGTTTGAATTGCAATATACTTCCCTCAGGACTGCTGAATCGCAAATGTTTTGGATAATTGTTTTCATTTTAATTTGCTTCCATGTATTTAAAATTATTTTTCTTTAATTTCCTGGTTAACCCATTCATTCTCTAGTAGGATATTCTTTTTTAAAAAACATTTTTTTATTTTATTTCTAGGAGAGAGAGAGACACAGCGTGAGCAGGGGAGGGTCAGAGAGAGAGGGAGATTCAGACTCTGAAATTGGCTCCAGGCTCTGAGCTGGCAGTCAGCACAGAGACCGCCGCGGGGCTTGAACCCATGAACCGCGAGATCATGACCTAAGCG
>NW_027531143.1:9270915-9348659 GCF_008692635.1 Crocuta crocuta | reverse complement strand
ATTTTATTTCTAGGAGAGAGAGAGACACAGCGTGAGCAGGGGAGGGTCAGAGAGAGAGGGAGATTCAGACTCTGAAATTGGCTCCAGGCTCTGAGCTGGCAGTCAGCACAGAGCCCGCCGCGGGGCTTGAACCCATGAACCGCGAGATCATGACCTAAGCGAAAGTTGGACGCTTAACCGACTAAGCCACCCAGGCGGCCCTCTAGTAGGATATTCTTTAACCTCCATATATTTGAGGGCTTTCCAAAATATTTTCTTATTGTTGACTTCAAGTTTCATAGTGTTGTAATCTGAAAATATGAATGGTATGATCTCAATCTTTTTGTACTTGTGGAAGGTTGATTTGTGACTTGTGATCTGTTCTGGAGAATATTCCATGTGCATGCGAAAAGAATGTGTATTCTTCAGTTTTAGGATGAAATGTTCTGAATATATCCATTCAGTCCATCTGGTCCAGTGTGTCATTCAAAGCCATTGCTTTGTTGTTGATTTTTTGCTTAGGTGATCTGTCCATTGATGTAAGGGACAGTAATGATGTAAGGCAGTTAAAGTCCACTACTACAATTGTATTATTATCAATGAGTTTCTTTTTGTTATTAATTGGTTTATATATTTAGGTGTTTCTAAGTTAGGGATGCACATAATTACAATTGTTAAATTTTCTTGATAGACAAACCCTCTTAATTATGATATAATGCCCTTCTTCATCTCTTGTGACTGTCTTTGTTTTAAAATCTAGTTTGCCTAATATAAGTATGGCTACTTCAGCTTTCTTTTGACATCCATTAGCATGATAGATGGTTCTCCATCCCCTCACTTCCCATCTGCAGGTGACTTTAGGTCTAAAATGAGTCTCTTGTAGGCAGTATTTAGATGGATCTTGTTTTTTGTTTTTTGTTTTTTTAATTCAGTCTGATACCCTATGTCTTTTGATTGGAGCATTTAGTTCATTTACACTCAGAATGGTTACTGAATGATATAAATTTAGTGCCATTGTGTTACCTGTACAGTTGGTGTTTCTGGTGATGCTGTCTGGTACTATATAGTCTCTCTTGCTTTTGTCTTTTTTTTTTTCCACTCAAAGAGTCCCTCTTAAACTTTCTTATAGGGGTAGTTTAGTGGTCACAAACCCCTTTGGTTTCTGTTTTGTTTTGGGAAATTCTTTATCTCTCCCATTTTGAATGGCAGCTTTGTCGGATACAGTTCTTGGCTGCATATTTTTTTCCATTATACCTTGCCACTCCTTTCTGGCCTGCCAAGTTTCTGTGGACAGAGATGCTATGAACCTGTTCCTTATAGGTTAAGGGCTTTTTTCCCTTGCTGCTCTTAGGATTCTTTCCTTTTCTGTGTACTTTGTGAAATTTGATTATGATGTAACTTGGTGATGGCTGCCTTTTGTTGAATTTAATGGGAGGTCTCTGTCCTTGGATTTTGATGTCTGTATTCTTCCCCAGGTTAGGGAAATGTTAAGCTGTAATTTGCTCACATAAACCTTCTGTCCCTTCTTCTCTCTCTTTAACTTTTGGGACTCCTATGATACGAATGTTAGTTGATTCTAAGAAGTCCTTGAGTTCTCTAAGTCCACCTTTGTGGTCCCTGACCTTTGTTTCCCTCCTCTTTTAAGCTTCATTATTTTTCATAATTTTATCTTCCGTATCACTAATTTGCTCTTCTGCTTTGTCCATCTTCTTTTTTATGACTTCCATTTGGGTTTGCATCTCCATTATAGCATTTTTAGTTTTGGCTTGACTAGATTTTAGCTCTTTAATCTCTGCAGAAAGGGATTCTCTGGTGTCTTCTATGCCTTTTTTCAAGCCCAGCTAGTAGCCTTGTTTTAAATTTTAGTTCAGATATCTTACTTTCATCTGCCCTGACTAAATCCCTGGCCATCATTTCTTCCTGTTCTTTCTTCTGAGGTGAATTCCTATGTCTTGTCATTTTGGAGGAGGAAAAAACAACAATACTAATAATAGAATAAAGTAAAAATTTTAAAAAATCAAATAAAGGAAACTAGATCCTAGGTGTGTTTTGATCTGCTTGCTAAAAGAAACTTGATAGAAAAAGGAGAAAAGAGAAAAGAAGAAAAACAAATTAAAAATTAAAGAAATAATTTTTTTTGCCATTTCTGTATCTAAGACATAAAAGGAAAATAAAAAAACAGAAGCAACAACAACAAAAACATTTTTAAGGAGCTTTTCTCCTTTTCTTTTTTTGATGTAATTTATTGTCACATTGGTTTCCATACAATATCCAGTGCACATCCCAACAAATGCCCTCCTCAATGCCCATCACCCACATTCCTCTTCCCCTCCCCCATCCAGTTTGTTCTCAGCATTCAAGAGTCTCTTATGGTTTGCCTCCCTCCCTCTCTGTACCTTTTTCCCCCCTTCCTCTTCGCCATGGCCCTCTGCCAAGTTTCCCAGGATCCACATATGAGTGAAAGGATATGGTATCTGTCTTTCTCTGACTGACTTATTTCCCTTAGCATAATACCCTCCAATTTCATCCACATAGCTTCAAATGGCCAATTTCATTCTTTCTCATTGCCAAGTAGTAGTATTCCATTGTATACCTAAACCACATCTTTATCCATTCGTCAGTAACAATAAAAACAATTGAACAAATGAACAAACAAAAAAACCCAAATGAAATTATATTGAGTTTCCCCTAGAGCTGCAACTTTGCAGTGCTCTATTATCAGTAGATTTAGTGCCTTCAAGTGATTGTGCTGGTTTTCTGGGGGAGGGGCCTGTTCTAATTCTCAGGCCCATTTACCCTAGTGGAGATGTGCCTGAAGGGACTTGGTTTAATAGCTCTGCCTCCACTTGGTGGCACTCTTTAGCACACTGAGGTCAATCAGTGTTGGTGGGCTATGGTGAAAATGGCTTTACCCCATGCTCTAGTCTCCAGGGCAGGAAATTCACACCCTTGCTGATGTGTGATCAGTCACCCCTCCTGTGTCCCCCAGTTCCATCAGCTCCCCACCTTCCTCGTCTGTGTCCAAGCTTTCAGCCTACCAGACAGTGCCTCTCTCCAGAATTTTATCTTGGGTGGTTGTGTTTTAAAACCCCACACTTCAGAGACCCCCATGGGTAATCATCTGGGGGAGGGTCTCACCACGCTGTGGCCAGCTTGTCCCAGGAAACCGCCATCTCACCATGCAGTGACAGTGGCTCAGTGTTATGGTAAATTGGAACACAGCCTGTGCCAGGGTTTGCTGCCCTCAGCTGGCAGCTTTGTTCCCATATGGGTGAGTGTGGAGGCTTGATGGTGCCCACAGGGTCTTTTGACTGTGGAGAGGCTGTATCACCTCTACCAGATGCACTCCACGCAGGGGAGCCACGTCTCCCGTGAACCCCAGGGGATCCTCAGACTGTGCTAGCTGTTCCTGGGGCCCACCCTGCTTCCTCACTACAAGCACCGCCAGGGGCTGACCTCTGAAACTTCAGACTGTGCTGTGTTGTTTATAAAAAGCTCATGGTAGAGGCGCCTGGGTGGCTCCTTTGGTTAAGCCTCCAACTTCAGTTCAGGTCATGATCTCACAGTTAGTGGGTTCGAGCCCCACCGTCAGGCTCTGTGCTGACATTGAGCTCAGAGCCTGGAGCCTGTTTCAGATTCTGTGTCTCCCTCTCTCTCTGACCCTCCCCTGCTCGCCCTGTCTCTCTCTCTCACTCAGAAATAAATAAAACATTAAAAAAACCTGACTATATTGAAACTTTCTCCTTTTTCCCTGTCAGTGGTATGGGGAACAGTTTTCTTGTGCAATTTCCCTGCCTGTTTTCACTCTTTCCCTCTAGCTCCTTTCAGGGAGAGTGCTTTCTTCCACAAACCCAGTGTGCTGCTCTCTCTCCCTCTCTGTCTTTCTCCTCTCTGAAAAAACTGCTCCCTCCTTTCTTTGGTACCATGGCTCTTCTCTCCCGAAAGTCACCTCTTGCACTATATAGCTGCAATGTTCTCTCTTTCAAATTATGCAGATTGTTCTGTTAATCTCAATTGATTTCCTAGGTGTTCAAAATGATTTGATGTTGATCTAGCTGTGTGAGAGGGATGAGACAAGCCCAGGATGCCCTTACTACTCCACCATCTTAACTCCTCCTGCAAGTCCTTTGCATTACAATATAAAATTTAGTATCAGCTTTTCAATTCCATGGAAAAAAAATCTGCTGGGTCTGACAGGATTGCATGGAATTTATACACCAGCTTGAGGAGAATTGACATCTTTATAATACTGAGTTTTTCAGTCCATGACGTGACATATCTCATTTTAAGTTCTATTTAATTGATCTCAACAATATCTTATTGTTTTTAGGGTAGAGGTCTTGTGCATCTTTCATTAGATCTACTCCTAGGTTGTTTTGGGGTGTGCTATTATAAATGGTATTTTTAAACATTTTTATTTCCTAATTGTTTATTGCTGGTATATAGAAATATGATAGATTTTTATGTATTGACCTTATAGTCAACAAGTTTGCTAAATTCTTATTATGATTAGTAGTTTCTAGATTCTTTTGGAGTTTGTATATAATTGTGCCACCTATAAATAATAACCTGTTTCTTTCTTTCTCTTGTAACTTATGTCTTTTATTTTGTTTCCTTCACTTATTACACTTGCTAAGATTTCCAGTATAATGTTGACTGCAGGTGGAAAGAATGGATATCTTTTCTCCTGTTCCCAATCCTAGGTAGAAAAGCCTTCTATATTTCACCATAAAGTGTGCTATTATCTAAGACATTTTATAGGCATCTTTATCAGATTAAGAAAATTTCCTATTCCTAGTTTGCTCTGAGTTTTCTTTCTTCTCTTTTAGCATTTATTTATTTATTTTGAGAAAGAGAGAGAGCACACAAGCAGGAGAAGGGCTGAGAGAGAGAGAGAAAGAATCCCAAGTAGGCTCCACTTGGCAACACAGAGCCTAGTGCAGGGTTCAGTCTCACAAACTGTAAGTTCATGACCTGAACCAAAATCGAAAGTCAGATGCTCAACTAACTGAGCCACCCAGGTGTTCCCTGAGTTTTCTTTCTTTCTTTTTCTTTTTTCTTTTTTTAAGGTTTTATTTATTCCCGAGAGAGGGAGAGAGAGAGAGAGAGAGAGCGAGCAGGGGAGGGTCAGAGAAAAAGGGAGGGAGACACAGAATCTGAAACAGGCTCCAAGCTCTGAGCCAGCTGTCAGCAGAGAGCCTGATGCGGGACTCGAACCCATGAACTGTGAGATCATGACCTGAGCTGATCATGACGCTTAACTGACTGAGCCACCCAGGCATCCCTCTTTTTTTTTCTTTTATTATGAAAAGATGTTGAATTTTATAAGTGCCTTTTATGCATCTTTTGAGGTGACTGTGTGATGTTTCTTCTTTGTGCTGGTAACATGGTGACTTACAATGATTTTTCAATGTTAAATCAACCTTACATTTCTAGTATAAATTCTATTTGATCATGATGTGGTATCCTTTTATTTTTTATGATGTTTATTTATTTTTGAGACAGAGAGAAACAGGCATGAGTGGGAGAGGGGCAGAGAGAGAGGGAGACACAGAATCTGAAGCAGGCTCCAGGCTCCGAGCTGTCAGCACAGAGCCCAATGTGGGGCTCGAACCCACAAACCATGAAATCATGACCTGATTCGAAGTCGGATGATTAACCGACTGAGCCACCCACGTACCCCAATGTGGTTTCCTTTTAATTTGCTAATATTTTGTTTAGGATTTTTGCATCTATATTTCAAGAGAAAGATTGGTCTATACTTTTCCTTTCTTGTAATGTCCTTGCCAGGTATTAGTATCAAGACTATCTGCTTCAAAAACTTAGTTGGAAAGAATTTCTTCTTTTTTCTATTCTCTAGAATAATTTGTCTAAAACCGATATTATTTCTTTCTTAAATTTCCTTTTATTACTTTCATTTCATCATGTAAGAAATTTTGATGTGTCATATTTTAATTATCATTCAGTTCCAAATATTTTCTAACCTTCAAGATCTTTTTTAACATATGAGCGATATTGAATATATTGCTTAATTTCCCAGACCTTTGTGGATTCTCTAATTAAGCTATTATTGATTTCTAGCTTGATTTCACTGTAGTCAGAAAATATACTCTAAAATTTAAATACTTGAAATTTGTTGAGACTTCCTTTTTGAATTAGGTTATGATCTATTGTAATAAAATCTTCCATGGGCACTTGAGAAAAATGGGCATTCTATAGTTGCTAGGTATAGTGTTCTAAATATGTTAGGCCAAGTTGGTTAATTACATTATTCATATCTTTATTCTTATCAATTTTTTATCTATTCTCAGTTTTTGATAGAGTTGTATTAATTAAGATATCTAACTATGATTGTGAATTTGTCAATTTCTTTTTCTTTCTCTTTTCTTTTTTCTTTTTTCAGTTCGGTCAATTTTTGCTTTATATATTTGAAAGCTGTTATTTGATGAATATAAATTTAGGGTTGTTATATCATTATCATAAAATGTCTTTTCTATAGTACCTAAATTTTCTCTAATATTATCTCTTGCATCAAATCTACTTTTTTTTAAATGACATTAGCTATGGTATTCTGGTATTCTGAATACTGACAAATAAAGGCAGAATAAATACAACACTAGTTCACACAGCTAGCACAATGCCTGGCACATAGAATTTGTTTAATAAACAAAGTCTATTTGTGCTTCACCTTCTCTCCCACTTACCCAAAATTTAGCCTTGTGGGGAGAGATAGGAGAGAAGTCAGCAGGATAGAGAAAGCTGGAGGTTTATATTAGATTGTATCAAGTAAGAATGACCAAAGTGTATTGTAAGGACATGAAACTTAAGAGTCAGTTTTAAGGCATTTGCCATATAGGACCCTCCCACAACCCTCCACCAATATGACTCCTGCCTCCAACTCCTAGTTAATTACCTCTTTTAGTAATGGTGATAAGGCCATAAAGAAACAGGTGTTCATACTTTGTTGATGCAAGAAAAATTGGTATAACTGCTTTGAAGGGAAATGTTCATCAAAATTTAAGTGTGTTTATCTTTTAACATAGCAATTCCACCCCTAGGAATTTGCCCTACAAATATACTCACATAGATGTATATGACTACACTTAAAAGAGACAAAGTCATAAGATTATATGCACAAGGGTAATATAACTTGTCCCTAAAAGTCTACTTTATAATAGCAAGAAACTGAATTACTCAAATTTCCTTTAATAAAGGAATAAATAAGTAAGCTGATTTATTTCAAGTCTACTTTGTCACATCTTCCTTAACTGTCTGTACTTTTTATAATAGCATGTATTACTTTTGTAACTGAAACAAATTTATACACAAAATTAAAAATTTTGGATTAAAGGCCATCATTTTGAAATACGTAACATGTTGGCATAAGAGTCCTGTCTTCTCTACTATGAATTTCTGATTTTTTCCTTTACTTTTCTATTTTCTATCCCACTCTTTTTTTTCTTTTATCTTTTTCATGCTTTTGTTTCTTCTTTCCTATCTTTGTGTGAAATGAGGTCATGTCAATTTTAGAAAAGTTCCTCTTGCATGTTTGTTAATTTATATTGCTCCTGCTCCACAGAGCCAAGGAGGTAAAAAAGCAATTACCCACTGTACTGGGTAGCTTCCTTCTTCTTCTGCCCTTGAGGGAACTGTTTTCAGAAACAGCTTTTTTGATAACACTCAGCAGCCTGTAGATGAGAGGGAGTGGGGAATAAAATTGGCTACCATCTGGGTCACTCTCCACCCTACCCAGGAACCATCATGCTGATAAGAGTTAGATATATTCTAAGTGCAAGAGGGAGGCATTCCTTTTGAGCCTTGGGGATTAGGCTTTAATCACCTTCATGGATATGAACATATGTTTCTATGTCCTCGAGTGCTTCTCTCTTCTATCATCGTGTACTCTATAATCAGTATCCTTAGCTTTCATATCTTATTTTGTCTTTCTTTGGGCCTCATCTGTACTTTTTCTGTTTCCTTGGTTACACAATAAATCAGATTCTCATTTCATTAGAGCTCACGTCTCATCTGGCTTCCCCTCTGCTTCTGTTCCTTATTTCCCTATATTTTACATTCACAAATGACCACACATATCTTAATATGTAATAAAATACCCCCTACTTTATATTCATTCCTCCTCTTAATTTTCTCATCAGTTGGATTTTTATCAGCCTTTTGAATCTGGATCCTCTAACATGGACCATCTTTATTTTACTTAAAATATTTTTTCTCTTCAATCTTGTCTTCTCAACTTCATTTAAATCTGATTCACAGGTTTGTTTGTTTTTTAAGTTTGTTTTGAGGGAGAGAGATTGAGAGAGGGAGTGAGCATACGCAGGAGCAGGGGAGTGGGAGAGATTGAGGGAGAGAGAGAATCCCAAGCAGGCTCTATGCTGTCAGCACAGAGCCTGATGCAGGGCTCAGTCTCATGAACCATGAGATCATGACCTGAGCCGAAATTAAGAGTCAGACACGTAGCTGACTGAGCCACTCAGGTGCCCCTGCCTCACAATTTTCTGTCCCTCCTTCCCCATCACTAAGGCCACTTTTTCTTATATTCATATATTGAATATCCTTACAAATGACCCCTTTCACTTCCTGTCTATGCTGTCCTATGCATTGTAGGTTGTTTAAGCAGCATCCCTGGCCTCTACTCACTAGAGAACTCCTTACCTGTGATAATCAAAAATGTCCATAGATATTGCCAAATGTCCCCTGGTAGGGTAAAATTACCTCTGTTTGAGAAGCATTGCTATAAAGATTCCTAACAGGTAAGGATATAATAAATTCATTCATATTAAGTTTCTTTTGAGATAAAATTTATGTATGATGCAATGCACAGATCAAGTGTACACCGATAAATGAATGTTGATGAATGCGTACACCCATGTAACCAGCATCCCAATCAATATATATTAATTTTCATTGATCCAGAAAGCCTCCTTGCGGCCCTTCAAATCAATTCCAACACTTCTGTTCTGAGACAACCAACCACTGTTATGATTTCTATATTCAGAGAATATTCTTATTCTTGAATTTTTTAATAAGTGGAATTATATAACGTGTTCTTTTGAGTCTGAGTTTGTTAACTCAAGATAATGCTTTTTAGATTCATGTACATTGTTGCATATATCAGTTGTTTGTTTCTTTTTGTTGCTGAATGGTATTCCCTTGTGAAGTCATACAAATAGAAACATTTGTTTTATTCATTCTCTTAATAGAAACTTGGTTGTTTCCAGTTTGGGGTTGCTATGAATAAAGTGGCTATAAAAATTCTTGAGGAAGTCCTTTGGTGGACATCTTTTCATCTCTCTTGAAGTGGAATTGCTGGGTAAAAGGTTAGATATATGCATAACTTTTAAGAAACTGCCAAGGAGGGGCACCTGAGTGGCTCAGTTGGTTAAGCGTCAGACTTCGGCTCAGGCCATGATCTCATGGTTCAGGCCCGCGTCGAACTCTGTGCTGACAGCCAGCTCAGAGCCTGGAGCCTGCTTCAGATTCTGTGTCTCCCTCTCTCTCTGACCCTCCCCTGCTCATGCTCTCTCTCTCTCTCAGAAATAAATAAAACATTAAAAAAGAAAAAAAGAAAAGAAAAGAAAAGTAAAAAGAAAAGAAAAGAAAAACTGCCAAGCAGTATTCCAAAGTGCTTACATACTCACCAGTGTTGGAAACTTCCCATTGTTCCACATCCTTGTTGATGTTTTCTTGTCAATCTTTATACTTTCACTGTTCTGGTGGGAATGAAGAAGTATATCATGATATTTATCATTTTAATTTGTTGTTGGGTAATAGTGTTGATAGCCTTTGTATGAATGTGCTTATTGGTCATTTATATATTCTCTTTGTCAAGTGTCTGTTTAAGTCTTTTGCCCATTTTTATTGGGTTCTTTATCTGTTTGTCACTGATTTATAACATTTTTACGTGTTCTGGATGTGACTTCTTTGTCAGACATATGTGTTGTATTTCTTCCAGTCTGTAGCTTACTTTTCCTTATTAACAGTGCTCCTTGATGAGCACAAATATTTAGTTTTGATGCAGTCGGACTTATTTTTTTCCTTTTATGTTTAGTTTTCTCTTTTAGAAGAAGTCTTTCTACACTATAGTTATAAAGATATTATATTTTTTGAAGAAATTTATGTTTTAATTAATTTTTGTATCTATGATTTATTATGAATTCATATTTTTATAAGGTAGGAGTAAAATTATTTTCCCAAACATAGGTTTACTTGTTCCAGTATCATTTATTGAAAAGAAATCTTCTTTATCCATTGAGTTGCCTTCCCCCACTGATTTGCCCATGCCTTTGTAGAAAACCTGTTGACCATATGTGTGCAGGTCTATTTCTGGACTCTATATTCTGAAAAATGTTTTATGGCATAGCACATGATCTAATTTGGTGACTATTATAACACTTAAGAAGAATTTGTACTCTGCACTAGTCGGTTGTAGTGTTTTATAAATGTCATAATTGGTTGATTATGTTCAAATTCTTGTTCCATTGTTGAATGCTGTTCCATAATACTGAGTTTTCCTATCTAGTTGCCACAGTTTTTGACACTGGGAGATTTATTTCTCTAAGTTTTATTATTGGTTTGTCTATTTCTCCCTTTATATCTGGAAATTTTTGTTGCTGCTATTTTGAAGTTTTGTTTATAGGTAAATACAAATTTAAGAATATTATATCTCATTAGTGAATTTATTTTCTACTATTATAAAATGACCATCATTTTTCTCCTTTCTAAAGACCTATTTTGTATTGTGGTAATATACTAACACTAGCTATCGTATACTTAGTGTTTTCATGATATACCATTTCCTTTTCTCACTTTTGACTTTTATGTCTTTATATTTAAAATGTACCTTTTAGGCGGAAATGGTGGGGGAAAGGGAGAGAAGCAAACCATGAGAGACTCTTGAATGCTGACAAAAACTGAGGACCGATGGATGTGGGGGGAGGGGGGATGGGCATGGAGGAGGACACTTGTGGGGATGAGCACTGAGTGTTATGTGGAAACTAATTTGACAATAAACTATTAAAAAAAAATAAAAAATAAAATAAAATGTACCTTTTATAAATTCCATATAGTTGAGTGTTGCTTTTTTTAATCAAGCCTGAAAATCTCTGCTTTTTAGTTGTTTAGTCTATTTATATTTAATATAATTATTAATTTAGCTGGCTTTAAGTCTACCTTCTTGCTATTTGCTTTCTGTTATTTCCCTCTGTTTTTTGTTCCTTATTGTACTTTTTGTGTTTTCTTTTGTGTTAATTGGTTACTTTTAGTGTTCCATTTTACCACATTTATTAGATATTTAGATATACATTTCTCCATTATTAATGAATGGTCGGGGGATTATAATATGCATCCTTAATTGATCCCAGTGTACTTGAATATACAATTTTTAGTGTAATGTAAGAACTTTTCAACAGTGTAAGTCTATTCTGCTCTTACTGTCATATATCTTACTTCTTTATGTTATTAATAACACAATACATTATTTTTATTTTTACTTTAAACAGTTAATTGCCTTTTAAAGGAATTGAAAGTAAAAAAGGAAACCAACAATATATTTACCTATTTATCATTTCTAGTGATCTTCATTCCATACTGTTGATCTGTATATTCAGCTGACAGTTTTCCTTCAGCTTAAAGAAATTGCTGTAGTATTTCTTTATGGTGAACATGATTGTAGTTTTTATCTATAAGCCTTCATTTTGAAAGGTAGTTTTGCTCCATAATATCATAATGTATGTAAAATACAAAAAAAGGTATTTTTGCTTCATAATAAGATCTGCATTGACAGATTTTTCTTGTAGCACTCAAAGATGTCATTTTGTTGTTTTCTGGCCTTGACTGTTTCTGATGAATAAACAGTCATTATTTCTATGATATACTGATGTGCTATTTTCTTTGTATAAATCTTATGTTGGGTTTACTGCAGCTCTTTGATCTATGGGTTGATAGTTGAAGTCAAATTTGGAAAAATTTCAACCAATATTTATTTGAATATTTTTATGCTCCATTTTTTCTTCTACTTCTGGGACTAATTTTTATGTATGTTGACCTGCTTGATAATGTTCCACCTATCATTTTGGCTTTTCCACTTTTAAAAAGTGAAATGCTTGCTTCAGTTTGCATGATTTCTATTTTTCTGTTTTCAAATCATCTGATCCTTTCTTTTGTAGTACAAGTCTGTTAATTCATTACAAAAGTCTTCATACATTGTATTTTCTATTTTAGTATTCTTATTTACTTCTTTTTAGAGTTTTGGTATCTTTCCCGAAATTTCTTCTCTTTTCATTACTTTTCCCTATCTTTGCTTATAATTTATCATATTTATAATGGTTGTTGTAAGTTCATTGTATGCTGATTTCAAAACTGGATTAACTGTTTCTTCTGTTGACATATTTTTATTCTTATTAATTATGGGACACATTTCCTGCTTGTTGGCATGTCTGTAATTTTTTTTATTATATCTGTATGATGTGCTGTAGAGACTCAGTATATGTTTTCTTCTTCTGAGTTATGTTCTAGCAGTAGTTTAATTATTAGTGAATCATCTTGATCCTGTGGAGACCTGGTTTTAGGCTTTCCCAGAGCAGATCTATTTCAGATTTGCTCTTATTCTACAGCATAACTCTTAGTCTGGGGATGTGGTGCTTATCCCTAATGTTGTCCTTCTGGAGTTTCAATGACAACACAAGGTTCTTACCAACCCTCTCTAACCAGAGTGGAGTTGACCTTCAAACTTTTTCTCCCTAGACTGGGCAGTTGCTGAAATTTGTGTTTAGCTTGTTTAGCCTCCAAGCTTTCATTTTCTATTAGATTTCTTTGCAACTTAGGACTCTAAGGATTGTGAGGATACAGATTTGAGAGCTTCCCCTTGTGATTGCTTTCTTCTTGGGACTTTCACTCTCAATTTCCAACAGCAGTAAGACTGCTGCTTTCTGCTTGTGCTCCATCCAGATGCTGTAAGCAAACTGGGAATACCTTCAGAGGGAAAAGCTAGTTAAATAAGTGTCTCACATAGAATGCTTCTCCTTTTCAAGGGTTTCTACTAGATTCAACCTACCTTTTTTTTTTTTTTTTTTTGGTGTCTAATACCTTCAAAGAGTTGTGTTTTATATATTTTGAGAATTATAGCTGTTAGCAAGAGGATTAGTTTGATCTGAGCAACCCTGCCATTAGGGCAATTGGATTTGTCATGTTAAGTTTTAAATCACTGCTATTTTTCAGGATCAACTCTTCTACGAATCATTGTATTATAGTAGAGGGCAAAGGCTAAAGCAAATAAAATAACATTTTTGGTAGGCTTTCTGATACTAACATGGAGGTGTAAATGGGGGACAGTCAAGAGTGCATACATAAATAGCAATGTACACAGACTATATTAACTCATCCCCTCAAAATTTTCTATCTCCTACTTATTTCTTACTTCCATTGAGATTTAACCTTCTTTTGCTATCCTTTAAAGAGTAGAGCAAAAAAAAAAAAAATAGAGAGGATATTCTCCTCAGTTTCCAAAACAAATTTCTATTTATTGAATAGCAACAACCATACTGGCATTGGAAGATAATAATAATAACTGTCTACCCAGTCTTCTCTTCCCTCTCCCAGGTAAGTGAGTGTTTGGCTTACATTTTTCCTCCTCTTATAATCTCAGGTCAAATTTTTAATGATGTCACTATTTGTGTGGTAGTTCACCAATGACCAATGCTTCTCAATTCCTCATTCTCATTAGCTCAACTCTTGTCTTTTATTTTCTACCATTTGTTCAAGATCAGTGTCACATCCTTTTCAGTGACTCTATTCTATTGATGATTGCTGGGATCTCTAAATCAATATTTCCCCACATTTATCATATTTTTCTTGTTGTCTAATGCTTCATTCCCTCACAACCACTGAACATTTTTTTGCTTTATCTGCTTTATGAGATCACCCTTTCTACCCTGCTACGATATATTTCAGCTTCTCATGTTAACATCTTTAGTCTATTTTGTTTTGCCTCTTTCAATTCACTAATTTCTGGATTTAAGTCCATTTATTCACTCCTGTATACACAAGATGGAAAAATAGGCCAGTTCCTTAAAACTAGCTGGTTCTCTTATTCACTGATCTTAAAAGAGTTAAATATTTCTAGGCTTAATCCTCACAATCTTCCCACACCTCCTTAAATACAAAGAGTAAAGGAGTAGTATGAGAATCGGGCTCTACTCCTATATACTGCTGTTAATCAGCACAGTGCTGTAGATTGCTGCCTTAACCCTTTATTTTCCTATCTGTAAAATGAGGAAAACACTAGAATACTTAAAACCCACTGGTCCCGGTCTCACTATTCTAGATTGCTAGCTGACAGAAACTGTGAAGAAAATCCCAGGTTAGCAAGCATAATGGCAATAGAGGGAGAGGGGACTGACTGCCAAGTGGGGACTTGAAGTCTGCTCTGCAAAACTTTAGGCACTATGAGATTTAGAATGTTAACAAGTCAGACGTGGGATGTGGTATGAACTGCAAGGAGACAGCCTGTGTAGAGAGATTTGCCGGTCATTTTACCCCTTAGCACTGCTTTGAGTCTCTGACTCAGGCTTTATGTGTTCTTTCTCTTTCTTGTCCCAATTCCCCACAATTTTCTCCCTGCTTCTCCAGAACTTAATTTAATTTTCATTCTTAATAGACCTGGTTATAAAATAGATCTATTCCACATTATTCTTCGTATTTATTCAATAGAGTTTAAAGTCTTTAGTGTACAAAGCAAATGATTCTATTTGCTTAATAATCTTTAAAAAATAAGGATATTAAAATTAGATGAAAATTGATTTTTCTTTCCTTGTGACCTGTGTTTCTCTCTTTCTATTCACCTGTGACCCCCATAGGTAAATAACCTTTAATGGAGAAAGGATTCCTAGAGTCTTTGTTATTTATTTATTTTTAAACATTTATTTTTGAAAGAAAGTGAGAGCAGGAGAATGGCAGAGAGAGAGGGAGAGAGGCAACCTGAAGCAGGCTCCACTTTCAGTGTGGAGCCTGCTGTGGAGCTCGAACTCACAAACCATGAGATCACAGCCTGAGCTGAAGTCAGGTGCTTAACCCAGTGAGCTACCCAGGTGCCCCTGTAGAGTCATCTTTAAACAAAAGATAGAATCAGTTAATCATTTACAAAAGTCAGTCTCTCTCCACCCCCTCCCCCATGGCCTCTTCTTTAGGTTGAACTCAAATAAAACTATATAGACTATGTATGTGTTAAAATAAGCTCAGAACTATGTCTCCTTCTTTACTTAAAGCCTTATGAGAGCTATAACCATTTTTTATTAAATAACATCCAAGGCATTAACTTGGAAAGTTGCTTTGTTGAGAATAGAAACTTATATGCAATAAATTCAATAGACCTCTGTTATCAAATCAGTGTCAGGGGACAAGGATAATACCCACATTTTAATGTTAACTCTTACAGTGAACAAAGATATCTCTGAGCATTAGCAGTGGGATTTGATCATTTGTAGTTAACAAATGGCAAGAGGTGAAGAACTTTACACAAGGGCTTCACATACAAAATGCAGCTTGATCTTTAGTCATAAATAAGCAACCTGTTCTGAACAGATAAGGGGAAATGAAAAATTAATCAAAGTAACTGAACAATTGCTTCATATAGACAGTTATACCAACCTTTTCTTTACTTG
Source organism: Crocuta crocuta (assembly GCF_008692635.1). Taxonomy (NCBI): domain Eukaryota; kingdom Metazoa; phylum Chordata; class Mammalia; order Carnivora; family Hyaenidae; genus Crocuta; species Crocuta crocuta. The sequence goes on along the minus strand of NW_027531143.1, from coordinate 9,333,003 downwards.
GGGCTATGTTTCTTCTACAATGAAAGAAGGCTTTCTTGATTCTTTAGTTCAACTTTGCCCTTTCCTTTGCTTGTAAAGACATTACCTTGGAGAATAATTTTTATTATTTTGTCCATAGCCAAAGCTTAAGGGTTTCCTAATTTCCTTCTAAAAATGAGTGTTATAGAAGATTTTTTTGGTGTCTGTTTACCATATAAAATCTGATCTGTATCATACAAAACCTTGAAGGGTTTTTAATAGTTCTGATGTTAATTTGACTTTATTGGTACACTTTTATAAAGTACAAAGGCCATGGATCTTATATCTAAGAAGGAAGGCACTCTGTGCATTTGTTTATATTAATTTTGTTCCATTCTCTTTCTTGTCTGCTCTCTTTTTCATGTTTAAAGTACGATGTGTTATAACGATAGTGAGGCAAATGATTCCTATTGAACTTAATGCTGTCAAAACTCCTGTTAGTATCAGATGGTCTCTGGCAAGAACAGGAGCAGAATTTGGGGCAATAAACAGAGAGACCTGGGCAATGTTAGATACAGCAGACCTTAAGGAGTTCTTATCTATTGCTCGTATTGCCACATAAATTCTATGGCTTTCTTGCCTCTCTCCATCAGGTTGACGGTCAGGTCCATTTGTGAAAAGCTTTGGTGAGAATGTAAATATCTCCTTAGTGCCAGCTTGCTGAGGATTTAGCTTTGATGTATTCACTAGAATGGCATTGTTAAAGTCATCTTGAATATTCTGTAAGCTTTTACTCATTCTTATTTCATAGCTGTTAGCTGAAATTAAAAAAAATATAAATAGAAAGGTTAAGTCATTTGGGTAAGTTTTCTAGCTTACTAGAAGTGACTAATGAGAATAGCAACAAAAAAGTCAAAATACCTAGAAAAAAACATAACAAAAAAATTGCATATGAACAAAACTTTAAAACACTATGTAAAGTCTCATATTGAAACCTAAACAAGAGGAAAAACTTATTATGTTATTTGAATAGGAAGATTCAACATAATAAAGATGTTATTTTTCCCTAAATTATTTTGTAAATTTACATGAGTCTATAAAAAGTGCTTCTAATTTCTATTTTAACAAGCTTATTATAAAGCTTAAATGAAAAAATAAATAATCAGGGTTGACCCCATAAAGTCTGAAAAATAGCAATGTGGAAGGACTAAACCTATATGATATGAAAACATTGCAATATTTCTATAACTAAAAATCTACAGTTCTGGTACATGAATAAGCTAATATCTAAAAACTGGCCAAAATACATCCAGGAATTGAGCATATGATAGAGGTAGAATTCCAGTTAATGGGGAGAAGTACAAATTTCCTCATAAATGGTGTTGTGACAGCTGGATAAAATTATGTAACAAAATAAAATTGGATCCGTGTCACAAACCTTTTTCCAGGATAAACTCAACAGTGATCACAAAGTTTGAAGTGAAAAATTAAAATATTAAGTATTTCGTAGGAAACAATAGGTAAATTCCAGGATGGTCTTGAAGTAGGAAAGGCTTTTCTAATTAAAATTCAAAATTCAGAAGCCATAAGAAAGAAATTGATAAATTTGAATACACAAGATGAAAAACATCTACATGGGGAATATCCTCTTAAGCCAAATATAGGCATAAGTGTTAAGTGACAAAAAATATATGTTACTTAAGTCAAAGGTAAAAGTTTAATTCTGAGTTCTGGTAATGGCTAAGTGGCTTCTCCTAGACTACCTCTCCAGCAGATAATGGGTAGGAACTCTGAAGAAAGCAAAACACAAAACAACAAAACAACACAAAGCCTTTGATGCACTGGATTCAGATAACAATAGGTAGAAACCAGAGGAGTCACATCCTAAAAAAAAAAAAAAAAGAAAAGAAAAAAAAAAAAAGAAACCAGAGTAGGAATGATTCATGTTTATGCAGCTTTTCCTCGGAAGGCACTTCCCTCTCCTGTACAGATAGTGGAACTGAAAGCTGCCTTTCGGATCTGGAAATCAGAGGGCAGAGTAAGAGACTGCCAGAGCGGGTAAAAGTTGAAGGAGCTGGAGAGGGACCAGCTTGAAATCTATATATTAACTTTTTTCAAGTCACTGGGAGATGTCCAATTATTCATGTATGGGTGAAACATTAAGAGCTCAAGAGACAAACAATAGCTAGAAGGCTGAAAAACTGAGCAGAGTTTTATATAGATATATAGGTATAGGTATGGATTTTGGAGTGTGAGTCTTGCCAAGTTAGAGGAGCTTCGTAAACATCTGGAGATAACCATTAAACACTGGAAACACCGTGCTTTAAGAATAAAGATTGGGGGACGCCTGGGTGGCTCAATTGGTTAAGCATCCGACTTGACTTCAGCCTAGGTCACCATCTCCCCATTCCTGAGTTCGAGCCCTGTGTCAGGCTCTGTGCTGAGAGCTCAGAGCCTGGAGCCTGTTTCAGATTCTACCTCCCTCTCTCTCTGCCCCTCCACCACTCACCCTCTGTCTCTCTTTCTCTCAGAAATAAATAATTTTTTAAATAAAAAATTTAGAAGATTAACAGAAGAGTGGACACAACAGAAAAGAATCAGTAAGCTTGAAGAGAAGTGCATAGAAATAAAACTGTAGCACTCAGGAAAAAAAAAAGAGAAAAAACAAACAGAATCTCAATGATCCTTGTGACTAACTGACCTATCCATTTAGTGTGAGTATTGTATTATGTTATGTTAATATTATCTAGGAAGGAAAGAAGAAAAAGAATAGAACACAAATCTTTTGAAGATACAGTAAGCTGAAAATATTCCAAATCTGGTCAAAAAGAATATTCCACAGATCCAGGAAACTCAGTAATACCCAAATAGAATATATACGGGAAAACCACACTGCGGCACATCATGGTCAATCTGTTGAACACCAAAAGATAAAACAAGTTAAAGCAGCCAAAGGGAAAAAAAGACACTTTATACTTAGGAACATAATAATAAGAATGATAGTTGACTTCTCATAAGAAAAAAAATGAACACAAGACAATGAAATGACATATTTAAGTGCTGAAAGAAGAATCTATTGCCTAACAATTCTATAGTGAAAATGTACTTTAAAAATTAAGGTGAAATAAACACATTTTCACATAAATGAATCCTGAGAGAGTTTCACCCAAAGACCTGAGTGGCAAGGGAAATGATGCTAGATAAAAATTCAGACCTACAGGAAGGAAGAAGACTAGAAATGGTGACCATCTGGGTTACTAAAAAGGGCAAATTTTTCTCATTAAAATTTCTTAAAAAGACAATTGATTGTTTAAAACAAAAACCATATCAACACATTGTGGGCTTTATGAAAATGTAGAAGTACAATATATGACAAGACCACAAAAGATGACAGAGGGGTACATAGAATTATACTTTTGAAAGATTCTCACATTATATGTGAAATGGTAAACATTAATTCAAGGCAGACTGGATAAGATAACTGCACATTATAGAACAGCCAAATTTGGAGTAGCTGAGGGCAGGAATTTTATTGTTTTGATTTTCCTTATATTACTTTGATTTTCCAAATTGGAGTCAGGTACACATAACATAAAATTTATCATATTAACCATTTTTTATGTGTACAGTTCAGTACATTTTTAAGTCTTTTTAAGTACATTCACATTGCTCTGCTGTTTTGATTTTCAACCCATGTGAATGTATTAACAACTCAAAAATAAAATTAATAACCAATGATCATTAGATGTAAAAAAGGAAGCCACCTATAGTAATAACCCACTCTAATAAGATCATAATTCTTATCTGAAAAGGGTAAAAATAGATTTAACAATGAACAGAGCAGCTTCAAACAAAGATTTTGTCCTAAGGAATGAAATCCATAGGACACTCCAAGTTTTAAATAAAAAATGAAAATGTTCTGATGACTATGTTTTGATCAGTTTCCAAATCTATAATAGTTTTTAATAATGAGACTATTTCTATTCCTGAGTAGTAATTAGAGGAAAGCATGCTTAGAGAAGGTTGTCAAAAGAAAATAGCCTTTAGGGGCGCCTGGGTGGCTTAGTCGGTTAAGCGTCCGACTTTCGCTTAGGTCATGATCTCACGGCTCGTGGGTTCGAGCCCCGCGTCGGGCTCTGTGCTGACTGCCAGCTCAGAGCCTGGAGCCTGTTTCAGTCTGTGACTCCCTCTCTCTCTGCCTCTNAAAAAAAAAAAGAAAATAGCCTTTATATTCGAATTTATCGATCAGCCAGTTCCCTCTGGGTGAACCCACTTGGAGCTGAGTTACTCCCTGCTGCAGTTCATAAAGGGGGACAGACATGGATAAGGAGCAAGGCTGACCATCTGCCCCACACTCACAGTGGAGCATAACCATTGATCCTGTGTCCGTTGTTCTCCATGGAGAAAGCTCTCCAGGGGTTGTCCCAGAGTCTTTTCCTGGATAACGAAACAAGTAATATTTCATAAGCCTTAGCATTTACAAAGATTTCCCACATGGACAGCCCTCCCTCTGTGAAACTGATGGGGACTCAGGAGGTTAAATGTGACACCATGGTCAACAGTTAGAAAGTTGTAGTGCTGGAAACAAATTCTTTCTTCTAACCCCTAATCCCGGGCACTTTCTACTATGAGAGCCTACTAAACTTTACGTAGGACAGCTGTGAAACTGCAAAGACCGCTCACGCATTCACGGAGAGGCTCCTTCTATTTACAGTAGTTGTTGTGCTGCCCCTGTCACTGTGCGAGAGAGAAATCAGGCCGCTTCTGCATCTTTGACCTTTTAGGTATGTATCACTCTAGGTTTCTTTCATCTCTAAATCTGCTTTCACAGTATATTTTAGCCAGTCAAAGTAGTTCTATGGCCTTGGGCAAGACACTTTAACTTTCAGAGTCAGATTAGCACGTCTTTAAGATCCCTTCTGTCTCCAAAATGTTACAAATGCTGATATTTCCTGAGCAATTAATATGGACCAGGCACTATTTTAATCCCTCTCTGTGCTTTACCTCAGCAATGCTCTTAGGTAGCTACTCTTACTACCTGCTTTTGCAGATTAAAAATCAGAAAGTGAGAGAAATTAAGTAACTTGTATCAGGTAACTACACAGGTAAAAGACACTGTTTCTGATTCTGGAGCCCAATACCCTAACGCTGTGCTATGCAGCTTCCCACTAGGCTACACTCTTTCCTATTTCTCATTTCCCAGTAATTGTACTGTTCCAGTTACCAAGGCTTACATCTTCATTTAGCCCCCTTACCAATAAATTCCTAGTATGGAAAGCTCTGGGCTTGGACTGAGGACAGAGAGAGGAAGTTGCAGACTTGGTCCCATCTTCAGGGAGTTCTCCCTTTACTAGTGAGAAAAATTCCTACTTCCTCTCTTCGTTTGAAATCCAAGCTATCCCCTAAGGATTATTTTTGGTTTCTCCTACATTAAATGTTCTTCCAGCTCAGAAGCATAGCTGAGGGTTAGGGGAGGGGATAGAGGGAAAAACAGGTGGCTGTCACTGCAGCTTCTTCAGAAGCAGCACATTTTTAACAATTTTTAAAGACAATCTGTTGAAAAATGGTTATCCAAGAACATGATGGAAAGATGTCAGAGTGAGAGCGTGCAGGTCAGGTCGATAGGCAGTTAGGGAATGCAGTGCAGGGAAATAGGTTCAAGATTGGTGCTTTTTTGTGGTTTGGCCCCACTAGGCTCTGGCCAGGCTCCTGGGATAAGAACTTGGCCTCTCCAAACCAGACAAATGGCATGGTGTTAAACTGTGTTTTTGACTATTTTATGCCTCCCCCCCCCCAATATAGGATTATAAATTCTTGGGAGTGCAATGACCATCATAAATTATGGTATATAATGTTTAGCACTCTGCTGAGTATTAATAGTTACTTAGTAAATCTATTTTCACTTTAATTTCTGGAAAGATATACAAAGGATATCTTATAGCAAAGATACATAACATGCTTGGTGCTCAATTTTAACAAGTATTTTACCCCAGATTTATAATGAAAACCCAAGGAGTAACCCATTTCCATCATGCCTAGCCTGTATACATTCCCAGACATAATGGTGATCTGATAGTGTTTTATTTATAACATGTAATTGGTCATGTTTTCTAGGATATTGTGTATGGTGAAGAGCTGGCACCTGGATATACACTCATATCCTTGTGCATGTATTAGATAGTCCTTTATTGCTAACAACGTTTTTAAGAATAGTCACATGTTTTATTATTTTAAAGTCAGAGACACACCCCCATTATTTCTAACTCTGGTCATAGAGGTGAAGACAATGCTTTTCCAAACAATAATTTGGAGAGGGGGAGTCAATAAAAGCACATGTTTATGAATTAAATAGGTATCTGCTTGCTAGTTGATCTATTCATGACTAATTGGTCAATTTTGCCATCGCTGAGTCATCAAAACAGTAATGACTGAGTGATTTCAGCAACTTAATACACATCCAGCCATTCCCCCACATATCTTTTGTGGTTTATGGGTTTTTTTTAAATATTTTATTTATTTCTCGGAGAGAGAGAGAGAGAGAGAGACAGCGTGAACAGGGGAGGGTCAGAGAGAGAGGGAGTCACAGACTGAAACAGGCTCCAGGCTCTGAGCTGGCAGTCAGCACAGAGCCCGACGCGGGGCTCGAACCCACGAACCGCGAGATCATGACCTAAGCAAAAGTCGGACGCTGAACCGACTAAGCCACCCAGGCGCCCCTGTGGTTTACGGTTTTGACATCATAACAAGCCAGATCTGCTTCAGTCATCCCTTGCATCGATGAAGTTATTTGAAGATCTCCCTATTTCCTTGATTAATGCCCTTTGTAATGTCAATTCTAACATCCCATATGGTTCTATTTCTTCTTTTTAAGCCATTAATAACCACCAATATGACACACTTTCTTTCTATTCTTTAAAAAAAATTTAATATGTTTTTTAAAATTCATTTTTGAGAGACAGAGCACAAGTGGGGGAAGGGCAGAGAGAGAGATACACACAGAATCTGAAGCAGGCTGGAGGCTCCAAGCTATCACAGAGCCCAACATGGGGCTTGAACTCATGAACTGCAAGACCATGACCTGAGCCAAAGTGGGATACTCAACCAACTGAGCCACCCAGGCACCCCTCTCTCTACTCTTTTAATTTAGTTGGGTAGTTAAAACTCCTGGAGCACTGAGAGAACAGTTCCCAGTAGGGATGGGAATTTGAGCTTTTGTTTGTCTCACGTAGCACACTACATTTCTGAGAGAGTGAGGAAGGAGTGAGAACACTAGGTGGCAGGCACCACTCTTACCTTTAAATACAGAGAGGAGTGTTTATGGCTCCTTACTTTAAATAAAAAGCTAGAGAAGGCAATAGCAACACAAACGAGGAGCCCAGGAAACTTGTCATACTTTCTCTTCCCTTTATGACTTTATATGTGTCACTTCGTTTCTTCTTTATGATACCTTATGAACTAAACATTTGTAATCCTATTTTCCATATAAAGAAACAGAGGCCAATAGAGGTTAAGCAACTTGCCACAGATCAAACAGCTGGGCTTAAAGCCACAGAAGGAAGAATTTTTTTCCTGATATGTGAGTTGCAGCCTTTTCATTTATACAAGGGGCATATCCATCCCACAGTTTCGATCATTTCATATCTCCAGTCTTTAAATTACACGAATCCTTACACTTCAGAATGTAAAGTGTTTTACTTCCTTTTCCTCTGGCAAGAAGAAATATAATAGATTTTGATAAAAGAAATGGAAGGCAAAGCTACAATATTGATGTTCCTCAGCAGCACAAATTATTTGTAATTGAGATGCTTTCTGCTGAATGAAGTAAATGGACAGAAAATTTTAAGCCAAAAAGTGATGACCCAAGTTGGAAGCAAGACTGACAAAGGCCCAAGGTGTTTACTGCTATTGACTGATAATGACAAAACAAGCTTTCAATAGAGAAGGTTGGTTCTTATAGGAATCTCAATCAGAAATAAATCTTCAACAAGAAATAAACCGTTAATGTATAATCAAAGATAACCATGTTTTGGTGATGGCAAAGATGTTTAGAAAGGTTATTGTTGGAGAAAAGTTACTATGTTGAGTTGCAGTGAGGGTCAAGGAATGATGATGGAAGCATGAAGGCTGGCATAGGCTTTAGAAAAAGGAAAGTTAAGAAAGAAATTCATCAATGTCCATCCAGACAAGGGTAGGAAAGCCCAAATAAGGGACCCGGTTCTAGTTTCCCTAGTGAAGGTGATGTCCAGAAACGGGGGCAGGAAATGCACCAAGTTTTGCATAACTTATGGGAATTATTCCCCTAACCCTGACCTGTATATCTTTGAATTCACTCTTCACTATCTAATCTTCAGAAAACTAAATACCTCCAGTATTGGGAAGCCCATGCTCTATAATGTAGAATCCATTTCTGTTGACTAGACCACTCTTGCATGTGGTATTTCTGTTTCCAATCAAGATAATCAGTGTCAGTTAGTTTACTAAAGCCTCCTCAATTCTGGGAGAGCTAACAAGCTCCTGTTCCTAGACTCTCATTCCAGGTAAGGCCTTATGAATAACTCAAAGCTTTTCATAACAACTTTCTGCAGCTTTGTCGTCTCTAAGCCCCCAAAGAATTTTTACCCAACTAATTCCTGACACAGTTATTAGAAATTCCACCACAAGGTGGAAAAACAGATAGTGAAACCAAAAAGCCTACCCTGGCCCTGATCATAGTCTTCTCCAGGTGCTGTCCATGATAAAGTCACCTCCTCTTCCACTTTTACAGCCTCCAGGTCAATAATTTTGCATGGTGGAAACACATCAGGATAGGGGTCAGCTGGAACTCCTCGCACGGAAAAGGAGCCCCCTGAACTCATTCGGCTAACGCCCCATTTTTGCTCCTCCTCACTCCTGCCCACTGATTTTCTTGGGGCATTCATCTGAATGTTACCTATGAACATGAAAAGAAAGTCCAAAACAACAAATTAGAATCTTCTGAATAACCTATTTTTGAGAGATTATTGAGAGACATTTTAAAACCTTTTTTTCTTTAATACATCTTTAGAATAACAGAGTTTATTTATTCCACCATTCATTCATTCATTCATTCATCCATTCATTCACTAAATATGTATATCAAGTATATGCTGTGCCAGTAATCACAGACAAAACAGTATCCCTTGATGGATTTTATAGTCATACTAATAAAACTATACTTAAAGCTGGTGATACACGTAGGAAGGAAAAAAGGCAGGGTGCTGTGAAAAAAAAATAACGCAGTTACATAATTTATAATGGCATCAAGGAAGTAACATTTAAAGTATCCTAAAGGGTGAGTAGGAGTCAGCCAGGCAAAGAGTGGAGGTAATAATATCCCAGGCAAAGGGAACAGGTTATGTAAAAACTCTGAGATACTAAAGACCTTTGCAAATTAGAAAAACTTAATTAAAGCAAGGAGGAGAATAGTTTGAGATAAGACAGGAGAGAGAAGCCCATGTAAGGCCTTGCAGGACACTGTAATGATTTTAGAGTTTAATCTTACAAGCTCGGGGCAAGCAAGGCAGTGACATGGTCACATTTACTCTCTAACAAGTCACTCTGGCTGCTCTCGTTGGAGAATGGGTTCTAGTGTAGCAAGCAGCGGGCCCTTAAGATCGCCACACAATAGTCCAGACAGGGGAGGGAAGAAGTAGGCAGCTTGAGGTGTAATTTGGAGATAAAAAATCAATAAAAGCTGGTCCTGGATTTGAATATGGAACGGTAAAGGAAAGACACTTGGAGGGAAAAAAAAAAAAAGAAAAATAAACAGCTCTCAGATTTCTAAAATATGCAACTTCAGAGGAAAAGCGGGTAAAGGGAAGGAGACTAAACATGTAAGTTTCAAGGTATGTGATTCCTTAAAACACTAATAAAAGATGACAAGGAGCCAGTTACAGATTTTAAGCTCAAAAAAGGGTTATTATCTAAGTTTAATAGTTTGAACTTACAAATTTGGAAGTTATAGGCATATAGATATTATTAAAGCCATATGGATTAATGAGGTTACCTAATAAAAATTTCAACTATAATGTTAGATAGCATTAATTGACTGCCTGGCTCACTATGTGCCAAGTACTTACTTAAGTACCTTACATCTATTGACTATTTAATTTTCCTGGAACCACTACAAAGAGAGTACAAATATTACCCACTTTTTCAAGATGATGAAACTAAGTACACAGAAGCTAAGTAACTTGCCCAAAGTCACAAAGCTAATAAATGGAGGAGCAAGATTCCAAACCTAGGCTGTATGGTTCCAGATGATAGGGTAAGAAAGTTAGGCGTGAGCTCTGAGAATTGCCAACAGTTAAAGGCTTAGTAGAAAAGGAAGAACTGGGAAAGGAGCCCAACAAAAAATTCCAGAGCATAAGAGGTAATCATACAAATCAGGAAATGACAAAGGAGAAATCAGTTATGGCAGACACTGCTGAGACCAGATAAAATGAGGACTGAATTATGTTCATTGGATTAACAGCAGCACAGTCATTGGTGGTTAGGGCCAGAGCAATTCCAGTGGGGTGATTTGGGTGAAGTCAGATTGTGATGAATAGAGAGTAGTAAATTGGAGGTGAGAAAGTGCAGATGGCAGGATTAGACTAATGCCAAGGATGTAGATGACAGAGAAGTAGACAGTCTCTGAAGGTAGTTAAATACGGGATCTAATAAATCATGCTTGAGTGTGGTTCAGAGGGGCCAGAAGAGTGGGACCATGCAAAGGTGAGATCGTAAGGCCTCTGGATGGGCATGCTGGATGGGATCCAGAGCAGAAGCCAGCAGAGACACTGGTCTTTGGAGAAGAGGAGATGAAGGATACAGACATTACTGTGTCTGGGGATTTAGTAGTATGAAAATAGAGCACTTCCATTTTTTAATGAAGTGTGTGTTCCAGGTGATTATCTAAAAGTGAGGTAATAAATGTTACGTTTAGTAGGCATGCCTAGGGAAATCCACCTTTTTCTTACTATGCTGCTAAGGGCCTCTCCAAGATATACAGATAAAAGCACAATTGTATATTACTTTTCTAATCTCACTGTATACTAGATGCTAATATGTGTATCCTTTAAACTCATGGGTTTTAAAAAGATACTAGACCAGACAGTAGCCTTCAAGCTCCTCAGTAAGTATCCAGTCTTATTCTACCTGGTCTCCCAAGTTCCTAGTTCCTGTCACCTAGTAAGCCTTCATAAATGTTTGATATATAAATGAAAGAGGGAATATTTATTTTACAAGTAAGGTATTATAGCTGGATATGAAATCATATATAGGCAGTAAAACCATGTTACCTTGCAATTTGATTTATATTGGTTTTAAAGTAACCCAAAATAAAAATACGTGTGAGTAAATTATGTTTTAGGCATCACTAAAAGTATCAGATGATGCAAATTCACTGGAGCACCTTGATTATTTTCTACTAAAAGAACAAAAATATAGAATCATGTGTCCAAATGATTAGTTATAGCTGATTTAATTATACATTAAACTACATACATAAAACTACGCATAAAGATTCTGCAGTGTTAGAAACAAAAATGTTTAGAAATGTTTTCTGAGATCGTTTAAAATGATTATAGCATAGTTTTGTTTGTTATACTTTAACCACTGCTTCCCATCAGGAGCTATAATAATGGTGTTAAGAAAAGATGTGTATTTTTTAATTATTTGGTTCTTTTTTCTTGAAGGAAGACAGGACATTTTCCGGAATAACTCAATTGTCTGTAACATCCAAACTCATATTTATTCAGGAACTCATTTTTGGTGTGGATTGTTTGGGCTATTTGCTTTTTTCTTTCAACTGCTAATGACTTTTGCTTTTTTTTCTTGCAAAACCTCTATAAAGGAAATACAGGAGCTATAATTGAGAAAAAACACAATAAATCTTTTTATCTGTTAGTAATTCTGATGAAATAGCCACAAGAAAGAGAGGTCAAAATAATGTCTGCAATGAAGGCACAAAAATATCTGTGGGAATTCTCTATTGCCTTCCTGTTATCCACTATCATGAATCACTGAGAATTGAGGAGATAGTCAATACATTAGGCATTGACGTAAGCATAAAGGGTTTTGAAATTCCAACTCTCTTTTTCCATCACTCCCCTCCCTCTAATACACACACACACACACACACACACACACACACACACACACCCCAGAGATATATACATTCAATGATGTTACTCAAACAACAGTGCTAATGGTTCTTACCATTTGCTATGTAACCTGGTACATACATAGCGTGACTCCCGGGAACAGAGTGGGCAAGGCCGCTTATGCTGGAGGAGTGACTGACATGCACTTTCAAGCTGTATCTACCATTTACAGCAAAGGAGAAAAAATACCTCGAGTAAATTCCATCATTTTTTATAATATCAGCACCTGCATATATACATAAAAAGGCTCAGTGTCAACAGTGTCATCAAAGTTGATTACTAATATTTAAGTAAATCATTAAAAAATAAGCTTTACTCCCCTGGTACTTCCCATTTTAGCATATACCGTCATGGTGTAGTTACTTTTAATATTAAAGTCCAATGGCTCCTTAACTTTCCCTGTGATTCCTAAACCTCTGAAAAATTATTTTCTAATGGTGAATGAGTTCTATTTCAGTGCTAATAAAACAATTATCAACTTTAGAGCTCTCTTTCTTATCATTAAAAATAATACTAGTTTTTCATGGAAACCAAGCATATTCTTTTTGTTTATGAGGCCCTTTTGAGATAAAAGCTATTCTGTTCCTAGGAAATAAATATAGATGCACATATACACATTTCATAAAATTGCAAGGAGTTTATGAATGTCCTACAGCCCTGATTGGAAAAAAGAAACTGGTAGTTGATAAAGTAATGTGAAATTATTTCATTTTCTCACTAGAGGGTACATGGAACTGCCGTTCTAGATTCTAAGGGGCTTGCTGACTTGGACATTGACAGGCCTTGTTTCTGCCCACTGTGCTTTGCTTCAGGAGGCATTCTGAAAGCTTGGCCAGTGCTAGACTTCCTTCCTTTCAAATTGATCCTTAGAGAGCAGTTCAAGTCCAAACCAAGTCCATGACAGAATGGTGGGGAGGCCTGGGAGAGACTCCAGGGTAGCAGTGGGAGGTAGGGCTTAGCCCAAGTGCAGAGCACATTCACTATTCACGTGCAGGTGGCCACCCTGGGCAAATGGCTTGTGCTATCCTAGAGTCAGTTCACACCACATACTCCACCTTGGACCCTAACCCTGTATTATCACTGAAGTGTTTCTGAATCCCCACTGCAGAGGCAGGGCTGCTCCTTAGCAGCATGAGAAAAGTAGAAGTATATTTAATTCAAATAAAAAGTGCTAAGCAACTTATTATCATAGTAGGTTTAGAAAATTTTCTTTTTATTTTAGAGAGAGAGAGGGAGCACGAGTGGGGCAGAGGAGGAGAGGGAGAGAGAGAGAGAGAGAGAGAGAGAGAGAGAGAGAATCTTAAAGCAGGCTCCATATGTAGCATGAAACCCTATTCGGGGCTTGATCTCACAACCCTGGGATCATGACCTGAGCTGAAATCGAGTTGGACACTCAACTGACTGAGCCACCCAGGTGTCCTAGAAACTTTTTTTCGTCTATTGGAAAGAAATTAAATCTTTGTATTTAGTGGTTTACTGATTCATCAGGTCTACCTTTGTTAGGAAATGATAAAGGAAAATCTCTCTGCCACAGTGACTGCCTCTACCTCCCTTAATCCCCGAGTCAGAAGGAAATGGGAAAGAATACTAGCTTGGGTGTTGTGGGACTTGGTTTTGAGGACTAGATCTGCCACTCAGTAGCTGGGAAACAAACTCTCTGATCTTCAGTTATCTCATCTATAAAACAGGAACAACTCATCTCACAGGGCTGTTGTGTTATTTCAGAGTGTTCACGAGAAAATACATTTTAAATGATAAGGCTTTTCGTAAGTATACATTTTTATTATTGTTCATTAATTTGGAAGCAGATAAATATTGCTTCCATTATAAAAATAAATGTTAGCTATCTACATGTGTTGTAAGTATTGGGTGAAAGAAAAACCCTAAATTTACACTTTGATGTCTAAGTGGTACTTTCCAATGTTTCTTTCATTAGAGCCTAAGTGTAGACATCAAATAAATGAAATGGTTCCAGGGAATAAATATAAAAGCTGCTGAGCTGGCTCAGGTGATCTTTCCTAAGAGTACAGGAACTACTCTCCAGGCCAGCCCACAGACTGAAGCAAAGTGTTCTGCAAAGTGCACTTTTGGACTATCTACAAAAACTAAAAAGTGTGGCCACGGATAAGCAATCAGAGCAGGAGAAGCTCATTTGGATCCTTTCCAATAGGCAAAATGAGAGGACTTCTCTGGTGTCCCTCTGAATAAACCTGAACTAAAATCTTTTAAAGGAACTTTTGTTTCATGAATGTCATACCAGACTGCCATGGGAGAGTGCTAATATGTTGCCAAACCTAAGATTCTTGAAAAGGAATGTCTGGTTGAAACACAAGAGAAAAGGAGTATGGTTTTATTAGTAGATCAAACACTTGGAGCTGCCAACATAGACTTCGAGGTAAATTCTCATTCTGAGGAAACTTCTCATTCTTTAGGGAAAGAACAACAGGGAAGATAAAACAACAAAAGACTTTTTTTTTTTTAAAAATAAAAAAGAGTCCAGGTGCTGCCCTTTCCTGGCCTGATTTTGTGCCGTCTGTGATGTATGATGATGAGGCTCTGAACTCGATATGCAAAATGAGTGCTTGAAGTCAGGTTTCGTTTTCTCTTACTTTGTTTTCCCAGAAGTAGGACAATCTCTGTTCAGATACCGCTTGGCTCTCTGGCCTGGTGGTCTTGTGAGCAAATCACACATTTGAACACACTGGCCCTGCCCTCTTAGCAACCCTGCTACTTGGCTAAAGAATAGTCTAGGGTTACCTCCTGGGTCACAAGTTCCAATTTCCAATTTTCTCCTTACAGCTGGGTCGAGGAGACTACCACTACATCTCACTCTTTGGATTTTCATTTGTTATTTTAATTCTCCTATCTTACTATTTCACTGAATAATACAGCTGTTGAATCTTAGAGGAATATGGGACTTGTCACACGGACATATAAGCCTGTTCTGTATGACCTCATTGAGTTACTGGTGTCACTGGACAACAAAAAGCCAAGACCTAGGTGTCTGGCTACTTTCTTCCACCCTTTTGCTCACCCCACAGCCACACTGAGGAACCTTAAGGAGACTCCTCCCAAGTTCACATTCTCTTTCCTTGTGCAGATGTGACCTGTAGCTACTCAGTATGTCAGTGATTCTCTGAGGACTTGAGACTCTCAAAAGTTTGGATGAGGGGCACCTGGGTGGCTCAATCGGTTAAGGATCCAACTTTGGCTCAGGTCATGATCTCATGGTTCACTGGTGTGAGCCCCTTGTCGGGCTCTGTGCTGTCAGCCTGCTTTGGATTCTGTCTCCCTCTCTCTCTGCGCTTCGCCCACTCAAACTTTGTCTCTCTCTCTCTTTCTCAAAAAGAAGTAAACGTTAAAAAAATTAAAAAGATTGGATGAGAAAAATAATGGAATTTAACACAAAGCTTAAGATTGATACCGCAGCATCATAGCACAGCACCTCTTGAGAACATGAAAAATGGCAAGACATTTCTTGTTACCTGCTCCATTGTCAAAAAGTTTCAGCACGACAGGATCTGCAGTCTCTGGCTCAATTGTAGCAGTTACAGTGGCATTAAGAATGGGATACATCCCCTTTCTCACATTTGCATAAATCATCACAGGATGGGGAAACTGGGTGCTGTCTTTTTCCACAAAGGCCTCCACAGTAACAGGGGCCATGGCTGCTTTGGAGGCGCGAGAGGTCACCGTCACTCGCAAGACTTGAAGAGAATGGTGGGTATTGTTCAGTGTGTAGGTCCAGAGCCCAGGCTGCAAAACAAAGCTTTTTTGTTTTGTCAAGTGTGAAGAAAAAAAAATTATCCCTCAATTTTAAAGCACAAGTCTAAGTTTCTAGGGGTTTTACTCCTTGTTTTGTTGATATTGCATTTTCTAAAGGAGTTACAAACAAACGTCCGGAAAAATGATATCAGTTAGGGGATAACAATTCACTATTTACATGAGCTTTTACAGCACAACCCACTTTTATTGTTAGGTAACTCGTCAGGGAATTTTACCATGAACTTATTTGTTGGGAGGACATATTTTGATTCACATTTTTAGAAGATAATAATGATGAGTGTCCAACTTATTTTACAAATATTAATTTGAGCCCCTTCACCCAAAAGAAATTTCAACATTTTTATTCTTTTTCTACAATTGACAAAATTATAGCAAATTAAATAAACAATTATGATTTATGTGAATACTTGAATTTAAAAAGCAATAGTACCCTTCCTTCCCTCTATGTCCCTCAACTCCCACCCCCATTATACAGAAGTCTCAAGCAACAAAACCCACATACACTATTAGACACCAAGAAAAAGAACACTGTATTTTAATAAGTCAGGATTCTACAATGTCTGTGTTGAGTAGTTTATAGAAATATTGCTAAATCCAATTCTCTATTGCCTGTCTAGGCTGCCTGGGGGAAACCTGGAAAAGAATGTCAGAAAGAAAAAAAGTTTAAACTACCATGTAGCAGAAATTTATTCTTTGGATAAGATTATACATAAATATTCTTTTTTTCTCATTCTTGCTGTTGCTCCTTATTAAACCCTGGACATAACAGGAGGAGTGCAAGAGAGTTTGAGGGAAAAGAGAGAAAGAAAGGGGTTAAGTTGTGACTCAGAATGGAAAGTTCATGTGCCACCACACCCTACCTAGCCTCCTTCACTGGAATTCATGTGCTTGGCCATTTTCCTCTGAGGTCATAATTCACAATAATTTTTTTTATTTGTAACCATAACATTAGTAATATACACTTAGCACAAATCTCTGTATCAAAAACTTCTCTTTGGGTGTAATATGTGTTTTGCTACAGGGCACCTGGCCCAGACTAAGAGGTTAGGCAAAGGCAGCAAAAAGTAGGTGAAGTGTTCTTGGCCCTTGTACAAAGGATGTGATGTAAAAAGAACGTGATGAGTTGGGAGAAAAGTAAGGAGGAGCAGAGCAGAGAGTGTTTGAGAGGAGGGTTAAGAGATAGGCTTGGACAACAGTCAGAACATAAATGGCCTAATATATAATGGTAACCACATGGATTTTATCCTGAGACCACCCATGAGTTTTGAACAGGAGACAAGGTTTGGTCAGATTTACGCTTTAGAAGAATCACTGGGGTAGAGGTGAAGCCCAGAGGCAGGGAAGCAGGTTACAACAGTGGTCTGGAAGCAGGAAGGCCCAACGGTGCTAAGGACTGCACACAGGCAGTGCAAGAGTGGTCCTGATTAATCTGCCGCCCTACTTGGAACCTTTAGTGGTTCCCTTTACCTTTAGGATTCAAACTCTTCTTGCCTTTCCTGGCTCACAGAGCCCTTGTGACATAGCTTCTGTTTCTGTGTTTAGCCTCATCACTTCCTCTCTCACCTTACATGCTGCTGGGTAGTTCATCTATATTGACCTACTTGTAGTCTTTTTTTTTTTTATTTTTTAAAAATATTTTTATTTATTTCTAGGAGGGAGAGAGAGAGACAGCGCAAGCAGGGGAGGGTCAGAGAGAGAGGGAGTCACAGACTGAAACTGGCTCCAGGCTCTGAGCTGGCAGTCAGCACAGAGCCCGACGCGGGGCTCGAACCCACGAACCGCGAGATCATGACCTAAGCAAAAGTCGGACGCTCAACCGACTAAGCCACCCAGGTGCCCCAACCTACTTGTAGTTCTATGAAAGTTATATTCTATTTTTTCTGAGGCTTTCTACGTGCTCTTTCCTCTGCCTAGAATGTCATTGACACCTCTGGCCTCTTTATCCCCCATATTTCCATTTTGATGTTTTTACTTCCAGAAGGCAGTCATCTTCCCCCAAAGCCTGTGCATCCCTCCTGTATGCTCTGAGTACCCTGTTCTTATTCCTGTCTTGGCATTTTATTGTAAAGCACCTAAAACAAGATCCTTCACACAGCAGATACTCAAAAATGTATGTATTGCATATATGCATATACATTCTAGCTAGAGTTTTTCCCCAAGCAGATAGATAACTATGTCTATGTGAATTTTGTAATGAAGAAAGTAAATGAAAAGAAATTATTTGTACTGCATACCCATTAATGTCCACTGTTGAAGAGAGAAGGCTTTGGTATCCATTATTTAAATATTTTTGTTTAAAAAAATTTTTTTAAATGTTTTTTATCTTTGAGAGAAACAGACAGACAGACAGACAGACAGACAGACAGACAGACAAAGAGCATGGGTTGGGAAGGGGCAGAAAGAGCAGGAGGTACAGAATCCTAAGCAGGCTCCAGGCTCTGAGCTGTCAGCACTGAGCCAGATGTGGGACTCAAACTCATTGACCATGAGATCAAACCTGAGCCAAACCTGAGTTCATGAACTCATAGACCTGAGCCAAAGTCCGATGCTAAATCTACTTAGACACCCAGGCGCCCCTCCATTATTTAAAGTTTTGAACATACCTTAGTTTTCTCTCTTAAATTTTTAACATTCACCAAACGCTTTTGTATAAATTTATGGAAACCAACTTGACAATAAACTATTTAAAATAAATAAATAAAGTAAAATTTTTATGTATTAAAATAGCATTTCTTTACATAATGCATTTAATTATGTGATTCATTTGAAAGTAATGTACTTGACTAAATGTTGTCGTTATGAACAAAGCTCACAGCATCTACCTCAGCAGTTCCTGGAATGTAGAGGCAAGCAGTCCGCAAAGCTGGATTAGTGATAAAATCACTTGTGTAGTATTTTCTTCCATTGGGGTCAACTAATGTAATTTTAGGGGGACCACTGGTCTGCCATGTCACCAGAAAGGTAGTGTCATTGCCCACGCTGTTATCCACAGTCACAGTGTTTTTCAATTGATGGTGAGGTTTAACATTTTCACCCATACTTTCAAGCTGTTCAAGAGAATTCAAATATATATGTGAAAGTTTCTAGTGCTAGGCATAAACATTTCATCTCTTTCTTTACTTCTAGGACAAAAATACATTGGCAAAAATAAAAATGCCTTAATTCTGACAAGTACTATATTTATATAAATCACTTTTCATAAAATACCTCACCAGCGCAAAATATTCCATATTATAGAAGTACAGAAGATATAAAATATTGCCATAGTGAATACAAATGTCTCTTTATTATTTTTTTATCAATTGATTTTAGTTGTTTCCAGACTGTCTGTTATCCAAATCAACATTAGCCTCAGATCAGCAATTAACAAGCTTTAAAAAAGTTTTTGTTTGTGAATGTGCTTCAGTGGCTTAATTTATATATTATCTCTCCAGATACTTTCATGTATTTTAATAAGAAATAAAACACTGAGTTTCAGGGAGCTTGGGTACATTAGAAGAACTATTTAGCCATCTGCAATGAGCTACGTGAACACGTGTGTGTGTGTGTGTGTGTGTTATGTGTGTGTGTGTGCGCGAGTGTGCACGCATACATGCACGCATGCAACACGTACTGAGTGCACACAGGTGATGGCACTGTGCTAAATGTTTTATATATATCACTTCACTTAATCCTTTTGAAACCTTCTGGGGTGAGTAGTGCTGTTATCCACATTTCAGAGATGACAAGACAGAGCCTTAGAGAAGTAATGAGTGTCCAGGGCTGCATGGCAAGGAGGTGAAACTGGAATAGAGCCCAGGCAGGCTGACACCAGAATTCCTACATTTAATCACTGTGTATCCACAACAGACACGGGTGGATAAATAACTTTGAACACTTTTATTTATTAAATATGCTAGATAATGCTCTGTAATATTGCTCAAACTCGGAAAGCATAAAAAATTTACTGGTGGATGACAGCAAAGACACTGTGGATTCTTTGTTCAAATCCATCTTATAAGTATTTGAAGACTGCTGACTCCTGGGGCACATTCTGTTCCCTGGGCCTGAGCTGCTGAAGGAAATGTAGCTGCTGTCCACACTAGTGGGCTAATGACATAACTGGGGAGAGGTGGCCACGTTTGGGAACATAGGCAAATTTGAACCATATGAATAATATTTTGGTAAAATTTTAAAAACTTCTTTAAACGTTTGCTTTTATTTCATAGCATTAAAGAAGAAATCACAGGGTAGGAAGATTATTCAGAAGAGCCAATGTAATCTAATTTATAATACATGTTCTCATTTATGATTCACCTTTTTTAACTTCTAATGATGAAATTGTGGTTATTGCCTTTGCTGTGTACATATAATCTTCATGTTAAATATTTTCTAAGAATAATTCAACTGACTTCATTGTTCACATCAAGTCATTAACTTGGCAGGTTAACTTACCATCTGTGAGGAAACAGCAGATGAAATTTTGTTCAAACCCTCAGTTATGTTCAAAATATCTTTAAAGTACTTAGAAAGAAAAAAAATTGGCCCTTTTAAATGGCTTGATTAGAGGAAGCCTTTGTGAGCAAAGTCAAGTTAATTGCAGTAGTCGAAGAGATATTTAAAATTTTTTAGAATTTAATGAAATGGTTGATACTTTTAACATGAGGAAGGAGCTTCAAAGGAGTTTTTAAAGAAGCAAAAAAAAAGTAAAATGGATTTTGATTGATGGAAAGTTATAGAACTAAAACTAAGACACAGTTTCTTCTTTGTCTTCTTGGTCTTACCTCACTTCCCATGCCCTCCCCCGTTGTGAGCCACTAGGAAGGAGCAGACTCTGCTTACAGACCTTAAAAAGCTGAGATAGCAGTTTCAGGAAATTACTACTAGGGCTGAGAAGAACAGGCATCAGGTAACAATGAATCCTGGCTCTGGTGACACCAAGAAGCTCATTTAAAAGCTTCTATGCAAGAATTGTTACATATTCAAATAAGGTTAATGAGGGAGTTAGCACAATTCATTTGTTTTCCTTGCTTCCTTCTCACTACCCCCCAGTCCCATCTGGAAGTGCAATATCGATGAAATTCTGACCTGAAAACGTTGTTGAAAAATGTCTCCGGTTCCAGAGGTGATTCTACTGAAAGCATCAATCATGCTATTGGAGTTTGATTTATCTGGAACAAAGAACTTTAAACCTCCTGAAATACAGGATTGGGATGATAACCATTAAAATGTATAAAATAAAACAAAAAATTATATGTGAGGTCTTTTCCAACAACCTTTCCTGTGTAACGGTGTTAGTTTTGGGGAAGGAAGAGCTGCACTTGGCTGACATTGCATGGTATCCTACCAGCCACATGGTGAGCAGCAGAAGTGAGTGGTTTTGTTTGTTCTGTTCAAGCTGTAACGTCAAGGTCTAAACCTCTGTCTAGTACGTGACAGAAACTCAATAAATATTGTTTGAATACTCTTGTATTGAGGGTGATTCCTAGACAGTCTGGGTTAAGTGCTATCCACAGTGCTATATATTTACATTTATACTTACATTCTGAAAACATTGTTCTCAAAAATAATTCAATAAAAACCTAACTTTTAATTTGTAAGTTAAACAAAACAAAAAAAACATATGGATCTTAAAAATATGGTATGTGTCCTTATCATGAAAGTTAGTGCATTTAATCTTAAATGTATTTTTAGCTCAGTGATTATACATGCTCAGATTGGTTTAACAAAGAAATTATAAAAATTATATTTTCATTGGATGTATATGATTGGCACCTTCTAAGGAAAATGTTTAAAGGCCAGCAAAATTTTGGCAGATTTTAGCAATGATTTTTGTGTTGTTTTCCTTAAGATAGATGTTTCTATTTGTTTTCCCAATTAAGCCACACATTCTATTGTCATAATGTGAACTTCATGGTTGGGAATATTCAAGTTAAAAGGCTTTGAATATTCAATTTAAAAGGAAATGTTCTAAAATAGAAGTATTTTCAAATATATTTACCTGTATGATGTGATAATTCCTCCAGGTTTTCGACCACAGATGAGCCCAAGGCAATGGAATGAATGGTTGAACCACTGCTGAGCACAGTAAGTAAGCAATTGCCAATATGCTCATCAACTCCACTGGTCACTAATATCATCACAGAGCCATAGGCTTTTCCATTCAGTTTTTCAACCACCTGAATACAGAGTATCAGTCATTTGGAAGGAAATGTAATTCAAATTGTCATTGAACAGAATTCACTCATTCCAAATTCCCATCAGTAAGGCATATGACTCTTTGAGGTCCTCTGTGACTTGCTGCACTCCAAGCCCATCCCCATCCCATCCTCAACTCACCTTATCACAGGACTTGTCACCCCACATGCCATTGCTCGTTTGCTTGTACAAAAGGGACTCTTCCTGTTTGAATCATCACAATATGCCCCTAGTTTAGAAGAGGGTTCATGATAGAGGATATGGGGCATGTACTTGTGTGTTATCTCTGCCTCTGACATCCAGTGAATTGACCAATAAGAGGCCTTAGAGAAGTGGTTCTCCACCTTGGCTACACATTAGAGGTAGATGGATCTAGAATGACTATAAGCAAAATCTAGGCATGCTGATTTTGACTGGAAAACCCAACAGTAAAAATGGCTACAGTTGGGACAGTCATGGAATGGACAAGGACAGTGTTAGAAGTTGTCCAGATGATGATGGAAGTTCCCCAGCCTTGGCCATTGTATTAATGTATTCATTCCTTCAACTGGCATTTATTGGATAGCTATTATGGCCAGGTACTTTGCTAGGCACATGGAGTTTAATGGTAAACAAGATATGGTTTTTGACCTTAAAAATAACCCATCATTACTTTCCTATAGGTGTTATGACCACACTGTAACAGATTGCCCCAAATCAGAAGGAACCTCAGATACAAAATGAAGGAAGGAAAGTGATGGTGATTTGGGCATTGGGTACCCTACTATACCTCAAATCCCTTCTTAAGCCCTGAGCAGATGCTTGTTTGTGCTTCTGCTGACACAGTTGTAGGCAGATGTGAAACCAACAGCTTTCGGTCATCATCACTGTTAATTTGGTGTAGTTGGGCTCTGATCTCCCCTTTGCTGTTGAAACTGACAATGCCCACAAAGGTATGAATTTCAACAATCTGCATCAAGTAAAATTCTGCTGCTTGTTGCAGTCGAAGGAGTCTGTCAGCCTATGCCCCAAAAAGGAAAAAAAGAAAAATAACAACATTTGGTTGGTAGACAAAAGTATGACTAAGCAACTTAGCAAATATCTTGCCAATCATTTAGCAATGTCACATTGTAATTTTTGAGTTGTATAGAGTGACGCCATGCTGGAATCTTGTTCAATTAATTGCAAGCTCAAAAATAAATGCTTTTCAAGGAGGGGAGAGTGGTTTAGAACCCTACCTCCACCAAGCTATTCATATTCACCACTCTCTAAGAACACATATTTCCACTATTTCTCTCCAAATCAGAATTCAAGGTCTATGAAACCAGTTAAAACTAGATTTGTAACTGTTTCTTTTAAAATCCAGTCTGGGTAAGAGGAAACATAATATTTTTCCTACTTATTAAAATAGGATTGTATGAGATATATACATGACAGTATAGTTATACCTGAGTGTTAACCAATTAAAAAGTAATATTAGTGACCAGGTTTGGGCAGGTGATGTTACTGATGTTCATTAGGATCTCTAGGCTGCGGGAGCAGCAAACTGAGCTTCAATGGCCACCCATCTCTCTTAATATCTGGACCTACATTTCACCTTGCTTTGGAGGCATCACCAATTTAATGTCCCACGGGTATCTCAAACTCTACCCACTTTGAGTTCATTGGCTCCCTTTCCAAATGGGAAATGATGCTTCTGAAGCAAGGTGAAATGGAGGTCCAGATATGAAAGGAGATGTCTAAGTTGGAGAAAGAGACCAGAGTCATCCCTGAATGGAGGTGGTCACTGAAGCTCAGCTTGCTGCCCCTGTAGCATCATTAGATTGTGAGCATTGTGAAGTTGAGACTATGTTCTGTCATCTCTGTATCCACCAAGCAAGCACAGTCTAGGCATCTAATGAAAGAATGGCTATGATGGTTCAAGGATAATATTGGCAAGAAAAGGGAGGGAAGTTTGCTTTGCTGTGAGTGTGCTCCTTTAGGCTTATTTCTCTTCTACTACCTTCACATCTTCTCTCAAGTACAACTATCCCTTTCACTCTATCTATTCTTGCTCAATAGAGGCAGCTAGCCAATATAAATTACCCTGAGACCTTAGTTTAGAAGATTATGGCCTTGTCAACTGTAGGTGGGCAAGATTACACAATTATGCAGATGTCGAATGTGTTAGTGGTGTCCCTCGTATTTCAGAGACAAACTGAAAGAGGCAATATTTCCAGAACTACTGACCCAGAGATTACAAGAGGAAAAACTCTTCATTAGGACAAGTTCTATAATTAAGTAATAACTGCGACTTTTGAACCAAAAGATTCATATTCATTTTTTCACTTCTTTCCCCTCAGCAAGTTTATGAAGTAGATGGTAGTGTGCTGGTAAATGTTTTTCAAAAACTGGCTTTCTTGCAAAAGAGAGAGAGACACCCTGATTTGTTGCAATTGACAACCTCTGTGGGCTAACTACTCCCACCATGGTTGATTTCAAGCTGTCAATGTGAAGTCATTAAAAGCAGAGTTGGGAAGAGATGTGTAGTAGTAGGCCCATACAGATACAATCGACCAGAAATAATCTCAAGAGCACAGACTGGGGATCAGCAGACATTTTCAGAAAGGGGCCAGAGGTTAAGTATTTCAGGCTTGGTCGGCCATATATTCTCTGTTGCAAGTACTCGATTCTGGTCTTTTAGCACTAAAGAAGCCATAGACAAGATGTAAATAAATCAGTGTTACTGTGTTCCAATAAAACTTTATTTATGGAGACTGAAATTTGAATTTCATGTAATTTTCACATGTCACAAAACATTACTCTCTTGATTTTTTTTTTGTAAACCATTTAAAATGTAAAATCCATTTATTGTTTATGGGCTATGCAAAAACAGTTAGTAGGCCAAATTTGGCCCATGAGCTGTTGTTTACTGACTCTGGGCATAGATAATAGTAAAAAATAGTAGGAGAATAATTAGGAAGTGATGCGTTTTAGCATTTATTATATTTTAACAATTTTATTTAATTATAAATCTACATAGTTTAATTTTTAAGAACGGCTGTATTTAACTACTGGCTTGCAAATTTCCTAAAAATTTAACTATTGACTTTAAGAAGACAGTATCAGCTGCTTCTGCCACCACACTAAAAGTAGCTATTATAATCCCTATTTTACAGGTGAGAAAACAGTTCAGGAAAGTTATTTTGCTCTTGATTATAGAGACAGTAAGTGAAAAAGCCAGGAATTAAACCACATGCGCCTGGTTCCAGAGCTTAAGCTTTTAACCACTGTCTGAGAGCTCTGAGGTTTCTAGAAGGCTCCTCAGTTACTGGATGACCGAGGTGTGGTTTTCCATCCACGGTGACATGGGAAACACACACACAAATGGATATGCACATTCTCTGTAAAGTCAGTCTCTTGCCTCAGCTATGGATGTGTACCAGTGAGTGAAATGTGGCCAAATAAGAGATTTTGTTACATGTCAGAAGTTTTAGAAAAGGGTCTTGGTTGGAAAAAGTTGCAATTAGTGGCAAAAAAATAAGAGCTATGGATAACCTGTGGATTTCCTTTATCCACTTTATTTTAATCCCTGGCCTACATTCTGAACTTGTTCCTCTTGTCCCCAAGAAAAGACAAAATGCATGAAGATTCCAAACCTTTGGCCTCCCCTCCTCTGGTCTTACCCTTTGGAGATCAAAAGAACTAAAAACTGATGGAAAAAAGTGGTGAATGGTTTACAGCCATTAATTACTACAGTGTTACCTCTGCCATCTTACTGGACACATCCAGCACTAAACAGACCACTTTGTCACCAGCCTGAATAAGGGAGAATACAGGAGGAGGTGGAGGCCCAGTCCCATTCACAGGAAAGCTGTGAGTGAAGTCAGAGGAGTCTGTGATTACATCCCACGCACTTCTGAGGCTGCACATTTGGTTCTGTAGGTTTGGAGCTTCTTGATTGTGGGTACGTGTGTTGCAGAATTCAACCACCTAGAAAAAGAACAAAGCCTATCAGAGAGTAAAGGGACTCTTCCCATATTAGACATACTTCTCATTCTCAAGCAACTAAAGGTAAGAGGAAAGGTGAACTGAAACATGAGAAATTAGAAGTGCTGGAGCAGCCTTTTATTACTTCAGGAATGACATTGAGTTTACAAATATACCTCGGCACCCTTTGTTTGAAACACTGGCACCTTCTGGTGCTTGCAATCAGTCTCTATTATCGTCTATTTGCACTTGGATAACAGAGAGCAGACCGTGTATATATATCTCAGTCTTAAGAAAACAAAAAAATCTCCTTTCTTTAGTATGATAGTGTGTTAAAGAAAACACACCAGAAGATATTATCTTGGTCAGCCTATTCCTTGAAATTGTACTTAATGACCCACCTGCACCTTTATTTATTGATCAGTCAACATAAATTGATCTAGTTCAAATATTGATGTCAGTAGCGATAGGATGAGGGACAAAAACCAACTTAAACTTACTTCCTGGTCCTTCTCCCCATTTTGAAATAGATATGATTGATTTATTAATACTGAACATATGTCACCCCATTTAAAGGTATGGTTCGCATTGCAAAGTACATGTTACTATCTGTTCCCAGTGACTATATTCTTGTCGAGTAGCTACTTTGTGCTAACAGAGCCATGGGAGCTAGAACTAGAAGAAACCCGATAGAGTTTCCAGTCTTACTCTAATTTCATAGAAGAGGAAGCTGAAGCTTCAGAAGGTTAATAATTGCTTAAAGAGATGTTTCTCAGTAGCATGGGGAGACAGGAATAGAACCCACTTTTTGCTGTTATAATTTCTTTGTTTTTAATTCCTTTCTGTTTATTTCATGACTCTAAAACTTCTATGATTGGATATTAATGATTGGGTCTTTCAAAGGTTTACAAAGATAATGTCTAGTCACAAACAGTGTGGATGAAATACATGGAATCAAGTTGGGTTCAGATATTCAGGCTATAAATTAAAAATATAACGGATCAGACAAGAAATATGAAAAATCACCTTAAAGTTACAGAAGGACTCCTAGCCTTGACTAAAACCAGACAGAAGAAGAAAAAGTTAGCTAAAGAAAAGAATATGCCAATCTACGGGACACTGGCCAGCTGTGGAAACAGAAAACTTCACAGGGGCCCGTGCCCGTGTGCTCCCAGCACCGTGGAGGGGAGACGACACACAGACATGAGTTTCAGGTCTTTGTGAAGATGGATGAATATATCCAGTCATGAAGGCTGATGCCATCAAACCTCTGTACCACCAATCTCTCTCTTTTCTGATTCCGTTCTCTCAGAGAGGTTTCTAGTGAGAATTTGGCTATTTCATGCTGCTTCCTCTAGAGAAAAAATGAATTGGATAGAGGACACAAGTATTGGATCCCCATGGCAGAGTACTATTTTTAAATAATAACTTAAACAATGGTGGTCTGGATTCATACACTAGTCTCCTGTCAGTGCATAATACTGACATGATAAGTTTCTGAACCTGTAAGACTAAGGGTTAGTTGACTTCTCTTGGTAGCACCTGGTTTTCCTTTTTAATTTCTTTTTTTTTTAGATGTTTATTTATTTATTTTGAGAGAGAGAGTGCACATGAGTGGAGGAGGGGCAAAGAGGGAGGAGTCCCTTTTAATTTCTATACTATGCAAAACAAGGCAAAGAGAATTAGGAAACAAAATAAAAGTGGTTTGCTACTTCATGTGAGAGAAATATAATTGCATGTTTTATTACTCTTACTCATACACCTTCCTGTGAAAGGGCCACCATATGAGCAGTTTATTTTGAGGTCTCCAGAGTTCCCTTATTAAATCACCTTCCCTAGAAAGCAAATAATCACTTTTCTAAAGGAATCTGTTTTTTGGCGATCATCTTTGAGGCCTCAGTGTTTTTGGTTTTCTCTGTGAAATAAAAACTAGATGAACCCTAAGGTCCTTAAAACGTAGTGAACTTTAATGTCTTTTTGTTTAAATACTTCAACCATTTCAGGCCATCTTGGGAAGAGATGAAATGCTGTAGGAGTTTTTCATTCCAAGGCCGTACTTACAGAAGATAAGCTTTGCATGAACATTATCGATGCAGTTGCATTTTGGGTGCTATTGTATATAAACATACATCCTTCTTTAAAAAGTTTACTAATAATACAGTTTTCCTGGGGGCAAGGGCCTTTTTCACACACAAAAATGCCTGTGATGTCTGATGAACACCTAAAAATAGAAAGAGAAAATGGTCTATTTTAGAAATACCTCTGTTTCTTCTTCATTGGTTCATATGATAATTTGTTGCAAGGCTTGTAGCTGGCAATAAGCTACACATAAAACATTTAGAAACTCCTCTGTTAAGGAAGTTCATTAACTTAGAAATATATTACATTTTATTTTAAAGCTTTGGATCTGCATAAGAAATTCTGTATTGGCAAAGGCTTTAACCAACTAAACAGGGTCAAAGGAAAAGATACCAGAAAATCAATGTGAACTTTTGGAGACCCACAATACAGCAAGAGCGATAGTTCCTGAATCATAGCATTTTTGAGCTCATTGCCATTGGACATCAGAGTAGAGGAGAGTGAAAATGGAACGATGATATTTAAAAGGATTCATTCCTAAATGAGCAATCTCAAATTCTACCAAAGGGAGTAAAAAACAATACAAACTTCTTGAGAGAAATATCTTCCAATTGATGATCAATTGATAATTGGTCAATATCTCTCAAAATTATAGCAGAGGGTACATTTTGACCCAGTAATTCTTGAAAGCTACTCAATAGATATATAGATCTGCCTGCATACATGAGAAATGATATATATACATAACATTATGACCTGCAGTACTGTTGGTAATAACAAAAATTTGGGAGCAACCCACTTGTCCAGCAATAGGAGACTGGTTGAAAAAATATAGTACTTCCATACAACAGAACACTAAGCACTTATTTTTAAGAAAAAAAATGAAGAGGAATATATATTCATATTTACTTAGATTTGTTTAAAGAAATAAACCAGAAACTAATAAAAATGGTTACTGGAGGGGACGAGAGGGAACAGGGTAAAGACAATGGTGGTAACAAGATATCTTAGAGCGTAACTTTTTATATTGTTTTCATATCAGAACCACATAAATATTTACCAACTTTTAAAAAATGAAATAAAATTTAAAAATTAAAAATAAAAGGATCACTTTCTTGTCAGGTTTTAGCTGCCATTATCAGCTTCATTTTAGAGTCAAAAAAATAAACAATGAACATTAAACATGCAAAAAAGTACCAACCTTGTTACTTTAATTTGATTTTGCCCATTTATATAGAAAGGTTTCTCACTGTTGTATTCATCAAACACACCCCAACGGAGATGGGCCCATTCGTGGACAAACACTCTACCTGTGGAAGAGAGAGCTTTTTGTTTTGGGTTCCTAAAATCTCAGCAGTGGCTTTGCTAACTAGTGAACACGTAACATCACTTTACCATATATATTTACTATGAAAGGTTGAAGTGTAATTGCCTCCCACTTTTCTCTTCCTCACCTATTTCCATCTCCGATTTTACCCCTATCATAAAAGGGGCAGTCTGAAATTATGCTTAATCGTGTAGAGGCAAACCAGTGATTTACTTGGTGCACATCTATTTGAAATTTGTGATGAGTCCCACATTCTCTCATTTCCCCAGTGAAGCTGCCTAACACACTTCTATTTAGCTTTATACAGGCCTACATTTTCAGGATTTACGGGAAAGGGAAAGAAGCATATCTAATACAGTGGATTGAATGTTTCTGTCCCCCTAAAATTCATATGTTGAAATCCTACTGCTTCATGTGATGGTATTAGAAAGTGGGGCCTTTGGAAGGTGATTCGGTTGCCAGGGTGGAGCCATCATGAATGGGATTAGTGCCCTTTTAAAAGAGACCCCAGAGAGCTCCCTCCTCTTCTCACCATGTAAGGACACAGAGAGGAGACAGTTGTCTATGTACCAGGACGTGGGTACCAGACACCAAATCTGCCAGGGCCTCAATACTGAACTTCCCATTCTCCAGAACTGTGAGATATAAGTTTCTGTTGTGTAGAAGGCCCTCAGTCTGTGGTATTCTGTTATAGCAGCCCAAACAGACTAAGATACCAAACAAGCAAATAAAGATTTCCCATTCATTAGTCTGGGTTATCCAAGCATGCCTATTTTTTTCTTGTAAGTAATCATCTAGAGCAATGATTGAAACTCTGGGGCCAGGGAGGGACGAAGGAGTGAAAAAGATCATAAACCTCCTCTCCAGCTTGGATGGCCCTTTCTCTTGTATTTGATCTAGGATTCTCCATGTTTATATTTGTCTCCAGCTCTTGGCTCAGGGAAACCTCCATCAAATTCTTTATATCTTTATCTCCACTTATCTAAATTTTGCATTTCCTTCAGTGTTCCAGTCAAAACCACTCCCCAGTAGAAGCTTTCCAGATTAACTCCCCTCCCAAAGTCCACTTTTCTTTTATTCAGAATTCTGTTAAGTTCTGGGAACCCAGGAAGTGTTTACAGAGTTGACTGAAGCTGCAGCATATTGTGCAATTTCTGGACCGTGGGACAAAGGAAGGGAGGGGAACCATCTAAGCTAGTCTCTGCCTAGTCATGGAATTTAGAAGTCCTGGTGAAGTCATCAGCTATTTGTGCAGAGATTATCAGCACCTCATAGTTACTGGGGAAAGGACATTTTTATAAAGTGTTTTATAAAGTATATTTTATACAGTGTATCACTCTGGCTCTTGTTAGCTATACAGAGGATAATGAAATCTATGTAGATTTAAATGGGGGTAAGAGTGAAAACATAATTTGAAGGGCACTGCGGTATGTTAAAATCAAAAACAAAAAATTAAGGGGATAGTTAGCCCTTGACTTGCTGATCTGTTCACTGTGCAGTTTCTCCCTCAGATCTCAACCACTAAATGGCAGTCTCCAAGCCTATGGCCCTGACTTCTCTCCCAAACATCAGCCATCTACACTCACCAGAGGTTGAGCCTATCAGGACAGTCCATTGCTCCCCACAATCAACTTCCTTGGATCCAGAGTTGTGGATTTCCCCATTAAACACGTCCCTTCTACTTCTGCCATAAACCTGGTGTGTTTCTTAATCCTGCTATACACCGCCCCCCACCCCCAACCCTGGTCTTTCACTCTGTAGCAGTCAGACCTCTATTTTTCTTTTTTCCCTCTGGAATAGCTCCCATCACTTAGAGTTGTTAGGATTAAATAATAAAACATTTGAAAAGCAAACAGCACAGCACTCAGCACATAGAAAATTCTCATTGTTCTTTTTAAAAAATTTTTCATTTAAATCCGAGTTAGTTAATATATAGTGTAATAATGGTTTCTGGAGTAGAATTTAGTGATTCATCATTTACATATAACACCCAGTTCTCATCCCAATAAGTGCCTTCCTTAATGCATATGCACATATAGGCCACCCACCCCCACACACACAACACCCCTCCAGTAACCCTCAGTTTGTTCTCTGTATTTAAGAGTCTCTTATGGTTTGCCTCCCTCTCTTTTTTTTATGTTATTTTTCCTTCCCTTCCCCTATGTTCATCTGTTGTGTTTCTTAAATTCCACACGAGTGAAATAATATGATATTTATCTTTCTCTGACTTGTTTTGCTTAGCATAATACACATTCTAATTCCATCCACGTTGTTGCAGATGGCAAGATTGCAATCTTTTTGATTGCCAAGTAACATTCCATTATATATATTTATCATTCTCAATATTCTTTCCTGTCCTCCTCTCACTGCCCCCATTCTTTTCAAGTCTCATTGCTTCATGCCTGGATTTCTAGTTATTCTCCTGATATTTGCTTTCCCTCTCACTGATTTGAGGGAGCCACATTATCCATACAGCAGGTTCATCTTATACAAACACTTTTTTTAGTAATTTCGCTCCTGTGCTCTTAAAACTTCAGCAGTGACTCGCTAATTTGGGCATTTGAGGCTCCTCATCACCTATCCCCACATGCATTTCAGCATTTTCTTCTACTACTTCACTACCCACAGTTTCTGCACCATCAGTGCGACTACCGCTCCCATCTCTCAAATATGCTCTGGATTCTTCTGCTGCCACTGTTTTATTCATACTCTTTGCACTTTTCTCTCCCATCTTTCTATTTATCAACATGTTATGAACCTTGAAGACCCTCTCCACTGAGGCCTTTCCTGAGCACCCTTAGTGTAAAATATTCTCTCCTTTCACTAAATTCTCATAGCCCTCACTGTCTGGGCCACGAATCTGTGTCCAAGTTTTTCTGGCTCACCTTGTCTCTTGTCTTTTCATGGGCACATAGCCTATCTCCCCATCCAAATGGTAAGTCCTTAGCAGGTTTCAGGCTCTCTGAGTTGCTTTTCAGTGTCAAGCACAAAATACTGTAAACAGTACTGCCCAATGCCTGTTTATGGATTGGTCACACTTACCTCGTGGTCCATAGCCAGCTGTTAAGTCATCATTTAGTAGAAAGTTAGATGTGAATTGAATGTATTTTCCCTCTTTTCCACACCCTCTGTATTGTAGAGTATATGGGTCATCTCCATGTGCCCCATACCAGTCAGTTACTATGACATTTGCCTAAATTAAAAGAAATGCTTTATAATACTCTGTATCCTAACAGTGATGTTGGTGACATAAACATATACATTTGTTAAAAACACTTTGAACTGTACTCCTAATACCTGTGCATTTTACTTTTTGAATTATATTCCAATTTAAAAACAGATTTAGAAAATGGTATGTCTTATAGATGAAGTTTAAAATGCATGCACAACTAAATGTCAATAAAATTACTTGGCACTTTTAAAAACATCTATATTTTCAAAGCCTAGCACATTTCCATGGAGTTTTATTATTTCCTTTTGACCTTCCCATTTTCCAGATTAAAATTTTCTTATTTATTTATTTATTTATTTATTATTATTTTTTTGATGTTTATTTATTATTGAGACAGAGAGAAACAGAGCATGAATGGGGGACGGGCAGAGAGAGAGGGAGACACAGAATCTGAAGCAGGCTCCAGGCTCTGAGCTAGCTGTCAGCACATATTCCGACGGGGGGCTCGAACCCACGAACCATGAGATCATGACCTGAGCCAAAGTCGGACGTTTAACCGACTGAGCCACCCAGGGGACCCTCTCCAGATTAAAATTTTCTTAAAAGTCAACACTGTAAAATTCTGACATAAAACACTATAAAATGTAATAAAAAGTTGCACAAATGTTAAAAGCAACAAATGTCATTCAGAATTGTACTGTAAAGTGTTATAGCCTTTTGTGAACAGCTTTCTGTGAGTTATGTCATCAGCAGGAGACAATAAGACGCGGGTTTTTTTTAAGCCTTTCCTTTTCATTCCCATTATCATTAGATCAGCAAAATAGTCACTGTAATGAGGTTGTATTTCATCTTGTACCCTGACCCTTTCCATTATTATTGCTAAAACACAGTAGTTTAAGTCCAAAACTAAAGTGAATGTCTATTCAAATAACCACCTAGAGAATATAATTTTATAGACAACATTGTTTCTTTTATTTTTAGGAAGAAATATAACATGTTGTCTCAAGACTTATCCTTAGAGGTATGTGGTTAGCTTTTTTAAAGCTGATTTTAGAGATGTAGATCTAATATGATCCTATAAATATATATCACATTATCACTATATGTACCATATGTATAATGTTTTATGTGTGTGTGCATGCATAACACTCGGTAGAAGGTAATATTTTCATTTTTATTTTGCATTACTTCTACAGTGTTTGAGTTTTTTGCAATGAGCATGAATTATTTTGATAATAATTAACATTTATTTTTAGGAAGATAAGAATTAAAGCCAGGGCCTTTGTAAGGCAGCACCTGCAAAAAGGGCTACAGATGTCATGCCATTATGCCCTTGGATATTTTTCATAAGGACAAAACCTCATTCCTATGTCTTGAAATTTTTCCTGAAGCTAAAAGGAAGGGGTGCTCTGCTGGGGATGGAATACTCAGAGGTTGTGTGTGGGGGTCCATTCTACTAGAGGCCATAGTAATAAG
The DNA here is from genome assembly GCF_008692635.1 of Crocuta crocuta. Lineage (NCBI taxonomy): Eukaryota > Metazoa > Chordata > Mammalia > Carnivora > Hyaenidae > Crocuta > Crocuta crocuta. The sequence goes on along the minus strand of NW_027531143.1, from coordinate 9,298,916 downwards.
TTCTTACCTACTTTTTTCTAACCCTCCCTCCCCTCCCCTGCTTCCTATCTGCATTACACTGTGGATTCACAGGGACAGGCACTACTATGCTTGTCCTTGTGTCCTCTGTAGGGAGTAGCATGGCCCTGTATATAATAATCATTCACTGTTTGCTTAATTGACATTATGAGGCTAAAGGAATTGGTATCCAATAGACATATGAACAGCATTCAATGATTATCCTTTCCTTTAATATTTCGGTCCAGTAATATTCTTTATTTCTTTATTTTAATTTATTTTTAATTCTTTATTTCTCACACCTCCATTAGGATCAGGAGTATGACCTGGTTTTGATGTTAGTTGTCTCCAATGCTTCTTTGTTTCATGGAAGGTCAAATTGATTAATGCCATCTGTATAGATAGCTGGAGACAGCATAGGTTGGTGCAGAGAGCATGGGTTTGGGAAGCCAATAGACGTGGATCGAAATCGTGCCTTTTTAATTTACTGTTTGACTTGGGATAAGATCCTTCCCTTATTGAGCCTCTGTTTCCTAACTTGTGATAATAATTTGGGATAGCAACTAATTTTGGGTGTGTGAGAACCAAACAATACATGCAGCATGCCTGGTGCTTAGTTGAAGCTTAAAAATCACTAGCTTTCTTTCCAATTTATCCCAGTTCCTCTCTTTCTCCTAGCTCCATGGCCAAGCAAATTGTCAAAAGCTTTCATCTAGCCATTAATTGAGTATCTGAAGAGCCTCTTTAACTTCTTCAGGACACCAACATGCTATCTAGATTGCTAGTCAATTACTGAGTGACTTCAGAGGAGAGCTGAGCATTAAAATAATCTTAGGAAATTTCATGCCAAATAACACAAATGAGAAAAAGGAGAAGCTAGACCACATGTCCCAGCCCTTCTGTCTGAGCTGTGGTTGCAGATCTGGAATCCACTCCATTGTTGAAGACCTGAGCTAAGTGCTCACTGTCTGTGTTCTTGCCCCTTTCTGGTGGCTGCCAGGGTTGCTCTTGACAGTAACTTCAGTCATTTGCCAAATGTATTTAACATTTATTCAGAGAATGCAGACATCATCATGGATGCCTGACTCTGATTGACAGCTTGTGAAAGTCCTTTGAAGGTTAAATTCTTTTTGGTTGGCAAAGAAAAGGTAGCCACTCCTCTCCCCCTACCCCTTCTGCCTTCCTCCTTATTACCATACTCCTTTACTCCTCAAAAAGTGTCCTGGACTTGGGCTCATGTGAAATTCTGCTAATTTACACTCAGGCAGGAGAAGTCAGTCATATTTTTATGGCTTATGTTTCTGTCTGGACATGCATGTCTACTGCCCCTGACAGGATGGGAAAAGAAGGTAATCATAATTGGAACTGTTTCCTGCACAGTTCAGAGTCAGGAGGATAAAACCCACTTTTGGTCCTTAAGCAGAAATTTCAGAAAGGACCCTGTAAGTTACAAAGTAGAGACCTTCTGAGAAGCTACTTGGGCAATGGCATTTTGCTTATTTATTGTTCCATAATTTGCACTTGTTTATTATATTTCCATGTATCTTGTGAATAACAATCTTCCTAATAATATTATTTGTATATTAACATTAGTTATTTGTTTTTGCTTAAGCTCTCACTTTAAAAATTTGAACACCATGTATATTAGTTGTTTTTTTTTTTTTTGCGAGTTAAGCTTATTTAAGAAAACCCTGAATTCTTACCTTTTCATATAATTCTTGTTTTACTTTGCTGTAATTATTAGATTTCCATGTGGCAGGTATTAAAATCTTTATATTTCTGAAAAACACTCTTCTCTTGGTAGCATTGAATAGATAAAAAGAAGCTTCAGTTATCATTTCCTATAACCAAAGAAAAGAAAAGCTTATCTCGGCTCATGTCAATCTTTTATGTTTTGGTTTCCTGATTATACTTAAGTAAGTAGCAGTGAAGGATAGTGAAAAGATTTTAAAGGAGCCCATTTCTTTTAGAGACAGCCTTTAGACTTTGGGAAAACCTTCAGAGCAAAATAAATAAATCTCAAATAGTTAACTGGAAGAGATTTTTAGGACACTAATAGTGAGTCTGGGCTTGCCTATATAATTTTCCCCAGTTTTGTGAAAGGCTTTTAAGCTTCTACCAGACAAATCCCTTTCATGTCACTCCTGTGAGCATGTTCAAGACCACACCTTATGATGATACCAATTTCTCTTAAGCAATACCAATGGAAGCTCTTAAGTAATGGAGTTATGACCCTTCTGCACCACATTAAGGTGAACATAGTCAATTACTTTAGAGAACATTCAGGTGAAAAGATTTTGCTCTCAAATTCCCTTTCTGTCAGAGAATTCTGTCTCAGGATGAAATCTGACTATTTGATTTTAATATAAGCACAATCATGCTTATTCATCGGTGAAACATCTGGTCTTTGTTACCACAATGGGTTATTTTTTAAACTGCTATCCCAAACGTAGTTGTGTTAGGACAACAAAAAAGCTAAAATTAGTAGTAATTAACAAGAACAAATCAAAAACGGCGAGATCAACACTGAGCCGAGACTGTACAGAATTAGATGAACAAACTGGTTTGGCCATAATTATAATTTTGGGTACTTAAAAGATATGCTGGTCTCTTTACTACTCAAATACAAATCAGGGAAGGTTGTTGGCTTTTTAAACAAGGCTATAGTCCTGTTCTAAGAGGATAATTAGAACACGCTTGCCACTCACCTTAATGTTTGGGATGAGGTTCTGATCCTCGGATACCTGAGGATTGATTGCAACGAGTAATCCATCATACCCATTGTCTTGAAGCTGTACTCCGGCTCCTGGGAATAAGAGCTCTGGAATTAGGGCCACCAGGAGAGTCACAAACTTCAGGCTGCAAACAGGACCCACATTGTCCCGATGCGTCATGTTGGAGAGAAGTGTCCAGTTTACTTACACGAGTCCTCCTGGGTTCATTGCACCAGGTTGTCAGTGGGGAAGCAGATAGTTTCTTCCTGAACTTGGAAGGTCCTAGAACTTGCAATAAAGGAGGTGTGTTTTTTGCAAAACCTGGGTGGATCTCTCTGAAACCTGCCTCTGCATGTCTTTTTTCTACAGGCAAAGCCACACTTGCCTGTTCTGTGGCTGAGCTTCCTTTTGAATCATGGTTGGGCAAGAAATTATTCCTTATTCATTGTAGATCTCAGGAGGAAGAGGGAAACAGTACAAAAGGAGCTTGAAAGAGGGAGGCCTGGTTGGGCTGAAAATCAGAGAATTTGGATTGTTCAATCCACTTTCAGCAGAAACACAGAAATCCGTCATTTCTCCTCATCCTTGACAATCCCCTCTGTCAGTACAACAACTTTTCTACTGCACTCAAGCCATTTTTTGTTTGTTGTAACATTCCCTTGTCTGCTTATTTTGAATATTTAGAAATTCATCCTTTAGCCCGGTCCCTGGGGCCCTTGGAACAGGTCGTCCGGGCAAGCTCTCAGCTGATGGCTGAGGGTAAGGTATCACATATCCCCCAGGGAGGGCCAAGTGCCAGGAGCTTGGATGCCTGTGTGGGCCACAGAGGCCTTTCCCTCGGCCCTTGCTGCCTTTTCTCTCTGGACCAGGCAAAAGAATAAATTTTTCCTTCAGCAACTCTCTTCTGAGGGCAAGGGTGTGCTTCAGTCTAACCTTCCATTTTTCAAGGACCTATCAACGCATCTGCACGTAGCAAGCATCACACCTATTTTGTGAGTGATTAATAAATAGTACTTGATAACTACCAAATAATGCTTTAGAGTTTATAAATGGGCCCATTTAAATGTCAATTCCCTTATGCAAGCATAATTTTGACTTTTTTTTAGTGAAGACACTGAATCTCAGAAGGATTGAAAATTAGCCAGTAGGGGAAGGAACTAACTTTTATTGTGTGATGGATTTTACCATGCCTATTTTATGGGTGACAAAACTAAAGCTCAGAAAATCTAAGTAACTTGTTCACGGTTGTACGAGCATTGTCATAGTGCTAGAATGAAACCGACTGGGTCCAAATGTTTTTCACTATATTACTTTCCTTGCATTCTCAAGGAAATGGAAATACAGTGATCAGAGCTGTGACATTAAGGGATATTAAAGGAAAATCTTCTCTTGCTGTCCCTCTATTTGGATCCTCTTGTCTCCAGTCCTGGCCTGGAAGCCTGAGTTGAGCTTCCTAACTAAGTCCAATTCCTTCTTTTGTGCTTTCACAGCATCAGATGCCTCTCCTTTGAGGTGTGATCATAGTTACAAGTGTCACATTCATTCTGTGTAATTTGTGTAGTTGTCTGCTTTCCATGAAGGGCATATGAGAGAAGGCATCCTGCCCTGTCTGTTTTTATCACTACCTCCTTAGCACTCAGCTCAATAAACTCTCAATAAGTATGTGTTGAATGAAAGAATGAATGGAGTCAGGAGAAGAAAATAAAAGCTTGATTACAAAAGAGCCCTGGATGATAGTGTGGAAATGCTACTCCCCACCCCGACTTTAAAAGAAGAAGGTTCTTCTTCTAGAAAACTTCTCTGAAACAGTTTTCCTCTTGCTCCCTCTTGTCAGAAGGGACTGGGGTATTGGTGCTCCCTGGAGGATGTAGGAGAATGGAATGTCCCTGGTGACCACATGGCTGCCACAGTGGCTCACTCAGAGGTCGGCTTAGCTGTCTTGTCTTCCCAGGCTGATGCCCAGCTGTGGATTTTTCCTCACATTCTCACTGCATTACAGAGTGGAAGCCCAGAGGTGTGGTGACTCTGAGGCTTTGCCTGTAAATGTGACTCATTGATGAGCAGTGAACTTTATTTTCAACTTTTCTTGGCAGTTTATTTTCTTGTGCCAATCTCTTGTGCTGAAATTACTGGCATCAGTAAAACAACATGCTTGGGGTGCCTGGGTGGCTCAGTTGGTTAAGCGTCCGACTTCGGTTTAGGTCATAATCTCTAGGGCCGAGTTCGAGCCCCATATCGGGTTCTGTGCTGACAGCTCAGAGCCTGGAGCCTGCTAAGGATTCTGTCTTCCTCTCTCTCTGCCCCTCTCCCACACATGCTCGCTCTCTCACTCGCTCTCTCTGTCTCTCTCTTAAAAATAAGTAAATATTTAAAAAACCCAATATGCTCAAAAATTAAAATCATAAGCCTTTCTAAAAGTAGCTTTTTCCACCAACAATCAGAGAAGAGTTTCTTCTCGCCTCTGTGCACACTTGTGTCAATTGTTCTCTGGCTGAGGGGGCCAGTGAGGGCTGTCTCTCCATTTGCTCTTAACAACAGTCACAATGGATGCTTAGCATGTGAGGTGGAATGCTGCCTAGTGACTGCAGGTAACTTTATAAAGAACAGCCGTATGTGAACAATCTTGTTCAACTTCACCTGAACAAGTACACTCAGGCTTTGCTCTTCCTAGGCTGAGGGCCTAGATATGACATCCATTCTTGTCTACCTGTTTTTGCTCCATTGGTTTTAGAACCTGATTACCAGGTCTGGCCACTCAACTGACATCCACTTTCATCATCTGTCCCTACAAGATTCCTGGTCACTGACCCGTTCTCTGACCATGTCTGGAGTGTCACATTCACTCTTGAAAGCCTTTTCCCCCCGATTCTGTTCCATTGTACCCTCGACGCCTTTTTGCTGTCAGAAACTAGGCGTGGGCCCAGACCAGCTAAAGATTTATTCTTACCACCTTCTGCTCTGACCAGGTGGACCTGACAGGAAACAAAAGTAAAAAGTTCTTAAAAACTGACTTCTAAACATCTTAAATGTCATTCCTGAGCAGACTGTCCACTTCTGATAAAGTGTGACTTTGTCAGCAACAAAAAACCGCACAATTTATCCTTGCATTCAAAAACTAGTCACTGTTCATGTCTATAGATTTTATGATATCTGAAAAATGAAATATGCCTAAAGTGAAGAAACATGGGAATACAGTGTTCAGACATTTATTTCAGGTTATAAATAAATTCTAAGAATCTGCTCTGCTTTTATCTGCTTTCAAGAAAATAAGAATTATTCACTTTCAGTAACTGAATAGTCGAAAGCACATCTTTGTTCATTGTCTGAATTTGCAGTTCATCCTGGCCCCGGAAGGCCTCTCTATCCATTTTCATGGAGTCTGCAGGTAGAGACTCACAGTCAAAGGACGTAAAACATGCCATTGGTGTCAGAGAAGTCAGGAGATCTGGCATCGTGAGGAGCCCGAGGAAGTTTTTGATTATTTCCTCTCAGGCTTTTGTTTCAACTCTTTAGCCATTCCATTTAAAGCAGGAAAGTTCCCTATGTAGCAGGGCTACAAAGCTTATGGACCACTCTGCTTTTGCAACATTTATGCAATAAATCAAAAAAGAAGTGAGACAAATTGTAGAGTAAGAATTTGAATAAAACAGTTTGCCAGCAACTTAGATGGCACATCTCATCCTTCCCTTAGCCCATTTTCTTCAAACTTAGACTCATCTTCAAGGAAAGGAGTGAAGTGGATGGTGCAGATAGGGTATGGGAAGTTATTTGTGTTTTGGTAAGTTACCACCATGTCAGAGCATGAAACTCTTATATTTTTACTTGTTTTAATTCTCCCTATGTTGTCTTTCACCCCCAGAATTTTGCTATTAAGCCCCCTCCTCAACCTCACTGTGCCGAGAACTCTGCATGAAAAAAAATCACCCCTAAAATTTTCCAAAATGAATGGAAAACAAGAACTACTTTTAATGATAACTCAATAAAAAAAAACATGGGGGAAAGGGTATGGAATATATCCAATTTGCAAAACATGTATAAAAGTGCCTTATATAAAACACTCATGTATATTATGTACCAGTTAGTATATGGCATCATGTGGATAAGATATTATCATCATTATTATCATTATTTTCCAGGGAAGAATACAAAGAGAAAGCAGACATGCAGTGGAAAGTTTTTAAAGAGATGAAACATAACCAGGGAGACTCAGAAAGCAGTAAATGAAATGAGAAGCACAAACACTACATAGTTCTTCCCTAGCCTCCCTCCTGTTTTCTTTCTGCTCTGATTCTGTCCATCTGTGAAACTCCGAGGCCCTGCCACATTCCCCTACTGCCCTCAGTCCCACTGCAGGGCAGCGCATCCTTCGGTTTTCCTTCCTCTTGTGCTGTTTCTAATAACTCCATTTCACCCCACCAGCCCTGAAAAGAACAGGAGCGGCTCCATCCCACTGGAAGATCTGGCAATTGGGGGAGTAGGGCTCCCCCTTCTGTTCTCAGGGGGCAGGTACCTGGGGCTCTGAATCTCCAGACAAAACTCTCAGCAAACAGAATCGACCAGTACAGACCTCCCTCCCAGAGTACACCAAAAGCTACTTAAAGTGGAACTTTTCAAACTTGAATGTACCTAATAATCACCTGTTCAAATTTGATTCTACTCTGTAGGTACTCTGTAGGTCAAGGTGAGGCCAACATTCTGCATGTGTACCCACCTCCCAGGTGATGCTGAGGCCACTGGTCCTTGGGCCATACCTGGAGTAGCTGGCCTCCGAAGAGCTCTTGGGGAATACCCAGGGATTTGCTGTGTGATTGTAGCTCTTACAGGGCAACGACGCAGTCTATGTAGTCTTTATGCATATGTTTTACCTTCTTATGGGAAAGGTCTGTGCTTTCTTCAGACCTCAGGAGAAAAACATTGCATTAATTATGCATTTTTAATGGTGACATCATTGTTTATTCTTTTTTAAAAATAGTTTATTGTCAAGTTGGTTTCCATATAACACACAGTGCTCATCTCAACAAGTGCCCTCCTCCGTGCCCATCACCCCCCCTTCCCCTATTCCGTACCCCCATCAGCCCTCAGTTTGTTCTCAGTATTCAAGAGTCTCTCATGGTTTGCCTCCCTCCCTCTCCCCAACTATTTTTCCCTTTCTTCTCTCCCATGGTCCTTCGTTAAGTTCCTCCTAAACCACCTATACATGCAAACATATGGTATCTGTCCTTCTCTGCCTGGCTTATTTCGCTCAGCATAACACCCTCAAGTTCCGTCCACATTGCTACACATGGCCAGATTTCATTCTTTCTCACTGCCATATAATATTCCATTGTATAGATAAACCACATCTTCTTGATCCATTTGTCCGTTGATGGACACTTAGGCTCTTTCCATGTTTTGGCTATTGTTGAAAGTGTTGCTCTGAACATTGGGGTACATGTGCCCCTATGCATCAGCATTCTTGTATCCCTTGGGTAAATTCCTAGCAGTGCTATTGCTGGGTCCTAGGGGAGTTCTATTGTTAATTTTTTGAGGAACCTCCACACTATTTTCCAGAGGGGCTGCACCAGTTTACATTCCCACCGACAGTGTAGGAGGGTGCCCGTTTCTCCACATCCTCGCCAGCATCCAGAGTCTCCTGATTTGTTAATTTTAGCCACTCTGAACAGCGTGAGGTGGTGTCTCAGTGTGGTTTTGATTTGTATTTCCCTGATGATGAGGGATGCTGAGCATTGTTTCATGTGTCTGTTGGCCATCTGGATGTTCTCTTTGGAGAAGTGTCTGTTCACGTCTTCTGCCCATTTCTTCACTGGATTATTTGTTTTTCGGGTGTGGAGTTTGGTGAGTTCCTTATAGATTTTGGATACTAGCCCTTTATCTGATATGTGTTTATTCTTTGTAAAGAAACAGTTTACAGAGTTAAAATTTAAAAATAAACAACACAGAATTTAGATTCTTGAAAGTCACAATCACCTTTCTATGATTAGAGCCCTTACCTCAAAATTTAATCTGTTTTCTTATTGATCATTATGTGAACCATGATAAGATTGTTTTAATGATCTCCAAAATGTAGCGTCAAACAAGTAATTGCCTAGGATGTACCATATTTCATCAGGGACTGCTTCCTGAACTGTTATTTCTCCTACCTCAGTCAGTTATTCGTTCAAAAATAAAATTGCATCAAACACACCTCAATAAAAGTGTTAAAAACATAAAACTGTTTTTAGATGCCAGGCACTGTTCTAAGTGCTGGATGTGAGTGAACGGAATAGAGTTTACATTCTGTCCTAATGGGAAAGGGAGTGAGACAACACACAAACGCGATGAGATATCTAGTGAAAGTGTTATGCAAAGCAAGAAATGAAGTAAGGGGAGGAAAGAAATGAGAGGGCAGACGTTGAAGTCTGCTGTTTTGTATCAGGGGGTGGGGGGAGGCCTCACAGATCTGATTATCCAGAGTGAAGAAGGAAACATGCAAACATCTGAGTGAGAAGTACTGCAGGCAGAGAAAAGGTCAAGTGGGAAGCCCCTGAGGCTGGAGGCTGCCTGGAGAGGAGCGGGCACAAGAGACCAGTGAGCGAGGCCATGAATGGGGCTCTGGGCCTGGAGGGGCTGTGACACGGAGGCCGTGTCCAGTGCACACACCACATACGCTGGTAGCTCATGGGAAAGACGAGTTTACCGGTGAAATGGGCCATCACTGGTGGAGGTGGATGAGTGACACAATCCGACTTCCAGGTTTCCTTTCTGTGAAGAGGCCGAGGGTGGTAGCAGGGGCCGGTGACGGTCTTGGTTGTCTTTAGCCTTCCTTCAGCTTTCTAGGACTTTCCTTTCTTCTCTCCAGGTAATTTTTTTTTTTTTTTTTTTTGCTGTTAAGGTAAAATAAAAGTCCTGTGGCTTGTAGGCTTAATAAGAGAGGAATCAAAGAATACTTTGCCCAGAAATCCCTCACATAATGCTGACTACGGAAGAGATAAAATGAGATGCAATGACATGAAAATGATGTGAGGCTATCTATAGTAGAATGACATCTATAGTTGATGCTTTGTCCATAGGTGCTTGGTAAGTGGTAGATATAGTTATTATTAATTTAATTATCTGTTGTTGTCAGCTGGGGTCCCCTTGTCCCTCAGAAACTTATGTATAATTGGTCTTTATCTGTGTCAATTTCATGACCTGGAGAAAACAGGTCCCCCTCCTAGATTTCCACAACTACTTGCACACTTGATTTCTTAAAATTCCTGTTTCCTGGAGCCACAGGGGCTGTCCATGTTCTTTGCTACTTTGTTCCAAACATAACGTTTGGAGTTTTCCAAAGAAACATGTACATAGGTTGTTTGTGACCAATTTAGACTTTATTGAAGAGTTCATAGGTGGAGCTAGAATAGTATTTATGTCACAGACAAATAAAGCATTTCCCAATCACTGAGGGCATCAGCATGTAAGGACACAAGTCTAAACGTCTAACCCAAACTGACTCCATGACAGGCTTTAAGTTTCCCCTCTAAACTAGAAGGCCTAAGTTTCAGCTTTCCCAAAACTATCAGGCAGTTACACATTGCCCAAGGCAGGAGAAACCACCCTTGCAACACCCAATCAGGAAAGGCCAGCGACCACCCTCCACATTACTAAGGGAGAGGCCTGGAGATAGAAACTATAGATAGGACCCTGTTACCTAATGTTAAAGTTAACCTGTTAGTCGCCGAACAAGACCCTAGGCTCACTCTGTGATTGGTTGAATTTAAAGGTACTCTAAATGTTGTAATTGGATCCCGCCAAAAGTAACGAATACTCTAGACAATGTGTATGGTTAAACCCACTGCAATAATGTTGAATAATTATGATTGGATCACTGTTCCCATGTCACAACTTCTGTAACTCCCCCATCACAAACCCCATAAAAACCCTACTCTGCCCTTGTTCGAGTCTCTCAGCACGGATCCACGGTGCTGGTGAAGTCTGTGAGCCTGAGCTCGAGCCCGTAATAAAGCCCTTTGCCTTTGCATGTGTGACTCAGTCTCCCTGGTGGTCTCTGGTCGGTGAGGATACTGCGATCTGGGTATAACAAGCATTCCTTAATTTTCCATAAATGTGGAGCGCTCTTGGCCCCCATTTGCCTCAGTGTCTTTCTATCCTGAGGGATCTAAACTCTCCTCCTTTTCCTCTTTTCCTTACTTTCAACAGCAAAAGCAAACAACTAGCTAACCACCACCTACAAAACCCCTGCCTGGCCTCATACAGAGCCAATGCCCTACTCCTTAGAGTCCTTAGCACCACTCAGAAACCAGGCAGCCTAGGAAGATTAGAAGGGATTGCCTTCAACCTCAGAAGGTTATCGAGTGTTCTCCCCAGGAGGGATTCTAGCCAATGAGGGGTTTCAAAGACTCTTTTGGCTTAGTCACTAATCTTCCTGAATGGCTTCAAGAGCTGCTTCAACACCTTTCTATTTCTTCTCCTCTAAATTGGAAGTTAAAATTTTTATTCTTCCACCATTCTTTTTCTTGTGATATGTCATTTCTGTTCCCTAAAGTTGCCATTTTCCCTTTAACTATCTGGGCATAGGTAAGGTCTCTGAGTTTTTCCCTGATCTGCAGTACCTAGCACCCTGCCTAGATCCCAGTTTTCCTGAATAACCTCCACATTTGGCTGCGGCTTGCTTGAAAATTCCAATAAACACTCTGCTTAAACTGAGACCATCTTTGGTTTCCTTTCTTTTTGGTTACTACTCACCAATTCATTTGTGTCTCCCATAATGAGTACTTTCTCTTCTGTCTTTTTCGATTCTCCTACCAAAAAAATAGGGACCAACTTAAAGAAATGATTAGTACAGTATATGTCTTTCACTACCTAGCTGTATTTATTTTTTTCTCTATTAGAAAGTAATGGGATTGTTTTTGGATTAAGGTCTCTTTAAAGTCATGTAACTAGAAAAAATGAAAACTCTATCAGTTCCTTTAATATAATTGGTTACTAGAAATGCAGTCATCTTACAAACTAAAAGTGTACAACGGATAATACATTTTAGCTAAGATCAGATGTTCACAATATAAAAATATTAAGAGTATTTTATTTTAAATTTAAATCCAAGTTAGTTACAATATGGTGTAATAATGATTTCAGGAAAAGTATTTAGTGATTTATCACTTACATATAGCACCCAATGCTCATCCCAACAAGTGTCCTCCTTAATGCCACTTGTACATTTAGCCCAACACCCTTCCCATAACTGTCAGTTTGTTCTTTGTATTTAAGAGTCTCTTATGGTTTGTCTCCCACTCTGTTTTTTGTTATTTTGCTTCCTTTCCCTTATATTCATATGTTTTGTATATTAAATTCCACAGATGAGTGAAATCATATATTTGTCTTATTTCACCTAGCAAAATATACTCTAGTTCCATTCACATTGTTGCAAATGGCAATATTTCATTCTTTTTGATCACTGAGTAATATTCCATTGTGTGTGTGTGTGTGTGTGTGTGTGTATACACATCTTCTTTTTCTATTCATCAGTTGATGGACCTTTGGGCTCTTTCCATACTTTGGCTATTATGGATAGTGCTGCTATAAACATTGGGGTACGTGTACCCTTTTGAAACAGCACATCTGTATCCCTTGGGCAAATACCTAGTAGTGCAATTACTAGGTCATAGGATAGTGCTATTTTTAATTTTTTGAGGAAACTATGTGCTGTTTTCAAGAGTGGCTGCACCAGTTTACATTCCTACCAGCAGTGCAAAAGTGTTCCTCTTTTTCTGCGTCCTCACCAACACCTGTTGTTGCCTGAGTTGTTAAATTTAGCCACTCTGACAGGTGTGAGGTGGTATCTCATTGTGGTTTTGATTTGTATTTCCCTGATGATGAGTAATGAGCTTTTTTTTTTTCATGTGTCTGTTAGCCATCTGGATGTCTTCTTTGGAAAAGTGTCTGTTCATATCTTTTGTCCATTTCTTCACTGGATTATTTGTCTCATGGGTGTTAAGTTTGATATGTTCTCTATAAAACATATCCTTCTATTTTGAATGACAGCCTTGCTGGATGAAGAATTTTGTGGGCATATTTTTCTGATTCAGCATGTTGAATATATGCTGCCACTCCTTTCTGGCTTGCCAAGTTTCTGTGGATAGGTCTACTGTGAATCCGGCCTGTCATCCCTTAGAGGTTAAGGACTTTTTTCCCTCTGGCTGCTTTCATAATTTTTTCCTTGTCTGTATATTTTGTGAATTTGACTATGATATGCCTTGGTGATGGTTGGTTTTTGTTGAATCTAATGGGAGCTTTCTCTGCTTCTTGGATTTTTATGTCTGTGTCTTTCCCCAGATTAGGAAAGCTTTCTGCTATAATTTGCTCACATAAACCTTTTGCCCTTTTTCTCTTTCTTCATCTTCTGGGACTCCTATGATTTGGATGGTATTCCTTTTTTATAAGTCACTGAGTTCTTTAAGTCTTGTATTGTGGTCTTTTGACTTAGTTTCCCTCTTTTTTTCTGCTTTATTAATCTCCATAATTTTGTCTTCTATATCGCTGATTGGCTGCTCTGCTTTATCCTTCCTTGCTATCATGGGATCCATTTGAGATTGCATCTTGGTGATTGCATTTTTAACTTTGTCCTGACTAGATTTTACTTTTATCTCCACAGAAAAGGATTCTATGCTTTTTTCAACCCCAGCTAGTTTTCTTATTATCGTAGTTCTAAATTCTAGTTCAGACATCTTGCTTATATCTGTATCAATTAAGCCCTGGCTGTCATTTCTTCCTGTTCTCTATTTTAGGGTGAATTCCTTCATTTTGTCATTTTGGAGGAAAAAAAAATTAACAAAATTAAAAAATTGAAATTAAAAAATTAAAACAAAAAATCAAATAAAGGAAGCTAGATTCTAGGAATGTTTTGGTCTATTTGTTGAAAAAACTTGATAGAATGTAGAAAAAAGCAAAAGAAAAGAAAAAAAGAAAGAAAATGTTCAAAAATTTAAAAATAATAAAATAGAATAAAATGGAATAAGGAAAATGAAATAGAATAAAAAATTTGAAAAATAAAAAATAAGGTAATAAAAATTAAAATTAAAATAAAAAAAGAAAAAGAAAATTTTCTCTTTCTGTATCCAAGAAAGGAAAAAAAAAAATTTTTAACAAAAATAGAAGCAAAAAAAAAAAAAAAAAAAGACTAATAAATGAACCAGCAAACTGAATAAAAACCAAATGAAGTTACGTCCAGTTTCCCCTAGAACTGAAACTATGGAGCCCTCGATAGTCCATACACTAAATAGGTTGAAGGGACTTGTGCTGGTCTTCTAGGGGATGTGCTTGGAGGGCACTGTTGGGTGGGGCTTGGTGTAATGGCTCCATTCTCCATCATGGGGCTCTGCTTAGCTTACTAGGGTGAATCAGTGTGGCATTCATTTGCATGTGTGAGAGAGGTGGAAATGGCTTCACCTAGCTCCCTAGTCTCTAGCACAGGAACTTTGCACTGTCACTGACTCACAATCAAGCAGCCCTCCTTTGTCTCATGCCTTCATACACTCCTGGCCTCTACCTTGTTCATGTCTAAGCCATCCACCTACCAGGCGGCACCTCCCTCCAGAGTTTTATTCCAGATGAGGTTTGATTCAAAATCCTGCACTTCAGAGACGCCTGTGGTTGGACCAGCCTCGACTCTCTAGGGAAGGTCTCACTGAGCAATGTCCAGGCACTAGCTTGCCCCAGAAAATGCCTGTGCAATCATGCAGTGGCAGAGGATCAGAGATTATGACAAATCACAACACAGCCAGTGCCAGGTTTCACTGCACTCTGATGTCTTTGTCCTAATATCACCAATTGTGGCTGCTCTCCAGGTCTCCCCACAGGGACCTTTGCCTGTGGGGAGGTTGTATGGCCTCTACAAATGCTCTCCAAGTAGAGGAATCACTTTTCCCCATGAGGCACATGGACCCCTGCTGCCTGCTCCTAGGGATTCACCCTACTTCTTCAGAGCACTGCTGGGCAGAGCTCTAGAATTTCAGACTCTGCACTCCACTTGTTTATCGAATCCAGGCAGTATTGAAACTGTCTCCTTTCCTCCCATCAATGGTTTTGAGGAACAGATTTCTTGTTAGTCCCCTTGCACATTTTCACTCCAACTACTTTTAGAGGAGTGTTTTTCCTGCAGTCTCCCGATGTGTAGCATTCTTCCCCTTTCTCAGTCTTCTAGCCTCAGAAACAGCTCCTGACCCTCTGTGGTTTTTCTCTCCCCCAGTTCACCTCTCTCCACACTACGTACCTGCCAGGCTGTGTGGCTCAAGTTATGCCGATTGTTGTGCTTATCCTCAGATCAGTGTTCTAGGTGTAAAAAATGGTTTGGTGCTGATCTAGCTGCATTTCAGGGATAAGACAAACTTAGGGTCTCTATGCTGCTCTGCCATCTTCACTCCCTCTCCCCAAAAGTAATTTTTTTTTAATTTTTTAAATGTTTTTTATTTATTTCTGAGAGAGTGAGAGAGACAGTGTGAGCAGGGGAGGGCCAGAGACAGAGGGAGATACAGAATCTGAAACAGGCTCCAGGCTCTGAGCTGGCTGTCAGCACAGAGTCTGACATGGGGCTCGAACCCACGAACCGTGAGATCACGACCTGAGCCGAAGTCAGATGCTCAACCGTCTGAGCCACCCAGGTGGCCCCCAAAGAGTATTTTAAAAGCAATGGTTGTGAGCAAGTGACATATTTTTTAAAGGAAACTTTTGGGAAACATTTGGTCTTTTTCAAAGAAGAATAAAATAATTTTTTTTAGTGTCATAATTTATCCTAAATGTCATTATATCATATCCCTGTTCTATCTCTGCTTGGATGAGTTATCATAATATAGATAATAGCAATGAGTCATGCTTTGTAAATTACTTACTAAGCAGGGGATAAAGCCAATATAGTAAAATTCCAGAGTCTAAGAATATGTTAAAAATTTCTGCCACTTCTGTTTTCAATTATATAAATTTTTATTGGCATTCAGCTTTAATCCTGTTTGCAATGATCATGTAGAAATAGCAATTAAATGGTTAAGATTTTGGCTTTGACAGTAGACTAACCTGATTGAAATTCCAGCTCTGCCTTTTACTGACTGTGTGGCGTTAGGTATGTTATCCAATATCTCCATGCCCCACTTTCCACATTTGTAAAATTGTTGTAAAATTTAAATAGTACGTGTAGTGGGGTGCTTGAGTGGCTTAGTTGGTTAACCATACGATTTCAGCTCAGGTCATAATCTTGCAGTTCATGAATTTGAGACGCATGTCAGGCTCTGTGCTAACAGCTTGGAGCCTGGAGTAGGCTTCGTATTCTGTGTCTCCCTCTTTCTCTGCCCCTCCCACACTTGTGCTCTATTTCTCTCTCTCTCAAAAATAAATAAACAGTTAAAAAGTTAAAAATAGGACATATAGTGATTAAAACTGTATTTAGGCCACAATAAAAGTTTAATAAATATTAATCCAGGGGCACCTGAGTGGTTCAGTTGGTTAAGCCTCTACTCTTGATTTAGGTTTAGGTCATGATCTCACTGTTCACGGGATAGAGCCCTGTGTGTGGCTCTGTGTTGACAGTACAAAGCCTGCTTGGGATTTGGGATTCTCTCTCTCTGTCTGTTTCTCTCACTCCCTCTCTCTCTGCCCCTTCCCTGCTCTCTCTCTCAAAATAAACAAATAAACTTAAAAAATAAATATTAATCTATATTAATTTATGGCATTTCTCTGGTGTGTGTGGCACCTGCCTAGGCAACATTAGTTGCCTGGACGATAGCTTGCCTCTTTCGCTTTCTTGCTGGCCGAAGCTGTCTTCCATGATGGAGGTCAAACATGTCTGATGCTCATTTTCGCAACCCTCCCTCATATTGGCACACAAGTCTGTGACCTGACTCAAGCCAATAATCTAAGGATTAGTTTGCTAGCAGGAAGGAGGTGGAGGAGAAGGAGATGGTGATGTTGAGATCATTTATAGATGATATTTTCTTCCCTGAAATACATGAAAAATGTCTAGGAAAATCCCACCTTTCTTTCCAACATGGGTGCCAGAAGCTGAGGGAGCCTCTGTGGCCCTTAGGTGGAAGGTGAAGAGGGCAGCCATAAAGTGAAGGGTAGTAGAGATGAAAGGTAGAAAGAGACTGTGTCCTTGATGACTCTGGTGACAGCTGTGCCAATCTGGAGAGGGCCTAACTCCAGACATCTTACCGTGTGAGGTAATGAATGCTCCGATTCTTTGAGCCAACTTAGTCAGGTATTCTGTTACTTCCAACCCAAACTGTTACTACTGATAAAGGCACTTCAAAAAATAGCATTGATATTTCTAAAACATGCCAATCAGTATTTGGAATCATGTACATAATGGTTTAATGTGTGGACTATAATAATATTTTGATAAAAAATTGATAGTATTTTCATCTCCTAGGTAGAATTTTGACCAAGCACTTTTCTCTTCCATACAAAAGTATCATGCTGAACTTCAATAAACTAGGGGGAAAAGACCTATTGACAAAAGCCCATCCAAAATAAATAGGCCTAAAAGAAAATTATCTTTTAAAAGGCAAACAACAAGGCTAATCCTTCAGCTTAAGTTTTTCTTAAAATGTATACTAGACCAAATGTTCTAACCATGCCAATTTCGTACTGTATCTCTGCAATATTAATTTCCTGTTTCCAAAGGACCACATTTTATTTTCATATGAATATTTTTCTTCATATTTGAAGAAATATGACTTCATAATTTTCAGTCTTCTTTATGTTTTTTTTCTGTTTTATTATTGAAGTTATAACTCACATACAATGTTATGTTAGTTTCAGGTATACAACATACTGATTTGACAGTTCTGTAAGTTACTCAATGTTCCTAAGTGTTGTAATTATCTGTCACCATACATTATTACAATATTATCGACTGTATTCCCTATGCTGTAGTTTTAATCCTTGTGACTTATCTTATAATTAGAAATTTGAACCATTTAATCCCCTTTATCTATTTCACCGATCCCCCACCCACCACATCTTAGGCAACTACCAGTTTGTTCTGTTTTTGCCTTTGTTTATTTGTTTTGTTTTTTAGATTTTGCATATAAGTGAAATCATATGGTATTTGTCTTTCACTGTCTGACTCATATCGCTAGGATAATACTCTCTAAGTCCACCCATATTGTCACCAATGGCAAGATTTCATTATTGTTATGGCTGTGTGATATTCCATTGCGTGTGTGTGTGTGTGTGTGTGTATCACTTCTTTGTACATTCATCTGTTGATGAACATTTGGGCTGCTTCTACATCTTGGCTATTGCAAAGAATGCTGTAATAAACATAGGAATGCATGTTTATTTTTGAATTAGTGTTTTCATTTTCTCTAGATAAATGCCCAGTAGTAGAGTTACTGGAATCATGTGGTATTTCCATTTTTAACTCTTTGAGAAACTTCCATACTATTTTACACAGTGGATGCAACAATTTACATTCCCACCAAAAGTGTATGAGGGCTTCCTTTTCTCCACATCCTTTCCAACACCTGATATTTCTCGTCTTCTGATAGTAGTCATTCTGACTGGTGTGAGGTGATTATTTCATCATGGTTTTGATTTGCATTTTTTTGATGATTAATGGTGTTGAACATCTCTTCATGTATGTATTGGCCACCTGTATGTCTTCTTTAAAAAAATGTCATCAGTTCTTTTGCCTGTTTTTAAGTCATATTGTTTGGGTTTTGGTGTTGAGTTGTGTAAGTTCTTTGAATATATATTTTTAATGTTTTATTTATTTCTGAGAGGGAGGGAGAGAGACAGCATGAGCAGGGGAGGGTCAGAGAGAGGGAGACACAGAATCTGAAACAGGCTCCAGGCTCTGAGCTAGCTGTCAGCAGAGAGCCCGATGCAGGGCTCGAACCCACAAACCGTGAGATCATGACCTGAGTCGAAGTTGGATGCTTAACTGACTGAGCCACCCAGCTGCCCTTGAATATTTTGAATATTAACCCCTTATTGGCCATATCATTTACAAATATCTTTTCTCATTCACTAGGGTGCATTTTTCTGATATTGATGGTTTCCTTTGCTATGCAATTATCAGTATTCTTTAAATAGTTAACTAACCCTTAAATAAACTTTTAGTTATATTTGTAGATTTTCAAACAATACAAAATAATAAAATAGTGTCTATACTCTCTATGACCACACAACATCTTTATGCCATGAGACCTAAATTGCTTAGATTTATTCTTAAAGCTTTTAAAACCTAATCAGAGCCAAATAATAATATATTTTAAGAAGGAAACTTCATACTCATGCATCATTTTCCCTTGGTCAAAGAAATGATAATGTCCAGAGGAAAGAATACTGAGCTTACAATATAAGGATAAGAAATGTTATTTTCTGCATGATATTAAAACAAATTATTCTGGTTTAAAATTATCTAATGACATATTAAATGTTCTATACATGAAATAGTTTTTTTGAGAGTAAATATTGAACATATGCTACAACTTGGGCTGAATTTGACAGTGTTTATTTGGTCAAATATTCTGGATTTTTGCAAATTACGGTAATTGCTGGTATCATTTATACTTTAAATTTTTAAAAATGTTTTATTTGCTTCTGAGAGAGAGAGAGACAGCGTGAGCAGGGGAGGGTCAGAGAGAGAGGGAGACACAGAATCTGAAACAGGCTCCAGGCTCTGAGCTAGCTGTCAGCACAGAGCCTGACACGGGGCTTGAACCCACGAATCATGAGATCATGACCTGAGCCGAAGTCGGACGCTCAACTGACTGAGCCACTCAGGTGCCCCTGGGATTGTTTATACTTTAAAAGAAAAGGTAGTTTCGCTTATGTTACTACAGTTTGTTTTTTTTTTTTTTTTAAAGGTTCATGTCTGAAGCCACAATGTCTCTAGAAAATATCTGGATGAAAAGAGCTAATCAGATCCAGCAACCTCACTCCTTAGTATCTACCTAAAGGAACTGAAAACATGTTTACATTAAAACCTCCATGCAGATGTTTATAGCAGCTTTATTTATAGTTGCCAAAACTTGGAAGCAACTGAGATGTTCTTCAGCAGGTGAATGGATAAATTAACTATGGTCCATCCAGATAATGGAATATTATAGAAATGAGCAATCAAGCCATGAAAAACATGGAGAAAACTTAAATGCATATTACCAAGTAAAAGAAACCAATATGAAAAGGATATATAACGTATGATTTCAATTATATGACATGGTGGAAAAGACAACACTATGGAGACAGTAAAAAGATCAGTGGTTGCTAAGGATTTGCAGGAAGGGAGAAATGAAAAGGCATAGCACAGGGAATTTTTAGGGCAGTGAAAATACTCTTATGATATCGTAATAGTGAATACGATGTCATTATGCATTTGTACAAATTCATAGAATATACAACACCAAGAGTGAGCCCTAATGTAAACTATAGACTCTAGGTGGTAATGATGTATCACTCTAGCTTCATCAATTTTAAAAAAATTTCCATCTGGTGGGAGATGTTGATAATGGAGGAGGTTATGTATCTGTGTGGATATGTATATATATATACATATATAGCCTTATATATGTGTATATATATATATGTGTATATATATATATATATAGCTTTGAATGTTCCTCTCAAATTAGCTATGAACCTAAACTTTTTTAAAATGTCTTAAAAAAAGAGAGAGATAATTATTCTTGATGTTCTATCATGTGCTTTACACCTTAAAACAACCAGTTTTTACTAACACCTCCCACCTATAGGACACATATGATTTAATCAGACAGGGCTATGTGCCCTACAAATAAGACCTCAATCATCACAACAATCCTAGCAGGCAGGTAGAATTATTCTTTGATTTTTTTTTAAATTTTTTTTATTTATTTCTAGGAGAGAGAGAGAGAGAGACAGCATGAGCAGGGGAGGGTCAGAGAGAGAGGGAGTCACAGACTGAAACAGGCTCCAGGCTCTGAGCTGGCAGTCAGCACAGAGCCCGACGCGGGGCTCGAACCCACGAACCGCGAGATCATGACCCAAGCGAAAGTCGGACGCTTAACCGACTAAGCCACCCAGGCGCCCCTGATTTTTTTTTAAAGAAACACACAGTTTAGGGAAGTAGAGTAACCTGTCCAAGACTTGTAGCTAGAAAACATTAGTATGGGTTGGTTTGTTTCCGAAGCCCTCGCTGTAACCACTGTTGTTATAACAACCCATATCAACCTCACTCCACATTTATGGCCAGCCCAACCTACAATGGCTTAGTTAGTTAGTGCAGAATTGGAGTAGTTGCCTGTCTCAGTGTTTCTGTAAGTAGCTCTTTTAGAGGTCTTTCTCTTCTCTCTCCTTTGTGAGCATACAGCAAAATGGTATCCATTTGAAAACCAGGAGGTGACCAGGAATTGAATTGGCTGGGATCTTGATCTTGGTCTTCTCTGACTCCAGAACTGTGAGCAATAACCTTCTGTTATTAAGCCACCCAGTTAGTGGTTCTTTTGTCATAGCAGTCTGAACTAGGACACCCATTTGCTCTCTAGTAAAAGTGATGCCTTTTGTTCCCCAAGACTTTGCTTCAGTCCTTGTTTTACTTACCTTGTGGACAACCTCCCTTACAGTAAATGAAATCATCCTAATTATAAAACTTAAATAAAACTACAGTAATCAAGGGGCGCCTGGGTGGCTTAGTCGGTTAAGCGTCCGACTTTCGCTTAGGTCATGATCTCGCGGTTCGTGGTTTCGAGCCCGGTGTAGGGCTCTGTGCTGACTGCCAGCTCAGAGCCTGGAGCCTGTTTCAGAGTCTGTGTCTCCCTCTCTCTCTGACCCTCCCCTGCTCACGCTGTCTCTCTCTCTCTCTCTCTCTCTCTCTCTCTCCTAGAAATAAATAAAAATATTTAAAAAACCTACAGTAATCAAGAGAATATGATGCTGGCATATGTTTCGATTATCCAGTACTGGAACAGAATGGAAGGTCCAGAAGTAGACTCACACATGAATGGTCTAATAATTTTCATCAAAAGCAGTAAGTTAATTCAATGTGAAAGAATGCTTTCCAAATAAATCATGGGAGAACAATTGGATATCTGTATAAAATGAAGTACACCTTGACACCTGCTTCATTCCTTAAAAAAAATAAATGCAAGATGGATCATACATTTAAATATAAAAGCTTAGAATCATAAAATGCCTATAAAATATAATATCTTCACAAATGGAGTTATAAAGCACAAAATTATAAAAGGAAAAATGATATATTAGATTGTATCAAAATTTAACATTTTTGCTTACCAAAAAGTACCATTAAGAAAATGAATAGGCAAAGTACAAAGTGGGAGAAAATATTCATTATATATATTTCATGAAAGACTTTTTCAGAAAATATAAAGAACACCTACAAATTAGTAATAAAAGGGCAACCCAATATAAAAATCGGGAAAAATAACACTTCATAAAAGATATATATATGGTTCATAACTATAAAACAGTGCTCAACATCATGAGTTATTAGGGAAATGCAAATAATGTCATAATGAATGTCACTTTAAATCTACTAGAATCACCAAAATTAACAAAAAAAAAGTGGCTATAATAAATGTTGGAAAAGATGTAAAGCACTTGAACCCCTCATACACTGCTGGTACAATGATTTTTGAGATGAATATAGCATTTTCACACACACACACACACACACACACACACACACACACACATTCCATGACCCAGCAATTCTACCCCTAGATAAGAAAAGGAAAGTGCATATTCATAAAATGCCTTTAATAAGAATATTTAGAGTAGCCTTATTCATGATAACTCAAAACTGCAAATAACTGAATATCTATCAATAGAATTGATAAACGAATTGTGATATATTCAGATAACTGAATCATACTACATAACAAAAAGGAACAAACTACTAAATTATGCAACAACATAAGTGAATCTAAAAAAACATATATATTGAGCGAAAGGAGGCAGATACAAAGGAATATATATTGTATGATTGCATTTATATAAAGATCGAGAATAAGCAAATCAGTATCTAATGGCAGAAGTTAGACAGTGGCGGTCTTGGAGTGTGCATGCATGATGGGGGTGAAGGTATTTTTGGTTAATGGACTGGAAAGAAATGCAAATAAACTTCTGGGTTCATGTAAATGTTCTAGATCTTGTTTTAGGTAGTGGCTTCATGGCTGTGTATAATTGTCAAAACTCATATTCTGAACACTTAATATCTGTGCACTTTATTGAATTTAAATTATATCTCAATTTGAAAGTAGCCTGTAAGCTTCAGGAATTAAGTAGTTATTGATGGAAGTCTTTGGTGGGAATGGCAGAAATGAAGAACACAAAGATTGATGGGTGGGTTTGCTGTTTATAACTGTACTAAGATGCATAAAGAAAAATGTGATAAGCTTGGAGATCCAGAGAGCTTCTATGATTGCCTTAAAAATATATCTCTATGGGTTGCTAGGATGACCCATCCAAATCAATTATTAATGCTGTAAAAGACTGAACTCCAAAGAAGTTGAATAAACAGACCCACCAGATCTTTTAGGTAAAAAATTAAGGCATTGATTGAGAAGCTGGATCTTGAAAATTATAATAACTAGTTAGAGTATACATTCTATCTTCTCAATAGACCCTAAAGAGCTCTTTGCTGTCTGAAAAAGTCCTTCTCTATCTTATAAGGCTAGTTCTGTCTTGTTTGAAAATTCTGAAATAACTTCATCTGAGGAATTAACTTTGTGAAACATTCCTTATTCTCCCCATAATTCACTGCTATCACTTCTTTTTATCTCTAGACTAGTACTATCCAGTAGAAATAGTATGTGAGCCATCAACATAATTTTCAATTTTTTAGTAGCAAATTTACAAACTATAAAGAGCAAAATTTAGATTTTAATAATAGTATTATTTAACTCAATATACCCAAAATATTATCATTTTAACAAATGATTATTACAAAAATGAAGATTTTTTTTTCTTTTTTCATATGCAAAATCATGTTTTCCACTTATAACATGTCTCAAGAATACTCACATTTTAAATGTTCAATAGCCATAGGTTGCTAGTGGCCTCTGTATTGGACGAGGATTTATTACTGTTAGCATTGTTAACATTTGGACTGAATAAGTTTTTGTTGTAGGGGGTGTTCTGTGCATTGTAGAATTTTAAGCAGCATCCCTGACCTCTACCTACTAGACACCAGTATTATTAGATCTATAGATCTACGGATTCAGATCTCAGTATATTTCAGGGCACAAGTGAAATGTCTGACCTGGGAGAAGTCTTTCATACAAAAAAAATGTGCAAGCTTTGCTTATTTATATTGGCAGAAACCTATGTAATATGCTAATGCATTCCAAGGGTATTAGACTAGGGATGAAGGAATATAATTTTTGAAGAGATTGAAATTATGAGTATGGATACACTTACCAAAGACCATGGATTCATCATGCTTGCCTAAGCATCTGGGAGTGGTTCAAGGTTTGTTTGGTTCGTTGAAACCTGGGTCCAATGGTGGCCTGCATTAAATACAGTTGAGATGCTAGAAATCTCATGATATATTTTAGAAGATTGAGTTAGAAGACTTAAAGAGATAGAATGATTGGAATGGATTTATCATGTGTCACCCAGTCACCTATCTCCAATTGTGTCCTAAAAAGGCCTGGAGAACCTTCTCTTCACTAATGCATCGAGAAAATATTGTGAGCGAGAGGAAGCTGCTGTCCTCTGAGCCCAGGCATGAAGTTAGGAGATGATGCAGTTAAATAGGATCCCCAATTCCCTAACAGAAATAATGGGACCTCAAAGTGGCAGAGGCCAAGTAACAGCACTTAACCATCAGGGATGAGATAGCTAAGGTTACCATTATAGAAAGCAGGGCCAGAGCAGTAATCATAGTTGTTAGATTAGGAGGGATCTTTAGTAGTGGGTGATTGATTATAGTGTCCCTATAATTGAAATGAAAAATTACTAGATCTGATGAAAAAAAGACCTGAACTTCACATTTACATCATCTTGGCATTGCTTCATTCATGGCTATTATAATCAGAAGGCCAATTAGTTGGCCCTCAAATGACCCTTTTCTACTGCAAAGGTAAACCAAAATCCATACCATATTTCTAGGGGAATTCTAGTGATTATTGCCACCATCAAAGACTTTAAAGATGCACGAGTGGTGATTCTCACCACATTCCCATTAAACCTTCAATTTGGTCTGGGTAGAAAATGAATGGGTCATCTAAAATGTTGATCTGTATGCAGTCTTTTTATCAGGTGAATAACACAACTTCTTTTCTTTTAATTTTTTTAATGCTTATTTTTAAGAGAGAGAGACAGACAGAGTGCAAGGAGGGGAGGGGCAGAAAGAGAGAGTGAGACACAGAATCCGAAGCAGACTCGAGGCTCTGAGCAGTCAGCACAGAGCTGGACGCAGGCCTTGAACTCATGAACCATGAAATCATCACCTGAGCCAAAGCTGGACGCTTAACTGACTGAGCCACCCAGGTGCCCAGAAGAAGCACAATTTCTAACACTTACCATGCAGATACCACTCTGGCAAATGTCTTTTGGTAATCCTAATACGCGTAGAACAGAGGAAGTTGTTTGATTTTATCTGGAAGTGAGAGAATGTGAGATAATTTATTGCTTTACATAAGGGCTGTGTTAGTTCTCTAGTTCTCTGTCCTACTTTAGTGTGCAGGGACCATGATCTTTTCATCAACTTATGGGACATCACTGTAGTCCACTACATTTATGATATTGTGCTGATAGGACTTGATGATCAGGAAATAGCACATACCTTAGATGCCTTGTGTAGTAAAGTGTCTTTCCATTGATGTGACTTTGACCCTGTCCTATCAAGAGGCAGAAGCTTTTACTCTTTCCCTTGTGTGTGGGCTGGCTCTCTGATGTATTTTAGATAGCAAAATGCAGCAGAAGTGCTTCTGTGTAACTTGTGGGGCCTTAGACCTGCAGCTTCTTCCTTTGCTGCCTCGGACACTCACTCTTGGGATGCACCTGCTATGAATAAAAGCTCAAGCTGGCCACACGCAGAGCCACATGGATACAAGAGGCCTAAGCCTCCCAATTTTACCCACCAAGTCACCAAACATAAATAATCTTGGATATTCCAGCCTCAGCGGCAATCGTGTTGCAACTGCATGAGAGACACCAGCTGTTGCCACATGGTTGTTGTTTTAGATCACTAAATTCATTAAAACAGTAAAAGAAAACCAAAACATGTTGGAAAGAATGCAATTCAGATTGGAGGATAAGCCCTATGAAAATAATTTATTACATGACCAAACTTTTTTAAATGGTTTTTTTATTTTGCTAAGTTTTATTTGTACTTATCAAGTATCTTTAATATTTCATTGTTTGCTATTTTTACATTCTACATTTCTTCCCATGAGGAAGGAAAACAAAATTACTTATCCACCATTGCACTGTTGCATCCTCCACACACTAATATCTTTAATGTTTATGACATACTTGATGTTTTAAATGCTTTATATTAGAGGTCTGCACACTATGTCCTGTGGGCCAAATCCATCCTGTTATCTATTTTGGTAAATAAACACGGAGAAACAGTGTGTTTATATATCTCCAATGGCGTCTTCTATTCATCATTGGTAGAGTTAAGTATGACAGAGACTATATAATTCACAAAATCTAAAATATTTACTATGTGGCTTTTACAGAAAAAGTATGCTGGCTTCTGCTTTAAATTATGAGGAAATCCTTGATGGATTATTTCATAGGTAGTCAGTATTTAATGATATTTGGGGAAATTGAATGGCAGTTTAGGTTGCACTGGAATGAATTTTTTTCCATTTAAATTATATAAAATAAGGGATATTTCTGTCCAAAAATTCACTATCCAACCAGATTTCAAACTTAGATTAGGTTGGATTAGATTTAGAGGATGAGGGATACCATATTTACCTGGACGGTTTGGTTAAAATAGTCAATTGAGAGTCTAATGTAATCATTTTGAGATTTTTTTTTTGGTCAATGTTTTTCCCTTTGAATGATTAATAAAGGTGGTTACATCTAATACCAATGTAATTTAATTAAAATAAGTATTTTTCATAAAAGAAGTCTAAGCTCTGTGTACAATTATTTTCATTATGACAAGCTAGTAAGGTTAGCCAGAATACTAGGTAAGTGCTGGAAAGACCCTCAAATATGTCCTTTGCCCTAACTCCACATGCCCACCTACCCCCCGCAGGCCGCCCTCCCCTCCCCCGGCCTTTTTTAAAGGATAGGAAACTGGCCCAAAGTACAGTAGTTGACTTGCCAGTGAAATGGGTCCAGTCCCCAGTGCTTTTTAGCATTTGCACATATGGAACAGTTAGGAACTTTTGACTGTCATGAACTTTTTTGCTGGACAATCAGCACTGGGGGAAAAAAACTTTGCAGGAATCATGAATGGAAAATATTCTTTAGTAAAACCAATAATGAGGTATGCCTTGTCATGGTTAAATTTCTCAGTTGATAGTTGCTCTATTTGCGGACTTCATTTGATGGTGTATAGTTCTTAATATGAATTTTAAGGTGAGGTGGAGAGTTTTTACTTTCCCAAATAAAATCTAACCTTGCTTGTTCAGGAGTTTATACATTATAGCAGCTGGCTGTAGGGCAGATGCAAAGAATTTGAGACCTGAAAGGCGCCTTGGAGATCACTGTGCGTGTCTCACATTTTACAGGAGAATAAAAGAGGCCTGGGGAAGAATCTCAGCTAAACAGCAATACCATATATTTGATTTAAAACTAACCTCCTTGGGGCACCTGGGTGGCCTAGTCGGTTAAGTGTCTGACTTCGACTCAGGTCATGATCTCACAGTTCATGGGTTCGAGCCCCGCGTGGGCTCTGTGCTGACAGCTCAGAGCCTGGAGCCTGCTTCCAATTCTTTGTCTCCCTCTCTCTCTGCTCCTTCCCGCCTCAAGCTATGTCTCTGTCTCAGAGATAAGTAAACACTAAAAACAAAACAAAACAAAACTAAGTTCCTTGTAGTCGCGGTTGCTTTGGCTTTTTCAAATCTCCCCTTTAAAAAGCAAAAGCAGAGCACTTCCAGGCCGTCTCAGAAGAATTCGGAATCAATCGGCTTTATTTCCCTTTCTCGGTTGAGCTGTTAAGATTTTTGGTTAACTACACACAAGTGCCGCCTTTTAGTAACAAAAGGTTCGGATGGCAGGCGGGAAAAATTGACGCAGAGCAGCAACTGAGAGACAAAGCGCCTGTCAAGCCCCGCCCCCTCACTCACACCAATAGCAACAGAGGCCGGCGCTTGCTTTCCCGAGTCCGGCCAATTAGCTGCGCCGACT